>NC_142413.1:8653779-8991695 GCF_059516105.1 Syngnathus floridae | reverse complement strand
TACCATGACAACAGGGCAGCGTGAGAGAAAGTGAGAGACTGCCATCTGTTGTCATGATTGTGTAACTGCAGCTGTCACATTGAATGCATTTTTCCTCTTAGGTCCGTTGATGATGAGAAATTAAACACAGACGAGTTCAGGAGCTTCTTGCTGAATTCGTTAAGTAAGTTTGCAACAGTTAGGATTGAACATAATTGAACTTTTAGTCTCATATTGGGGAGAATTCTATCTATAATGTGAACAATTATTAACAAAATAGTTTTAAGCACAGTGTCAAACAGTTTAAAGGCCCCTTCACAGACTTCATTGAACATCCGTTTTGTGTTTTTTTTTTTTTTTTTTTTAAATTGCACCTTTTTCCATAAAATGTGGACTTTAATCTCATAATATTCAAGTATTGAATATATTCCATGTATTAAACTATGGAAATTTTAGGACAATTTCAAATGTGTTTTTTTTCTTTCAAAATGTTAATTTCACATACGAGTTCAATTTTAGTCTCTTAATATTCAACCTTTCTATGAAATGAAAGCAAGAGCATTAGCCTTCAATGTGGAGATTTTATGTCTTTTTTTCCTCCCCAGTTGGAGGAATTGTTCTTCCCGGCAACATTGTGTCCCTCACGTACTTTGGCCGGCCGTGCAGTCTTTACGTGGAAAGTGTACAAGGAGAAGACGGTGGTGCCTGCCAGAGGCCATCTCTCCCTCCTCCTGGTCCTCCCTATGACACAGAGGAGCCGTCGGAACTGAACTCCACCCCCGCCGACCTGTCCCTCCAACTCGGTCTGCTCGCCTTAGATGATACCGGGGGTCCTCCAGGGACCCCTGCTGCCAGCACACCGCACCGACCCACTTCCTGCCTCCCTCCCCTCTCCCCAGCATCTCCCATTGTGAACCATATCGACCCCCCTGTTGACAGTGAGACGACCACTACCAGCTTGGAGGGTTCCTTTAGCACAGAATATACTCCGCAAATGCCTGTAGTGCCCTCTGCTGTTTTTTCGAGTACTGACACCTTCTACAGTCTCGCCTCTACGACCAAGATTAGTTTTCCAGGCAAAGCCAAGCAGAAGGATGCCGAAGCCAAAAGAGCAAAAGTGACATACAGCATGATCGGCGGGCTGAGCAGACAATTGAATGTCATCAGAGAGACCATAGAGCTGCCTCTCAAACATCCACAACTCTTCTCCAATTATGGTATGTAATGACAATTTCAACAAAAGTATTATATTCTCTTCATAACCAGATTTCAAAACAAGTAATTGCTAAAATAGATTTGTGAAGTTATGAAAATAAAACAAAACTCTCATATTGCATAAAAGAAAAAGACAGTTTAAGAACCATGAAAAATGAGGGATTACCACAATTAAATGTTTCTTTCTGAAGGTTTTGTAATTTTTTATTGTTTTACTTGTGTAATATTGATAATTTCCATGGAAAAAAGTATGCCATTGTTTTAATCCCAATTTTTTTCTTGAATATATTTCTTTCACAAAATTCCAACTTTTTTTTGTTTTTTGATTTACTATTTGCCCTTGCTGAATTTCTACATCAAATGTTTGTCTTCACCAGGGATCCCCGCTCCCCGGGGAGTTCTTCTGTATGGACCTCCCGGCACGGGAAAGACCATGATTGGACGAGCCATCGCCAACGAGGTGGGCGCTCACATGACGGTGATCAATGGGCCAGAAATCATGAGCAAGTAAGGCTCATGCTAAGCAAATGCCAAATTCCCTGTCGTTACTATCATATCATCTGAGTGGGCTGGTCATTTTCTTCTTCAGGTTCTATGGTGAAACTGAGGAGAAGCTGAGGCAAATATTTACGGAGGCAGCAAAAAGGTAACTTTTAGGTGGTGCATTTAACGGTACACATGTAGGACTGTTTTCACTTTTTGCAATTTGTCTGCATCAATTTGTAATGGGCATTATCACCTCTAGAGGACTGGAGTGGAATTGCCATTTTTTTTACTCAAACTTAACTCAAATTTATAGTTTTCATAGAAAATATAATTTTTTTTCAAAACTACAACTTTTTCCTAAAATTTCAGTTTTCTTTATGTAATTTTCTAATCTAATTCTTGTAGTCTTAAATATTGTTATGATGCATTGTAACTTTTGCATAGAACCCAGCAGACATTCTGAAAATGTTACTGAAAGCTTGTCTCCTTGTTTGACAGGACGCCTTCCATCATCTTCATCGACGAGCTAGATGCTCTTTGTCCCAAACGAGAGGGCGCGCAGAACGAGGTGGAGAAACGAGTGGTGGCGTCCCTCCTGACTCTCATGGATGGGATCGGATCCGTAAGTATCCTTTCAAGACCGGGTCCCAACCCTGCACTTTTAGCTTGTCCTCCCACTGATGTACACTGACACTTTCAAGCATGTACGCATCGTGAGGCCTTTGTTTGGCACATGTTGTAGTTTGGACTGCTTAAGACATCATGCCGGTTTGTTGGACTCGATCGCACGCATGCACGCACACACACAATAGAGTTCTCGGGTCACCGCGACTGGATGATTATCAGCTAGGAGTAGTTGTTTTCAGAGGTGCTATAAGACTTCCTGTCCAGAGGATCAAGGTTATGCACATGGTTGAAATGTTGGACAAATCACTTCCTCCGCCTCCTCCCTCATTCCTGCCTTCATTCCGGCTTACTGGGGTGGAATCTCAGCCAAAGGAGGAGCACTCATCCTCCTCATTTAGCAATCAAGACATTCAGACACGCAAGGCAGTGAGTCAAGGCAACAGTTCAACTTTTTCTTTTTCATAACATTTTGCAGCATCATGGGCGCTTTATTGTAAAGTTACACTTATAAAAGAGAAATTGTTTGAAATGTTTTTTTCTATACATCAAAATTTAATTTCACCTTAGAAAAAGGTTTCTGTAAGCACTGATTTTAATTAGACTACATTGGATAAGTGGTGTTGATGGATAATTGGATTTAGAAAGTGTAGTATGTGCATATAATTGAATATGAAAAACTTTTTGTTTAGGAGAAATGCGAATTATTCCATTTTAATATTTTTTATTACGTAATAATAGTGTTTATATTACTTTTTGTTCAAGCTATGCAGCATTTAATCCATTGGAACCTATCAGTGGTGCTCTGTGGCTTGTCAGGATTTTAAGACTCCCCCTCTATGTGGGGCAAACCCTTGCTTTAAAATTAAAATTTAAAATTTTTGCCACATTTACACAACTTGAACCCATATTGATTATCATTGTATTTGCATATTTAGAATAATTCTTGATTCTGTCTAGGAGGGCCACTCGGGACAGCTTCTGGTTTTAGGGGCCACTAATCGGCCCCATGCTCTTGATCCGGCATTGAGGCGACCTGGACGCTTTGACAAGGAGCTGGAGGTACCTGATGGAAAAGTCAAATACATATTTCTCCTCAAATTGTCCCCACTGCATTCTCTCCGTTTTTATCAATACCGAAGTGCAATGTTTTTTGGGAGTTCTTTAAGGCTATAATCTAGCCACCTTTATTTTAAATATGCTCATTGCAATGCCAAGTGTAATGTAAAATTATCTATAAATACAAAACATTCCCAATTTATGCAAATATCGCTTCCTATTGTACCGGTACAAGGACGCAATGGTATGGTCACTTACCGCAATACCCACCGACAGGTTGGAATTCCCGGTCCTGCCGAACGTGCCGACATTCTGCACAAGCATCTAAGCTCAGTCCCATGCGGCGCAACCACGCAGGAAGTGGAACGGCTGGCTGACGCCGCTCACGGATATGTTGGCGCCGACCTTGCTGCTGTTTGCAAAGAAGCCGGTATGGATAGTCAAGTGTTTTCTGCACAACAGTAGTGGCAAATTGCAAAATATATATACATATCTATAGTTTTTCTTTTTATTATTGTATTTTTTTATATATATATTTTTTTATAACATTATTTCAGGTCAAATTGTGGTGGAATAAGTCAAATTTTACACGACTATTCCGACATTATGACCGACTACCACCCCACTAATGAAAAATGAATATTGGTCACCTGTGTCATTTAAAATGACTTTCATGCAGGTGTACCTAATGGTCTGACCACGGTTCCATCTCTTGACCTCACCTTTTTTTTGCTGTAGTGCCTCCAAACCATAGTCACTGCTGGCATCCTCCTTCCAGAATGACTTGTGTTTTAAATTTCGTGTGTTGATATTGACATAAAAGGAAGTTGGGGGTTTCCGTGGTATTCCAATCCCAAAGACATAAACCACCAAAACCACGTCCTCTTCCTTCTCCTCATCCTCCCCCTCCTCACCCACAACTCTTCACACACACACAAATGACACACATTCTGACTTAGTATATGTGTGTATGCGTCCTGGGTGGTCCGAGAGCACGTTTTTGCTGTAAATTGGCGTGACTGGCAGGTTTTCAAGGATCTAGGTACAGGTCTGGATACAGTTGAGGTATTTATTTTGGGATCAATGGAAGCAGGCTGCAGACTGCAGGTGGATGGTTGCATTTTTGGGACATGTCATGGTATTGCTTGATTCAACTGTGGACTCAGTTCGCTGGCCATATTGCATACTCTACATCTTGTTGTCTTCACACAGAAATGAGCTTCTAAATTGAAGAGCCTACATGATATACTGGCCAAGAAGAAGAAAATTGAATCAAATCAGACCCTCCTAGATATAAGTTGCTGTTTATATTTTATTTTTTTGAAATTATTACTTCTAGATAGTGCATCAGGAATAAGAAAGTAGAAGATGTTGCATTGAAAATTTTAAGCCGTCATGTGGTCTGTTGGTGTCTAGCTGGATGGACTCAATTTCAGGCATGTGTGTGCATGCGTGCACACGCTTGTTTAGTTTGTGCCACATCCAGGCCCCGCTGTTTACAAGCATCTGTAAATAGGGAAAGCCCACCAAAACAAAAAATAGGGTGGTCGTAAAATTGATTATGAGCAATAATAAACAGAAAGATTTACTTCCCTAACTTTACAACTAAAAGTAATTTGCTCCCACCCCCCTCCCAAATTATTTGGCTAACATGCTTCAGTTAAAACAGTTAAACGGCGGAAAGGAAATTAAAAGGCAGATGTATGCAGGAGGAGCTCGATTTGGCCTACATTGTGCTCTTGGGGATGTCAAACAATTAGATGAAAAACTCACAAATATTTGTATATAATACTAAATACAGCCGGTTTTTCAGGAGAAAGCAGATGTTGCCGTTTGTAAATACCGCACAGGTATTCCGGAAGCCCGAGCAAGTCATGAATACGTTCCTGCGGTTGTGCAATGGCATAACGCCCAAAATATTCTGCAATTTACTCGAGAGATGCTGTCCCTCCACATGCTCTTGAGAAATAGAAACACATTCGACCCTGAACATAACTTGACAACCATTAGTCAAGTCATACAAAAGTCTTGGATTGTTTTTTATATTAAACGAAAAGCACATCAATACTAGGGAGTTGAAAAAAACTTATATTACATAAATAATACAAAAATATTCCTCACAAATATTTGAAGAAACAAATGTTTGCCCAAAACTGGGAAATATTATAAGAAAAAAATGATCAAATATTAAATAAAAAATGCAAAAATAGGGGGTACTAAAAAACATTGAGCAGTAAAAATTTAGAAAAAATATTAGATGAACACAAATCCAGTCTTACTTAATTGGTCTGAAAATTGTGAATGAACTCCAGTCTATAGTGCCTATACTTTGGACCGTAGCGGTGGATAAGCACAACTCGTGAATGTCACCTTTTACTATTGGGCAATCCTAATCGAGCTTGTGACGAGATTGACGGATGCCTGCAGGGCAGCGGAAACTCAATTCAACAATGTGTCTCCAACATTTTTGGCTTTCGGGATCTTCTCTCTCCTGAGTGCTTTTGGCCTACTCGGAGCACACATTTGGTTTGGTTATGAAAACATCCGATGGGAAGGAAGACAGGCAGAGGGGAGGAAAAAAAGAAGGGGGGGGGGCAGCAACAGCACAACACGCTTTAATTTGAACCTTATGTGCACTCCCAATTTTTTCCAGAGATTGAGTTGGATCAGAATATGCAAGAAAGGACATTTGCAAACAAGTGGTCCAACTTTGTAAGTACAGAGTTGGTTATTAATCATTATCATTTTTCTCGGTCACAGGTAGCAAAATGTCCTAGTAATTATCTGATCGTATTCAAGCCAATGAAAATATTGCATCTGCTCAGTTTTCTAGTACTATTGCTGTAGTAGGGCGCACGTTGCTGCAGCGGTTAGCACATCCGCCTCACAGTGCAGAGGTTCTGAGGTTCTGGGTTCGATTCTGGCTCCGGCCTCTCTGTGTGGAGTTCATGTTCTCCCCGTGCCTGCATGGGTTTCATCCGGGCACTCTGGTTTCCTCCCACATCCAAAAAACATGCATGGTAGGGAACATTTCCCAAATTTGTTTGTGATGGCAACGTCTCCTCTGGCTGGGGCGGAGGCCGCTACCGCTACTACCGCCACTGTCTCAGCGCCGAGATCTGCCGCCTTGGGGGGTTAAGTGCACATGTTGTGCGTCGGAGCCGGTACGCCACATCTCCCGCCTCACTCCGGGTTCTTTCCACATCCTGCCTCGCCAGCTCGCTTCCACTCAGACCAGATGTTTTTTGTGCAAGCTAAGCAATGTTAGCGTCGTTGTCGTTGTTTGAGTGATGAGATGCGGCTCCCTTGGGGGGATCTCGATTGGAAGAAATGCTGACCCCAACTTGACTTGTTGACAAACCTGCGTTCATTGTGTTTGTCGCCACATTTCCCTCACCTCAAGCTGGAAATTGCAAACGGGATGCAGCCCCCCTCCCGGTGACTGCATGCTGGCTCCCGGCCCGTCCATACCACTTCAACATTTGCCACACCGAGAACCCCGCTGCCTCTGAGCAGGAAGGCGCACACATGCGCTGGAAATGGTTGTCGCTAATATACGGTTATCCATCTGTGGGGTTGAAACGCAGTTGCAGGATGGCTTTGGAACTACTAATCATTGCCCACGTGCAGGGTTTAATTCAGAGTTATAAAACGGGCCTGCTTTCTTTAGTTAAGAATTTTCCTTTCCTTATCTCGCGTTGTTTCCTGTTCGTTTAGTACCAACCAGTGGTGGGGCAACAAGGCCTCCTGTGCTGCTTGTATCGATCAGAAGCACTGTATTTTCTGGACTATAAGTCGCAGTTTTTTTCCATAGTTTGGCCGGGGGTACCACTTATATTCAGGAACGACTTGGGTGTGAAATTATTTACACATTTCACAAGTTATTTTCACATTAAACCACATGAGGGCGCTCTAGCCCTGTGGAATAATTGGAACTGCAACTGACGATAAGTCTGACGTAAGCCACGTAGAAGAGGAAGTGCTGCATTTTCTAACCTCAGGAGTTAGCGGAGTTGTTTAAAACTGACACAGAGGATGAAGTTGGATTTAATGATTTGGAGTGACACGGATGGTTCAATAAACTTGTTAGCTTGTTATTTATGCTATAGTTATCTGAATAACTCTTAATATGTTATGTCAAGCACATGCTCAGTTCGTTGATTTTGTGTAATGTAACGTTAGCATACCGTACAATTATTCAGCCTGTTGTTGCTCCTATTCTATTTTTATTTTAAATTGCCAAGATAACATGTCTGTTCTTGGTGTGGTGTTTTATCAAATACATTTCCCCCAAAAATGCAACTTATACTCCAGTGTGACCTATTTATCTTTTTCTTCATTATTACGCAGTTTATGGGTAGTGCGACTTATAGTCCGGAAAATACGGTACATCTATTACCAAATACTGGATATGTTCAATGAACTTGTCGTCATTTATACCTAATAGTCAATTCTTTTCACTTTGTAGCATTTCTCCCAGTTCTACTCCTTCCCGTACGTGTTCAGCATGTTATATTTTTTTTTTGTGCAGTCGAATTTCAGCCTCTGTTGCCATGTCAATTAAATTGATGCAATTAAAAATGATTGATTAAAGGACTAGCCCTCAAACAAAACTCTTAACGAGGTTGAATTCATGCGCATGCACGCACACACACACACACACACACACACACACACACACACACACCACATATAAATTGGGCTGTACGCATTTGCCCACATCCTGTCATGGCTGAAAAAAAGACTATTTTTCTCGTTGGTTTTCAACCCTTTCTTGGAATTGTAGAGTGCTAACCTTGAGCCGGTTTGGCGTGTGCTCAGGTATGTAACCTGGCAAATCCATCGGGTTCTGCATCAAACAAAAAAGCCAGTAGCATATGAAATAAATAAAAATCAAGTTCAGATCTGAGACCGACTGTTTAAATATTGCCGGAAGTTTGGTTTGCACCATGCAGATACGGTGACATTTACGTTATACCAATAACTAGTTTGACAAACGTGCCAACAAATAGAAAAAAAAAAGCGAGTAACTCATAAATTGTCATAAATTATTCATCATGCCCATAACTTGCTACCTGTCGACCTGGTTGACCCCCGACTGCGTATGACCGATGGAATGCTGCTGAAATTTTTTTCGAGTGTGAAATCATTGTCTCTTTAAAACCTCACAATCCATCTGCAACGTCAACTTCATAGCAACCGCGAACCATCATAAATATAAGTGTACGCCGACGTTTATGCCGGGGCGGTAAATACCGCACTATCCGAGACTTGAAATAGTTCCACCGTGAAACAAACTGCGCGTTCTTTCTGTCCATCGTGAACGTTTGAAATAACTTCTTTTGCTTTCATGGAATTTTCCAGCCAAGAGTTGTCTCTTTTGTGCTAATAAAAACCTTTTCCTGCGAATAAATACGTTCTTTCTTCCCGACATCCTCTGCTTTGTGCGTGAAAACTCACTCATCGCCTCGCTAGTTTCTTCTTAAGCGCTTTCCCGTGACTTCTTTTGTGTGGCGAACAAAGGCTGAGTTTTGATAGTGACACATCAATGTTTTGCCTGTCTCCTCCCGGCTTTAATGCTGATGTCTCCTATTCAAACCTCATGCGCTTCCCACTTATGTCAAAAAGGGGGAATTAGCCTTCATTTGGTTTGAATTTGCCCGGCGTGTACGGTCGCATCGCGCAGCCGCCCAAATGCTTTTGAGTTTAAATTGGATTAAATGTTGGAGCCGGGATGAAATGCCTCGAGTCACAACGTCGTAAACAAGTCCCACTTCCTTGCCGTTGCTCTTACTTTGTCAGGTTAATGGCCCACTGTATTTGAAGGCAACAATTCAAATCTTTTTTTCCAGTCTTTGCTTTTAATTAAATTGGTATTTAAAGAATCCTCTTCCATCATGAGGCCATGAAATGAATACAACACCTAAAAACTAGTAACAGTGCCTCTTTCCGGGACTTTAAAAGTGACCTGACCAGTGAGTTCTAACGATGCTTTTTATATCTCCAATCGACTTGATTATTGTATCTGTCTTCTGATTGGATTCACTCAAAACAGCATCAAACAGCAGCAGCTCATTCAGAATACTGCAGCTCGGGTTGTGACCAGAACAAAGGGATCAGAATATATTACTCCAGATCGAAAGTCTTTACACGAGCTTCCAGTCAGCTGTAGATTTGCCTTTAAAGTTCTGCGACTGGTCTTGTAAATTTCTGAAGGGTGTAGCGTGTGATTACATTGAAGAAATGGAAAATAAACTGAGTTGAGCCCTGGGGTCTTCAGACTAGGGTCAATTAGTGGAGCCCAATGTTCAAAGCAAACATGCTGAAGCAGCATTTTGTGGTTATGCTGCATGCAAAGGAATAAGCTGCCAACCAAAGTGGTCAACACTAATTGTCTTTTCTCCAGGTTTAAATGCACTGAGACGAGCAATCGGAGCATCCGACAACCCGTCAGACCAGCAGCTGATGGGCAACGTTACCGTCACTTTGTCCGACTTGCAGTGGGCCATGTCAGTGGTGAAGCCCAGTGCCATGAGGGAGATCTCCATCGATGTTCCCAAGGTAGCGTAAGCCTTTGATTTCAAGTGGAACCCAAATCAAAAATGTTCTAATATGTGCCTTGATTAATATTGTGTCATGAACTATTAAGCACTTTAATACAGCTTCTTTCAGGGTTCGGTCACGTGAGGGTACTTTGTCAAATTCAATCAAAAATAGGGGGCAATGCCGAATAAAAGGTCAGCTCAGACGAAACCGGTTGGATTAATAGGCTTTGTTCTTATTCCATAAACAACAACAAAATGTGGCACCCCACAGTCAAAATAATTACTTTGGATTCGTACAAAGGTTTTCGGAGAGAGGTGTCAAACTTGAGACCAGCTGAAAAATTGCCGTTTTACACCCTTCCAATTTTTTTTATTTCAATACATTTGTTAATGAATTTGTCATGACGCCAAAAGCACATTGCTAGCTAACTATAATATTCACTAGCCAAAGGCTGAGCTGCACTCTATTTTTTTTTACAGAGTAGCTTGAGACTCGAGCCTTTTTAGGTTTTTTAATTAAAAAAAAATGTGGCTCGTGCTAACACAGTTAGGTGCGGAGGTTTGGCTTCCTGGTTGAAGTTGAAAGGAGGAATTTCTCATTGACTAGTTAGCTTTCATTGACAAAAACAAAACAATGAATCAGAGAATCGTGAACTCGACTATGCGGGGAAGACTTTCCTTCTACCATTTGAATTGATATCCAATATGTACCACAAGATGACCTTTAATCACATAACTCTCAAATGCTTTCAACTTATTAAAAAAGCCATTCTAAGTGTAAATAACCTCCCCTGAAAGAAGGAGGGAAAGAAAGCCAGTGAGTGTTGCAGTGGCAAGACGAAGGATGTTTTGACATTGCATGTGTAGGACCTAATGGACAGGAAGAAGGTTAACATCATCCTCCGTTGGTAATTCAAAGCAGATGGGCTCACCGAGGGTTCCTGCCAGACGCCAACATAAAAAAAACAGAAAAGAAAATGAAGACGATATGTCCGTCCTATCATGTGCGCACCGCCTTTTCGCCACACTGTTCACATCCAGCGATGTTCACTCCTTGCGGCGAGTTCCTGGAACTGGAAAGTGACCCCCAGCCCTCCTCCTTGGCAGCCCAGCTGAAAAGCTAGCCGCAGAGCTCCGGACTTGATTATATCCACATGAGTGAAAACATTTGTTTCGAATCCCTTTTATATAAGAAACTTCCAGCGGAGGCCCCAATCAATGCGTGCCTCGAGTTCCTCAGAAGACCTCTCCAATCACGTACGGAGGTACTTGTGCCTTACTAATTCATAATGAATTCATCAGCATCCTTTGGACCAATGACAGCACAGCGCTACAGTGGTTAGCACATCTGGCTCGCAGGCGAGAGGTTCTTGGTTCAGTTATCCTCCAAAATCAGTTGGGATAGCTTCCTCCATGACCCGAATCAGGACAAGTGCAATGCAAAATGGATGTGAGGCTTTCAGCAAAGTTGAGCAGTTGGCAACCAATGAGAATTCCCGTTGAAAGCATAAATTGGATGGAAAATAAGTATTTATGCGCATTATGTGCCTTTAAGAAGTGTGGCCTTATAAATTAGATTGAAAGAAAATCAATTGCGGGGGAACAATGTCCACTGAGAATCTCGCATGGGTTGAAAACGAATCGAGATGTCATCTGTACAAAAAGCTGTTTCAGTCCAGCTCTTGAACTTTTTTCACCCTTTGTGAGCCCATCAAAGCACCAACTCCTCTTGTAAAGTTCAGAAAACAACAGTAAAAGGTAATAATGGGTCTTCAAACTTCAGAACGAGTGAGCGAGGTGTGAGTCAAAGCGTCAACCTTGTAATTCCACAAATTAATTCTAGCGTGCTGGCCATGCGACCGTTAAAATCTTCAGAGCAAGAATGCCATGCAAAGCCCTGAGAGGAGTGATTTGCGTTTCGCTGAGTAACACGTCTTGTGGGCCAACGCACGCCAGCCTACATGTCGTAAAAACCAACATGCAACGTGGGGCTTCTTGAACTATGCTGCACCTGTAGTGGAAAGAGATGCCTTTTCTGTCCCAGTAGGTGGCAGCAGAGGGAAAGGGTTGATATAATTGAATACCAGAAGAAATAGGCAACATGTATGGGGACAAGACAGAATCACTTCATTAACCAAAAATGTTTGCAAGATATTGTCAACGATCAAAATGATTGGAAAATGATTGTTAAATATTATGTATCAAAGCCATTTTCTGTAAATATTGCATATTCGTGATATCTTTGAGAAAATTTGCTAGACATTGTAACGTTTTGATTATCATGCTGTCACCATGTTGTGTAGATATGATTATCTATTGTCAAATTACTGTATCATGCTGCTATTGGCGCTTGTGGAAAAATATAGCAAAACATTTTGATTGATTATTGCCCAATTGCTTTATTGGGTTACTGTTGGAATGGCAGGAAAACTCTCACAAATGGCATAAATGATTTAAAGTTTGTCGGCGACCCCTAGCAGTAAAAGCCAAAAGTAAGTACTTATTACGATGTCATATCGTTTCCAACCAAAAATCTATTATCGTGCATTTGCGTCATCAAGATACTCTTGGTATCTTTTGGAAAATATTGTGCTTGCATTCACCGCAGTATGTCTGCTTTTCTGCTTTTATCTTTCTTTTTTTTTTTTTTCAATCACGGCTATCTAAACAAGCATTCTGTCTTTCCGGCCTATCTCTCTCTCTCTCATGGTCTCCTCGCTCTCCTTCTTCCGCCCCCTTTTTGGTGCTGTCCATAAATTGCTTGGTATTTACAGTATGTGGCCAGACGCCAGATTTCCATGAGGTGCTTGGTTCCCCGGAGACGGCGCCGGTGGCCTGGGATGTGTTACCTCTGTGTGATGGAGGATGTTGCTGGTGGAGGGGTGTGATAGAGAGAAGAGAAAACGACAAAGAGAGGGAGGAATAGTTAAAAGGAGCTAGAGATGACTTAATAATGAGAAGAGACTGTCAACAGCGTTAACATTTCTAACTGTCATACAGTATATGAATAATGGGCGCCAAAATCATTTAATTGCCTGTATATTACCAAACTGTCACTCTAAGACACTTTATCGTTCAAAATGGATTGATTTGGAATGTCGTGTAAATGTTTGGAAAAATGTCTGGCTTATATGTTGCAGCTTTACAACCTGTAA
The DNA here is from genome assembly GCF_059516105.1 of Syngnathus floridae. Taxonomy (NCBI): domain Eukaryota; kingdom Metazoa; phylum Chordata; class Actinopteri; order Syngnathiformes; family Syngnathidae; genus Syngnathus; species Syngnathus floridae. The sequence continues at coordinate 8,978,632 of NC_142413.1, read as the reverse complement.
GAATACAAAATACTCCTTTGTCATTCGCCATTTTAGCTACGTTTCTGCCCAAACAACCGCTGTTAAGGTCATCGTTGCACATTTTCTGCAATTTTCTTCTGCTTTTCTGTTCCTGTCTTGCTCGTAATCCCTTTCCCCTCAAGCATTTATGACTTTGGAAACAGATAAGTTTTTCCCCATCTGGGAAACAGGTGGAAGATATAAGCGTTTTGCCAGGAGCATTCTTCTTTTTGTTTTCCATCAGTGGAAACTAGCTTTGGCACTACCATAGCATGTTCATAGTTTTTTTTTTTTTTTTAGGGGGCCAGTTTCAGACAACCATTCAATGTGAATGAAGGCAGATGGTGAGAGGTTATGTGAACCGCACAAGAATGCGCAGTGATTTGAATGAAAACAGGCGAATGCGTTGCACCATGGCGTGGAATTGAAGACGTGAAGAGTAGAATGGATTGCGCGTGGAAGCGTTCGTGCGGGAAGACGCTGGCCTCCCACCCTCGCTCAGACAAGCAGCCGTTGGCTGACTCCAACATCACCTCATAATTCAACCGGAATTATCAGTTCCTCGCGTCCTTCCAAATATTCCCTTCAGTGCTTCAAACGCGTTTGTCCGTCCGTAATAATTTATCACCATTGGCTTTGTCTGAGAGGTCTTCAATGAGACTGGCTTCTGCATACAGTTATGTTTTTGTGAAGGATTTCAAGTCGGGCTGAGCGATTTTCTCAAATAATCTACCTACGTATGACCCTCCCTCCCTCCCTCAATATTACAATTGCAATTTAACGTGTGATTTTTCTTCCAAGGCCCCCTTCCCATATATTGTTTTAACAAACACAAGCTATAAATTGATCTTTACTACAATAAACAATATCTATCTCTATATCATTGCCTGTTAGCATTAAGCTAAACAGATGTTCTAGAGGAGAGTGGTGTAATTATCTTTTAATTTGACTCTAAATATCAACTGGGAGGGCTCATAACTGGCTTGAAATTTTTTTTTAAGAATTGTTCTTGATGTACCAAGTTAGTTGGGTTTAGTTCATTGCCACCATACAGCACTCTTATTTCAGTTTTCAAAGCAAAGTTTTGCCCTAAAGGTCTTTCATATCTTTGAAATCTCTTAAGTCAGCTCACTTGTCTGTCCAGGTTGTAATTCATCTGAAGACCAATATCCCTAAACCCAATACAGGTCCGCTGGGCTGATGTTGGCGGTATGGAGGACGTGAAGCTGAAACTGAAGCAAGCTGTGGAGTGGCCCCTGAGGCACCCCGATGCCTTCACTCGCATGGGCATCCAGCCACCAAAGGGGGTCTTGCTGTATGGGCCGCCAGGCTGCTCCAAGACTATGATAGCCAAGGCCCTGGCCAATGAAAGTGGCCTCAACTTTCTGGCTATCAAAGTGAGTTTGCCTTGATTGGCAAAAATTGAATTGTTATTTGTGGTCACTTCCAAACACGCAAACACCTCTACTTAAAATTAGGTCAAATACAGCAAAAACAAAAACTCCTAATTTGTTTGTAATTTTCATCTGAATGTCTACACACTTGATGAGCACATAGTCGATTTAGAAAAACACTCAGCTGATTAATTTTTGGTCATGATCAACCTTGACCCTGAGGCTTTTATTCAGGTCAAAGTTCGACAACAAGAAAAATGTGCATGCCGCAAACAATATTGTGTCATGTGTCAAATCAAAAACTTGGATGAAGGCTCTCTCTGAATCCGTCATTATTTATTTTCATGAGATGGCACATTGACGTGTTTTTTTTAATGTAAAACATCAATGACCACTCTCAAATAAATCACAGCAATACAAAATCAGGTACGTAAATCGTGACCTAAAAAGTTTGTTTTTGTTTTTAACTAATGTATTGATTTCAAATCATGTTCGTGTGTTTAAGCCACTATGCATCCATCAATATTATCCCTACACGGGCTTAACATGTCCATCAACGTCTTAGAGAAAAGGTTTCCCCCTGATGACCCCGGGAGGAGCATCTCGCTGCCTCACTTCCTGTGCCAAGAGCTCCCTTGTGTGACCCTTGACCCTGTGTTTGTCCATTTTCATTCATCACCCCTACCACTGTCACCTCAGCCTTCCTCCCTGCCGCCATTCATTCACCGCATCCTGACAGAGACGGATGGACTAAATTGTCGAGTTGTTGATCAGTGATTGTCTTTCAAAGCGGTTGCCATGTGAGACGGGAAGTCGCAGCTGCTTGAGGAAATGCTAACGCTAATTCAGTAGCCCAAAAAAAGTCTTGGGTGAAGGCAAAACTGAAGTTGAGCATTTAATTTTCATTTGTACATGAGGAACATATATCATAGTCATGTAGAGATAAGATAAAAAGATTTATAAAAAGAAAATGACAGTTTTAAACTCAGTTTATGTAACCCAAAACAAAACCTTTTTATTTCTGTAGTTATGTGATTACAAATCGAAAGAAACTGATGTCATTTTGGACTCAGTGTCTCAGCAACATAAAGTTGCCCATAATCCATTAAAATATCTTTGGGCTCCGGGGAAAAAAAAAATTGCCTCGTATTATCAGATGCTCAAAAACATCAAAACACACACGACGTCAGTCACCACGTACGGACGGGCTTCGACTCTGCCACCGAGAGTCAGCCAGTACACACTTAACTGCAGCAGACAAACAGGCTGCGACGTGAAATGTCTTCTCCTGTGTTGAAAGGGTGAACTACAGAGGAAGGAAATTCTCCCTGGGAGTCTAAATGAACGTTTATCTGCTTAATCTACATAAGCCGAGCAAGAGAAGTAGAAGCACATCTAAAAAGTTAACTAGTATTGAATATATCAAAGTTGACCAACAGTTTAACCTCAGCTAAGACTTGAAGTGCTGACATTGGAAGGAGTCAATCTATTTATAAGGGTTGATGAGAAGGAGAGCAGAGTGGAGATGCAGACTGTCACATTATGTTAGTTTCTTGGGTTAGCACAAGCCAACTAAGCCAACTAAAACCGGTGCACAATTCTGATACATTACCATGTTAATGATGTCAAAATGATAATTCAAATATCTATGAAAAAGTTTGCTAATGTCCACCATTGTTGACTTTTCAGGGTCCTGAATTGTTGAGCAAGTACGTTGGCGAGTCTGAAAGAGCCGTGAGAGAGGTGTGTCTCATTTTTCACTTTGTATTCGACCTGTAACAGAAGAAATAACATTTTCCCGCCTCTGACTTTGACGCACCTCGGTAAATGTGAGATGCTTGCACAATTCTTACTGTAACTGTGAGCTGTGTTGTTCATTTGATTATTTTTAGCGCTTGATGTCAGATGTGCTCATACGCACATTATGACGCCATCAAGTGACGCATTTCCTGTTTACGCTGGCTGCCAGCTGAGGACGATCTCCATTCAGCATCTATTTTAAAGTCCCCTTTTCCTCCTCTCCTGTCTTTGTTGCCACCTCGCAGGTGTTTCGGAAGGCCAGAGCCGTCGCTCCCTCCATCGTCTTCTTTGACGAGATCGACGCCCTGGCCAGCGAAAGAGGAAGGTAACTGTGCTATTAATAAATATAAATCGTGCAGTATTGTTCACCTCTGAGTCAACAGACTTCTTTATTGTCTGGGCCGTGACAAATGCTCTTAGCCGTTCTCTTTGTGGCCTGTCCAACACAGTGGACGCTCTTTCTTTAATGGGATGGCGCATCTGTGGTGTGGAGGAAATAGGATGGCGGAGGTAGTTGAGGGGGTTGGCTCGACAGACGACATGCACCGGAGGCACACAAACGTTTCATTGTCCCCCGTACCTTGCAGATGGGGGCGGAGGGAGGCCAAATATGTGTGATTTTTCTGTCTTTCTGACTTTCTGTCTGTCCGTCCGTCCAAATGAGCAATCCACATATTCCATCCATCTCTTCTCAAATTTAATGGTTAAAAAAAACTCACCTTTCTTGACCAAATGTGTGATTCCGTCTCCAGTTAACAGATATGGGAGCAAAAACATGAAGTAAATATTAACACTTAATTAAAGTATTGAAAAAAAAAATATATATATATATAGATCATTTGAAACCATAAAGTTTTGTGAGCAAAGGTATGATTTCAGACTGTCCCCTGACATGAGTCCGATACAATGATAAACAGATGGATGGATGGATGGATGGATGGATGGATGGATGGATGGATGGATGGATGGATGGATGGATGGATGGATGGATGGATGGATGGATGGATGGATGGATGGATGGATGGATGGATGGATGGATGGATGGATGGATGGATGGATGGATGGATGGATGGATGGATGGATGGATGGATGGATGGATGGATGGATGGATGGATGGATACATGGATACATGGATACATGGATACATGGATGGATACATGGATACATGGATGGATGGATACATGGATGGATGGATACATGGATGGACAGATAATGGGTAGATGTGTATGAATACAAGTAGGTAAATAATGGAAAACGGCTGACCAGCCTAAAGCAACCCACTATTAAAGAACATTGATTTATCCCTCATCCGCCAAGGTTATTTATGCGCGTGCACTTTCTGCCATGTTTAATCAATAAAGTGGCTCGTGCAGCCCCTCCCTGGGACTTTCAAAACTGTTGACACAGGAGGACCACCTCTGTCTGACTCGTGGCGCGTGCGCGTCCATTCCCTACACCGACACGTAAAAAAATGAAAAGCACCTGTAAATCTGTCAGCCGACCTGCCACGAGTCCAAACTCGTGGGATGAATTGAGCAAGGCAAGCCAGATGGAGCTAAGGGGGAATGTAAAAACACACAAAAAAATAGCACACAAAGGTGACAAACATTGCACAAGACTCTACAGATATAGCCAATGAATATTGTAATGAGGACAATCTTTTTCACTCTGAAATATTTTAAGTATAAAAAAATATATATAAACACATTTTACAAAATAAACACCTACAGTATAATAGATAATCGTGAATGTACAAAAATGAATGTAAGGGAAAACCACAAAAAGGTTTTGAAAAATTCAAAACATTTAGAAAACAAAATATTTAAAACCAAATAATACAATAATAAAAATGAAATGAAAAGCAATGTCAACATTAAACAGTGTTTTTCAAAAGAAAGATCTTCAATAACTTTATAAAAATTTGTAAAATAAATACACTAAATCTAAATAGTGCAGACAGTATTAAGTATAATAAAAAATCACGGAGAACAAAAATATAAAGAAAGATACATATTATAATAATATCTTAATTAAAAAAACTAACTGAAGCAAATATTGAAACATGATACACAAGAATGTAGGTAAAAATGCAAAATATGAAAGTTTCTCACGATTTAAATAGAACAAAAATAGGAATAAAAATAAACAACAAAAAATAGAATAACTTCCCACTCCACCCCCAAAAAAGAAAATTAAACCCAATTAAAAAATATATATTTTCTTGTAAATAAATTTAAAATATCGATTTGGGATCTATTTGACTCATCAAAAGGCTACAAATAAAAACGTGGCCGTAGACATTGGTGTTCTGGTGCCTTTTGATGACATCATTGGCTGTGTATGCTCAACTTTTGCTGCCAACGGGTATATTTGCCCCCTTTTCTTATGAAAGAAGCTGTTAAGACTGCACAAACGAAGGCTTTCAAATGAGTAGTGTGAGTTTTTCAAGACGAATATTAGCAATTAGAGATGATGGATGTCACTTCCTCTTGCAGGGAATTTGCCTGCTCTACCATCCATCCATCACGCGTGTCTTTTCTGGGCACGTTTGTTGTTTCAACACTTGTTTACTTCTTCTAACCTACTCCATCACTTCTCTTCAGAGGAGGCAAAAGTACTCACACTTTGTGTTTAAGTCGAGTGACTTGTGTAAAATCGACTTGGAAATTCTATTGCTTACGTTTGCGCCTGTCTCATTTAAGTTCTCGCAGATATGATTCTATCTTAAAATGTTGTGCATTATTTTAATCTCCACCTATTCAGTTTTTTAACAGTTGATCAGACAAGTAGCCACAAGGTGGTGCATATTTCTCGAAAACTCTTCAAAGTTCCAACGTCAACTGCTTTGAGTAGAAATTGCAAAAGAACAAAGTCTCAAATGTACTTTGTTAGTGAGCACGTTTTTCAAGCGAAGTTAAAAAGAACAACTGAAGTAGTGTGTGAAGACTATCTTCGAACTGCGTATATGCCTGTCTTCGGAATTAACCAATCACATTCAAGCTCTTGTTAAATGGGAATCGGCAAACATTCGTCACAAATTTTAGTGCTCCAAATACTCGGATGTTCGAGTAGGCTTTTCCTGACATAAAGGGAAAAAAAGAGAAATAATACAAATAAATACAAACTTGAAACAAAATGACATTTAAATTTTTAAAAAAAAAAATTATATGTTTGAAGAAATACATAAAAAGGAAAGTTAGATAAAAAAGTAATAAAAAATTTAAGGTTAAAAAAAGTGACAAGCCTTTTTGAAAAATGTATAACAGTATTTTGTACTTAGTTACTTCCCACCACTGCTTCACATTCAGTTTATTTTCCCTCCACTCACGTCCATCGTTCATCACATCCTGTCATTTACTCTCATTTTCCGCCATGTTCTCCATCACCCCCCTCACCAGCTCTTCGGGATCGGGCGGCGTGGGCGACAGGGTCCTGGCGCAGCTCCTGACAGAGATGGACGGCATCGAGCAGCTCGGCGACGTCACTGTGCTGGCCGCCACCAACCGTCCGGACATGATTGATAAGGTAAACACACGCCAGACTCTCCTTTGGTCTGTGATTGATAAGGACCCCCACAACCCCCCTGCCGCGCACCCCCAACCCCAACCCCTGTCCGTCCTCGCTTCCCCCGCCGCCACTGTTATACATGATTGATGAGGTTAAAGGTGCCTCTCTTCACTCTCCCTTTGGGACGCTGTCATTGCTTTGTTTGCTGAGGATAAATACAACAACACATTGCATTTACTTTGTTTGGCTCTCATGAGAAATGATTCAACATAAACTCTGTGACAGCTGCTATTCTAAAATAGATTCTATTTAACACCCAATACCTATTGTGAAAATGCAAAAATATATACCTGTAAAAAGTAAAAATCATTCAAACAGTTTAGAACTCACACCTAAAAAGTACCTGCAATTTTAAATTAAAAAAAAATCTTTAAAATATTCAATACATAATCCAATATTGTTTTTCTAAAAACTAATTTTTCAAAAATGCCTATTGCGTTTTTTATTGGTAGTCTTAATCTTGACTCCAAACTCTTCAACCAGTGAAGAGAGTTGATTTTTTTTTTCCCTCTAGCTGCATTTACACACTTATGTTTACATATTATTAACGAATTTAATGTGTGGATGGACCAAAAATATGAAATAGACCAAATTTGGTCATGCAAGATTTTCTGCCCAACATTGTTATATGTTTAGCATTATTGTACAATGCCCAGGAAGCAACTTTCTCACACACAGAAGGGAGTGTAGAAGTGACTCATGAACTGTATGATAGATGATCTAAACGTTGACGTTGTTTCCGGCCTCTGTTCCAATCAACTCCAGCATCTTGATTTTAGTCACTTGAAAATGATTAGTAGGACTTGTCCTTTTTGGTGGCCCCTCTGAGAGGCACATCTCCACCTTCCTTTCTTTTATCTCCTCCTCTTCCCCGTCGACAAAAAGCTTTCTTTGCTCTCTTATCCGCCCATCTCTGGCCTAATGAAATTTCCTGAGTGCTGATCAAAGGAGGCGTCTGGGCCTTTTCAAAGGCACACAGGAAGGAGAGTGTCCTGCTGCTCCTTAAAGGGCAGACGGCTTGTCTATTTTTTGGTCTCTTTGGCTCTGGGCCACCGCAAATACTCTTGCATGGATGATGGGAGGAAGCATTTCCTCGGAAAATAGAAGATGGAACAGCCTTCCGTATACATGGCAACGCGCTGGGTGTAGTCGACGCGGTCAGGAGATCCCGGTTCAAATCTCGGACCAGTTTGATTTCTGGGAAAGAGCAGGGTGTCTATTTTAAGACTGCATTTATTGGGCTTGACGACCCAATAAAATGAAGTCGGGGAAACAAACAAAGACTGAGGGCTACGTAGTACTCAATTGTGGCGCTGTAGCCTTAAATTGCTCCCATAATTTTCCATTTCTTTAACACGCACCTAAAATCGTCCTCAGTCAGTCCACAGGCATCGCTACTTTTGAGTGCCTCATTGTTCGCTGTGAGTGACTGCACATCATGCTCCAAAATAAAGGGATGACCACTGTTGGGTTGGCCACAATGGAAATACTGTCGTGATTGACTTTAAATCCACTCCTCGTTGGGTTCCCCTTATGGGGAATGGATCCATCTCAACAGTGGCGGAGTGACAACAGCTTCCTTCTTCTTGACAAGCAGCCACTCTCTCATTTCCAATTTCTTTTGTAGCTTTCAAAGTGAGAAACACCCAGTTTCCATTTGCCAATACGTAGTGGGGGGGGGACTCTATTAGGTAAGGTAGGCTGCTCAGGCTTTTTGTTGCTGCCTTGGACAGATGGGAAGCCCCATGCATCTCCCCTCCACGAGTGGGCCTCTCAGGAAGTGGTCTCCCAGGCAGCTGAGAAATCACATCAACCCCCCCCCCCCCCCTCCCCCTTGCCCACCATCTGAGTGAGTGCATTGCTCATAAATGGACTCCCATAGTCACTTATGTTGCGGTGGAAAACTGTCAACGCAAGACAGAGCTTTATGAAATGAATGTTAACTGATCCAATGTCGAGTCATGCGGATGTGGAACACACTATTTTAGCCCTTGGCGTACACACACTCACTCACACAACACACACAAGCACCACAGCAGGCACGGGTGGTCATTCCAATGCAAATGGCAGGATATGATGGGGTGACAGGGGGGGGGATGAAGATGAATGGAGGATGTAGGGGTGTCAATGCAGTCATTGTCAGCTGTTGGTGGTGGAGAGGAGGCTCTAGGGGGCCTCAGCTGTTTGAGAGGGGGGGGGGGTGCGAGGGGGAGGGGAGGGTGCTGAAAGAGGAAACGAGTAGAGGGTAAGTCATTGATTCCAGTGTGATTCCAGATCTGTTGTCCATCACTCAAGCGCTCCTGCAGAAGAGTGAAGTCCACTGTTTTAAATGATGATGAATGCTCATGTGATTAGTCAAGAAGATTCCATTTACTCACACTTGGGATTTCCAGTTTGGGTATTCAATCAGGTTTGGGGTTCTCACGTGATCTTTGAAAACAGTGCTTCACGTTGGGATTTGAAGACATGGATGGATGGAAATCAGGGTTTCAAAGATGTTATGGTTTCAAACACACATTATGGTTTCAAATTGGAATTTCGAGACAGAGTTGCAGTTTTAAATTTGAGTTTCGAGGTGGTTTCAAGAAAAGTTCAGGGTCTCAAATGAGAATTTCCAGTCTTTTTTTTTTTTTTTAATAAACTGGAGTTTAATCAACCCTTCAAAGTGCTAAATGTTATCACCCTGGCTGCGCCAACTGTATTATCCAAATGGATCAATACAGTTTTGGCAGATTCCCCCAGGTTCAACTTTGTCGACCTTGTGACGCACAAAGCGGAAAACGTGAGCGTGGCCCATATACGGTGTGACTAACACATCTGAATCAAACACAGAAAGACACTGAGGAGAACAGCCCGTTCTCTCGCTTCCTGACAGATAAAACAAAATGTTCCGTTTCATGTTGTTTATTCCACATCTGCTGGAAATCAGGCGCAGGGAAGCATTGCGCCGTTGTGCGTTCTTTGGCAGCAAAAGCAAAAATAAATAGCCAATCAATCGGCGGGAATTTCAGGCATGTGCTTTTCCGCCCGGGGGATTTGATTTTAATTGAAGGCCGCTCTGCCAATTAATCATTTTGCCGCTTGTTCCCTCCAATGAATGTGGTGGCTTTTTAGCCGCGGTCGGAAGTGGAAAGACGTGCGAGGCGGCCGCATTCCCCAAACCGACTTGCGAGAACTTCAAACTAGGTTACATGACGAATAGAAATTGATTTTTCTGTTTGTTTCTTTTGAGAATTAGAGCGTTACACATTTAAACGACAATGTTTCTTGGGGTTTCAAAGGTTTTCGAGAAAGTGTTTAACCAGTTTTAACTACATGACCCCCACCCCCAAAAAATGTTCCGCTGCTTTACTGTTTCAGTGATCTGGCAATTTGTTTTAGAACCTCGCTATCAGGAGGCTCAAGTCCGATTACGGTTTTGCAGATTACTCGCAGATGTTTTTGTTTTTCCTTTGTTGTTGTTTTGGACTAAAAGTGACCAATTTCTCAGATCGCAGAGGGAGACAAACAGAAGCCACACAAGTGGTCTTGATACAAAGAATACGCTCTCTTCAAAGATGAACTCTCTGCATACGAGATAAGACGCCAAACGAATGGCTGTAATTTCAGGCGGCAGTCTGATAACCATACTTTTAATCTTAATCTCTTAATCTGAAACATGAATTCATATAATGAGGTTTCAAGTAAGGCTAACAGTTAAAGACCGGTTTAAACTCTCAATTTAGGGTTTCTAGGATGGGCTAGAACTTGATTATTTGATATTCAAATAATGGTTTCAAAACAAGGTTAAGGATTTTGTCACCTGGTGAGGTTTTCTTCTTTTAAATTTCAAATCTGGGTTATGGTTTCAAATTGTATTTTCAAGACAGGATTAGGGTTTTAAAATGGAGTTGGACCATTACCCTGCAGTGTACTTTACACACAGGAGAGGGCGCCAAAGCTGACTTGCAAGCCTTGTCTCAGTTTTTCCTTGGTCCCTTCATAATCTTCATGCATGTAACCCCTAAATTTCATAAGAATTCAAAAGTTGTCTATTTTATTAGTTGCAAAACTCACAACTTGTGTCATTTGAAAGTCAAGGTATCATTGTCATAATTTACTGCTCATTCTTTTATGGACTCCGCCTTGTGAACTTGACTGTTTGTATGTGTGTTATTTGTGCACATGCCAACCATTTGATTATGAATGAATCTAAATTCAGATTTGTAGCAGAACTTTCCTATCTCTTGGAGTTTTTCCCGCGGCGTTTATCCCGTTGATGCCGAGCACGCGGGCTCAGTTCGATACAGCGTTGGCCAGGTGCTGCCGGGAGTTGAAAACAAGCGCCCCGCAACCATAAAGGTGCACATTGATTCTGAGCAGCCTGAACATCTGCCAGTATCACCCCACACCGTGCCCCCACCCCCGAGCCGGTGTGGACGTTGGCTAATTGCAATCACGCTCCAATTGCACCCCCGTGTGATTACGGGGCAGCTTGGTAAATATTCGGATATTAGCTCAAGTGGCGCTTTGACTTCCTTCTTTGCATTCAAAGCACACGTGAGTGATTGCCGCTACGCCGGTTTGCATCTTGCCTCTTCATCACTGGCGTTTCCCACCTCGGGGCCAGGGAGAAACTCGTGTGACCTTTTAGAGTCTGTTAGCATCCCCCCCCCCCCAAAAAAAACTGTTTTCTATGAAGCATAATGATTTGGCAAAATAAACAATCTGCATTTTTTTTATTTCTTCATTATTGCGATTGTGATTTAAGGATGTTTCAAAGTCCTCGTGTTTTTATACAAAAACAAAGTCAACAACTCGACCAAATTCCCAGTGGTGATGTTAAGTAATCGCTGTCTTCCAATGTTGAAGTTACAATTTAATAGCAATTAGTCAAAAATTATTGTCATGCCAAGTCAAGCATATATCGAAGGAATGTATTCTGTGAAACTCAAGTTAAATATCCCGGAGCGAAACGTATGCGTGTAACATGCACTCCGCGTAATTGCTAACTTCAGGAAGGAATGCCCCGGGAAGCGTCTGACATGAATCATCCAAATTTTGCTGCGTTCATTTAATTTTGGCGTAAAGCTCCGCCTTCAATGCCGCCTTCTATTTTCTAGAGGTGGGATTATATGTCACATATTTATTGGCGTGATATAAACTCAGTTGTTATTTTTTATAATTTGAGAGCAAATCTGTTAACTGAATGATTCAAATGCTTGTGAAGTATTTTCGTGAGTCTGAGGAAATGCGCAGTATTACGTTGCCTCAAGTTTGAAAGTTGGGATGTTTATAAATAGTAGGTGAATAATTGTTAGGTCAGAGAGTTAGTAATTACTTGTTCAAAGAAACTGGTCAAATACAAAGGTATGGACAGTTGATTTAATTTTTGCCTATTAAACTGCTGAGACAGCTCATTGATTTAATTATGCATCAGTCGTGGCTCGAATATCTTTGGAAAAAAGATGATGTGCTTATGCGACGTGAAAGTAATTCGTTCATTCATTCATCATTCATTTTTTTGGTTGGGGGTGTCAGTTTGAGCGCACGTTTTGGTGACATGTTGAACCGTTTTAATAAATTACATGTTATATTAATCAAACATGACTTTGCTGTGTAGTTGGGTTAGGATGTTACGCAACAGTGTAATAATAGCCAGATAATGTATCAGCTTGAACAATACTGTGTCCGGTAACTCAAGCAAGATGGCTTTTTTTTTTTTTCTTTTCCAGACAAGTAGTCATTATGGAGCTGAGACCAAATGTGCAAGTCATAAGCAAGTGTCAGGTCTCCAAGTCGTAGCTTGGCCATTTTGTATTTGCTTTCTTGGCCTAATAGTATCACATTGTTGGCTTCTGCCGTAAAGGCTTCAAAGGGAACGTGCTGTCCTGCTCGAGATTGGTTGTCAATGCATTTTTCAGCATTGCTCCGAACTGAACACAATGTTCTCTATGTCCACCGCCAGCATCTGAGCTCTTACAGAGTATTCCAAAGTCATCATTTTGTTAGGATGCAATAAAGAAAGTGTTGTGGCGCAAGTTAATCTACATTGGCAAGACAGATCCCCGAAAATCGCGTGTGCGTGTGTGTCTGTGTGTGTGTGTTTGTGTGTGTAGGTGTGTTTGCAACCAAGTAATTGGATATGGATGATCTCTGGGAAGTTGTGTGTCTCACAGGATGGAGGATCCCCAGGCAAGTATCAAACTTCAAGAGCTGTATTAGGATCAGTTTACTTGTGTCTGTGTGTGTGTGTGGGTGTGTGGGTGTGTGCGTGCGCGTGTTCGTGTGTGTGTTATTGTGTGGATCGGTGAATCAACACCGACTTAAGTTATATAGAATCGGTGCAACTAAAATTGTGATTAATGATTCAGATCAAACAACGTTTTAATTCTTGTGCCTTTATTCAAAAACAGAGGATTTTAAACTGACAGTGGTGAAAGTGTACAAATATAAACAAATGATCATTTTTACCGGTTTGGGTCGTAACATCTGTCAGAAAAGGCTAAAGTTTGTCTACTTTCACGGATGAGAACGTAAATGTGTTCTGTACTACTGATACACTGGGATTACTTTGATTTGGACAATTTTAAGATGAGTAAGGTTTCCAATCGATTATCAAATTATTGATTAGTTTGATAATCGATTAGTCGTCTATCAAACATTGCAGCTCTACACCTGATACCTGTTGTATTTAAAGCAGTTGTCACTGGCGCCAAAGTGTCTGGTTTAAAAGTGACAAACAGGTAAAGACGGAATTTTCTGTGACTTCTTGCAACTTTGCCAGATCTTTGCGTGAAAGAGACAATATTAGTGCTCCAATGGGATCCCAAAAGTACATATTTCCATGCACAACTCAAACGATTCACCATATTTGTTTTTTTGCTGTGTACTTGCGTTTCTGTGTGTGTGCGTGCATGCGTTATAAAAGGAGGAAATGAGAGCTCTTTGTGTTACCTGGCAGACAATCCTCCGGCATGTGTCGTCTTGCCTTTTGGCAAGCCGAGACCACCGGCGTCCTTGGAATGCTCTCCATTCAGGAAATCTCGTTTATTCTCATGAAAGGCAGCTCCCCTCCTGCAATAATGCTCCAAAAATGACATTTTTCCACCCCCAAGAATGTTTATTCCAGGTTAGCTTTGGAACGCGAGTAGAGCGTGCTGTTCTATCAAGTGACAACGGGTGTAGGGTAGGGGTTCTCAAACTTTGCGGGGCTCCCTTTATAAGAGAATGTTTCTTCAAAGGCCCCCCAAATAATTTCACAGGGATTCTGGGAAAGATCTCTGTACTCTAAAAAAGCGAAACAAACAAAATGGATAGATAGATAGATAGATAGATAGATAGATAGATAGATAGATAGATAGATAGATAGATAGATAGATAGATAGATAGATAGATAGATAGATAGATAGATAGATAGATAGATAGATAGATAGATAGATAGATAGATAGATAAGCAAAGGCATTTGGGGTAATGTCAAATTTATGGAATACTTCTATCAGAACTTTTAATTGGAACAAAGCTAATGTAGCTAGAATTACTTGGTTTCATGTGTTTTTTTTAAACCATGATTTGATATCATTCAAATTGTTTCGTGGACTTCCAAGTTACATCTCGTGGACCCAGGTTTGCGAAACAAGGGCAGAGTGGATATCGTACAACAGTACGCATTAACCTCTTTATCTGTCCTCTTCAACAACAAGGAGCCATTTTTGCCCACATCCGGACACACTCACACCGAATGGAAGGTGGCTGGGGAGCAGCCGGCGGGGCCAACAAATAATACCCTCTTTGTACCTTCCCAATATCCCCTGCCAAAGCCCCCCGAGCTCATCTCTCTCTGCGCTTCAGGCTTCCCAAACGCCACATTAAGGGCTGTTTACAAGTGTAAAAGCTTTACGTCTTTGAAGGGGGGATTTGAAATCGTAGTATGCCGACTAGAACCAGTAACGTTTCGACATTGTCTCCTTTTCCATCTTTGTACCTAATTCGTACCCCTTCGAGAATTCAACACAAACTGTGCAGCCATCCACGTGGCTATGATAAGAACACATACAGGCATATGTTCTTTATCCTCTTTGCTTTCCTAATATTGGTACTCACTTTTTCCTAATGTTTTTTTTAAATAAAGTAATGTAGGCCTACTGTAGAGTACTATTTTATTAAAATTATGTTACACAATTCTTTATAGGTGTTTTGGGTGGGCTCTGATGGATCAATTTTATTTGCATTCATTTTGATGGGGGTCAATGATTTGAGATACAAGTGATATGAACTTGGTGACGGAACTAATTAAATTCATAAGTCAGGTCATCACGATATTTTTGCTAGTAGGAGTGAACGCTGTGTCGACATATATCTATAGTAGCTCGTTCGCAATTTCTACTTAGTGTTGATAATGTATCTGTTGCATGATCCTTCTACGTAAACACTTGGGGGACAGCGAGTAGGAAAGCCATTATTGTGTTTCCACGCTTTTCCAGATTCAAAGACTTATTAGAGCGACCCTGGTGGAGAGAAAACAACAGCAACAACAAAGCAGGACAGAAACACTGCGAAGGTCTTTGAGGCCTCTAAGGCCCCCCTGTTGCTTCTTGGCAGAAGCCTCACTTCATTTCCTCTTTCACAATGATGAATGGCCGTGTGAGAGGGGGAGCTGTTTGCTGGAGCTTATGCTTCGTCCTATATCCACGTGTGGCATCCCCAAGTCATTTACGGAAAATAAAAAATGGCATTGTATCAAAAAACGTTATACAGAAAACAAACATGTCCGTGTAAGTAAATTGGTTTAAAAGGTTTACTACTGTAGGCTACATTGCAACAAGTGCAATCACATTAGCAGCAATTGTAGTCTTGTATATCTGCCTTTAAGGGGCATGACCAAGTAAGCGACTTCAGGAAGATGGTTGGTCAATCTTTTTTGTGGCTTGCAGCAGATCCTTGCGGCTTGGAAGTGTTGTCGTTTTTCATTTGATTACTTGTCCTGTTCAAAAAAACATCAAAAAGAGAATTGGCTGTTGTCATTGTTTTGTTGTGCTCAATTTATACTGCACCCAGATGCCACAAGATGCCGCCATAGCATTAGCTAATAGGAAAGTAGTAATTGATGTCACAATTGTATATCAAAGTGATACATTCCGACTGATCTTTGTGTGCCAAGAGGAGCGAGTTTGTCCGGATTGTGTGGGTCCAGAGGCCCGCAGACATCCACCTTAGTGAATCAACGCCAATGGATGATTCGGGGTGGGGTCTCATGCTTGGTCAAGGGGATACTCCGATGTCAAAGGGCCGCGGGGAGGTAGCAGCCTAAGTCCACCACTGTCCTTCAGGCCACATCCCCAAACTAATCTCCTTTATCTTCCTACTCTTCCTCCTCCTTGTGGTGATGGCCTCGGGGAGATGTGTGGATAAGCCCTGCTCTGATCCACCCCTTCACCCCCACGCACACACAACCCTCCACCCACACCCCCCTCCCTCCGCGGCCCTCGGAGCTGGCCGGCCTTCTCTTTTGGCTTTCCCCGCTTCCTTCCTTCCTCAGCTCCTCCACTAATAGCTCCCTTGTTCCCGACTAGTCGGGGGGCTGCCAGCTGAGCGGTCATTCGTGGAAGATTCATTCTCGGCATGCTAATTGTAAACAGACAGAGAGAGCGAGTGAGAGAGAGTGAACGAGAGAGAGAAAGAGTGAAACGAGAATGGAGGAGCGATCAAATCCCTCTATTTCCTCCCCTCACGCATATCTGCGCCATCTTTACGGCTTATCCGGTTGCTGCTTTGCGAGCCTGCCTCCCTTCTCATCTCGCCGCACTAAATCACTCCGTAGTTACCGCGCAGCAAACGTTGCGTTGAATTACTCGACTCACTCAAATGCTTGCCTTTGGGTTCCATTTGTGAAGATTTATTCTTCTAGTCAATAAGATGCTTTTTAGGGCACTCTAGCACTTGCTTCATTTTCCCCCAATTGACAGTTTTTATCCAACTAGCTGGTCAGGCCTAAAGTGTCAAGTTAACTTGCCATGCCACTGTGCAGTCGAATCGTATTCTCCACTTTACTGCAATGATCCTGCTGCCCATATATCCTCACTGAGAGGTAAATGCATTTGTTGGCAAGTCTTTGTATGCAACAATTATCTTTTGGTGCTGTAGTAGATTTTTTTGTCTTTTGTCTTTCAAACTGATTTGTAACAGGATTTCTGGGTATCGTTTCTGGATGCTGGTACTCCATAGTTTCTATTTTCCTGCAGTGCTTTGTGTTCTTGCTTCCCACTTGTTGGGTTGGATGAAATTAATTTGCTTACTACTGTAATAAGTGAATGCAGGAATGCACTGCATTAGTGCCGCAGTGTTAGACTTCTTCTGTGTCCATTCGGAAGTAAATACAGAAGAGCCTATTTCGACGATTCATAGTCTCCACTTTGCTGCAGTACTTTATTTTGGCAGATTTATTTTAGTCAGGACGGCATGCTTAGTTTTTGTTTGTTGTCGTAGCAGCACCTGAGCACGCAAAGAACATGTGTTTGTGTGCGGTAAGAAGATAGCATGACACATTTGCGGCCGGAATTATTAGATTTGTTTAAATACAAAGTCGGTGGTGTATATAGTGTTTCCACATGTCCATGGAAAATAAGGAAATAGCAATTCAAGGCCAAACAATCTTAATTAGGTCCAGCACCTCGATGTCAATAACATCGTGTTGCACGGAAATCTGTCAAATGATTTTTGTGTAATTTTGCTGTAAAACAAATATGGCTCATTCCAAGCGTTTCCTAGGTTGTGGTCAACAAACGGCAAAGCTCATTCGACAATCCAAGCTGTTAACGTCTCAAAGCAATAACCCTGCCAGTCTGCTCGGCAACATCAGCGCAAACACATTCTGTCAAAACTATAACTTTTTACAACTCTGTCTTTCTGTAATTGAAGGGCTCAAGCCACTCTGCAGTGTTGTGTGGAAATCTTTTTTTTTTTTTTTAAACCTAAAAAAAAATCACATCCTGGTGGAGATCAGAGGCAAAATAACTCATTTATAACATCTGAGAGGACCTCATTTTTGAGTCAATGGTCGTATACTTTTAGCAGGCAGAATTCCATGCATTTACTACATGAAAAAAAAAACTTCTTTAGAACCAACTCGGGATGTTTTAAAGATGCCTATTAAGGGAAAAAAAAGCAGCCTGGCCTCCAGCATGCACAGCATGTCCTCAAACATATAGTTAGCGTACAGGCTTTTCCTGTGGTTAATTCCTGTGCCAATACCGATTTATTCCCTTTTTAAAAGCAGAAAAAAGGTCCAAAACTAAAAAAAGGAACGGCTTGACTATTCTCTGCGTCGAAAACCTTCACTTTGCGCCTTGATTATGGTGTATGGTTTCTGTCAAAGATAAACAAAGCGCGCTAAATGCGGCGCGGCCAACTGGTCCGATCCCCGAATGAGGGGGCGACGCGGAGAAAGCAATTAGGAAGACGGAAGCCACTAATTAGAAGCTGCGTGCCCAGCAGACTGCATCCATTTTGTTTTCATCAGCAATAGTTGAAGAGCCGGCTTTGCTGTGCCAGCCCGCATTCCAGGGCAGCTGCTTTGCGGGAGGCTGCACTGTTGCATCGTTCCTCCCGTTCCACCTCGTTCTTACGATATTTCAAATGATAGTAAGATAGATGGTTGAATTGATGTTTTCTGCAAGATTTGCACAAATGATTCGGCTTCCTGGATTGATTTCCGTGGGATTGCAGCCAACGCGTTTTGTGGATTGCGACCGTGGGGGAATTGCACTACGGTATGCCGGAGTGGTTTGAGTGGTTAACCGACTTGCTTTGGGGAAACGTTGAGCACCTGAGGGAAGCCACAAGGCTCATTTCCACATTAATGTTGTATATTTGGGAGAGTGACTGCTTGACATTGTTCCATTACTGTAAGATGAGGTTGCGCAAAGCAAACCCAAAAAATACAACCATATATTCTGCTTTTTATTCCCGCTATTCAAAACAGTTTTGGGGTTGTTTTGACAACATTTCAGTCGCATACTTTTGTCAAAATACCCCAAAGATGAAGAATTATAGAACACTTCGCCGGTGGTAAAGTCTGAATACTTTATTACATGACCGAAGTAGATGGAACAACAAAGAATGCAAAACGTCAGCGATGGCTTGACAAATAGTTTTGTGGTTATTCTCTTTGATTTGTCATAGTGCCTCTGCATGATATTGCTTTAGGCTGTATTTCAGCTGTCGAAAGTGGCTCTTGATTTTCATCCAGCCAAGTTGATCTTGTCAAGGGCAGAGAAACTTGGTCTGCTGGCCGGGTGGATCTTAATATGTAAATTAGGTTCACTGTTATGTCACAGTCGGGCCTGGAAATTGTATTTTCATAAATTATTTCCGTCTGAAAATATTCTGTTTGAAGCCCAGCAATGGCTTTGAGTGTCAAAAACAGAAACAAAAACACAAACTGGAGACTGGAAGCATCCATGTAAATTTACATGGACAAAACACTTGTTGGGAATTTTGCCTTTCACCTTCTTCTTAGAAAACAGCACTTTGTGCAAAATGGACTGAATTGTTAGTTTGACTTTCGAGGTCAAATGAAGGTCAGCCGTAAAGCTTACTTTGCATTTCAGGTCTCTCCTGAAATTTCTCCCTGAAATCCCCAAATCCCTACTAAGTATAGAAAAGTGACACACACCAGATGCATGAGAAGTTTATTGTCCTGTTCTCTTGCAATACACAAGTGTGTCCTCCATCTTCCTGTCATTGCTTCCTTCCCAGTCACAATGGTCGCGACAAGGGGAAATAGCTCAACCCCCCCCCCCCCCGTAGCATCTAATGCTTTTTCCAGACCGCCACGAATGCTTGAAGGAGGGGGGGGTTATGACCTTTCTCAAAGTGAATGTTCCCCGCCTGCCCTCCACCTTGGAGTTCGGGAAATGTACAAAACAGGATAGCGCAACATATTTCGTCGGTCAACCCCTTTTTTCCATTTGTTTGAGAGAGCAAGAGATAAACTCTTGGGAATTCAATGACATCATCAGCCAAGTTTGCTGTTGGTTTTCCCCATGCAGTCATTAGAAGAGGTCTTCGGTTTACGACGATGTTCCGTTCCTACGACGGCGATGTAACGCAAATTTATTTATTCAGAATCTCGAAACTTATGTGGGTGTTTTAAATACAGTGTAATTCTCTTTGTGTAATGTTTCATTTAAGAGTGACTTGAAACATCTTTTTTGAAGTCTTGCTCAATCGCATCTGCCAAACTGCTGCTTTATATGGAGTGAATTGAGTTTGCTCTAAGATTAAGTACATTTTCCACGTCATTGTCGCCTACAAACTCTGAAACGGAAAAAAAAAAAAAACCAAGTCTGTCGCTGCCTCTTGTCATAAAAGAAAGAACAAGCAGTCAATGGATATGTGTCGTGACCCGGACTCTATAAATACATAGATGGTGGGCCCGAAAGCCGCAGAACACGCCACAAGAAAGAAAGGCTCCTTGCAGTGGAAGAAGGTAGCGGCCACTTTGAGTCCGTCTCAAATCAGCGCAAAACACATGTTGCCCGTGTTATGGTTAGAATTAGCATCCCGGATGTGGGCTTCATCCCGTTGGCCTCGGGGCACAATCAAGTCCATCGCAAATTAGTGGGCTCTTTTGCTCTCTCGCTTTCCGGAAGACAGATAATTCGCCCTTGATTGTGCAGCAGGAGGGGGGATGGGAAAAGCAAACATGGCCAGAGTGAGCCCGTATGTTGGGCCAGGCTGAAAATAGAGACAGGTGCAACCAACGGACAGCCATTGCCATTAAATGCATCAATACTGAAAGTATCCTGCAGAAATTGAAATTGACTCTCTTATTAACCGATGCTCAGGGGCCATCTTAGCACGTTAAGAAAGAGCACAACAAATCCCTAAGTCACTAAGAATAAGTGCAAGAGTATAACCTCGACATGTGTGTAGCTGTGCTCTTAAGCCCTGAATGCTGCGGCAGAGAGAGAGAGTGAAGGCCTTCTGCCCATTAATTACAGAGCGGCCCTTCAGCCGTTAGCCTGGACCGCCTCAACATGCACAGCACATCCGACCCGCGGGAGAACAGTTGCTTCCTTGAGGCCCAAATAGCAACACAAAGCCCGTTTGCTTGCTGCTCAATTTTCTTTGTGCAACTTTGCCTCTCAAATTGCAGCAAGCAAAATGAACACTATAAAGTGTGCAAAACTATTTGGACGCGGACTGTTATAAAGTGCTACAAGTCGTCACCGTATCTTTCGGGCCCTCTTTTTAGCTTTCACCGAATGCTTCAGCGAATATTGTTCAGTCTTCAGCAACAACTCTTGTTTTGACAATTTTGCTGGGTCACTTATGTGAAAGAAGCTAGTTTGAGTTGTTTTATCACAACAATGATAGCATTGCATCAGGAAACACTGCTTTAGGAACTTGTTCTTGACCTCCATTTTTTCATCAATACGTAGCCACCTATGGGTTGGAAACTGTACAGTTGGCTATTTGCATAGCGGTGGCGTAAAGCGGGCCAAATATTTTCTGGTGAGGAAAATTCTGCTTCATCCTGCTCTGCGATAACTCAAAGGCTGGGAAATGTTTTCCTTAATGATCCATTGAGCATGTTTTCCCAATATGATTGTTGATTTTTAACCACAGAACTAGTTATTAGTATGCATGTCACGCATCAATCTGGTTTCTATGGACTTCTTCCCGACCGGGTGTTTACTGCTTGCTGTGGAACAATGGCTGTTTGTGGCTTGGGCGGAAAATTCACACATCCTCCTTCACTTCATCCGTCTCTCGGCGTACGCCTCGGCCTCTCCGAGCAGGCTTTTAGCGAGATCGCCAGTCAATACAGGAAGCCAACGCATTCATCATTCTCCCTGAAAACACACCTCCAAGTTGCGAGTCTCATTCCAGCAGTCCTCCGCAATCCCGTGGGTTATCCCCCATCTGGCATCAGAATTTTTGTTTTTGGGTTCTGTGTCTGTGCTATCGCGGCTAATTCCTACACACTAAAGCGTTCCCGTCTGTCCGTGGCCCATTGAGACAAGATGGTCACCAGGTGTCTTCCTGTCTTCAAAGTGTTGGCGTCATTAATCATGCCCCGGCCCCCTTTTTGCGCCGCCTGCACATGTGTTTTATTTTCCTCGGGCCCTACACACCGCACATATACACACCCCGTACGTCCATACGCTGCGCCTGTATATTTTTGGATCGTCTGTGGCCCAGCTGCATTTCCTGTGGGCTTTATGTACAGTTTGGATGAGATTGAAACCATATTGGTGAAGAAGAGAACGATATGAATGCCACCTTAATGAAGTCACCGTGATCCCATTACAGACATGGTTGGTTTAAAAGGAAGATGCACTGCGCCTCCAGCTGACAGTTATTGTTTCTCAAACCTGGTTCCTTGTGGCCCTGGGGGTCCGGGGATCATTTTTTAAAAGCACATATGCAGACCAGCATGCCAGTGAAACGTACATAATAAACCAGGTACACCTTAGGTTAAAATATGTGATGTTTGACGATTTTTCTTTAAACAAAAGGTGTATTATTACGCAAGTCATTTTTTTGAGGGCATGAGTTTGAGAATATACTGATGATCTATTTTTTTCCCAATCATGGTGTCATTTCCTAATGAAAAATGTAAAGTTGTTTTTTGGAAATTCACTTTTGACAATACGTCTTCATTCTCTCTGGCTTACGGTCCAGCAAACAGGAACGAACGGCGTTATGCTTTACAGGAGTAATGTACATTTTACGCCTTATTATTCCCAGCAATTTAGGTTGACCTCCGAATTAAAGGCATTGGAAAATTGAGTTTCCTCTGTAAATTCACAAGCTGATAAACAGGAAGTTGTAAGAGCATAATAGCCGACGCCCTCTGCGACCTTGTGACGCGGATGAAAGGATTTGTGTGCGTTCTGGGGGGAAGCTCGTAGAAATGTCGCCAATACGCATATCCTCAGTGTGAACTCCCTGAATGTCTGTCAAGGCCACTGTAGCCATAGACTTGACTTGGCACCAGAGCCAGTTTCATTAGCCCTGCAGAAGGTTGCACTCCCAGTGCCCTCACTGACGTAAAACGAGCAGAAAAAGCACCAAGAGAGGTGAAGGGGTCTGTGGTTTATTTCTGTCCATTTAAATTGTCAAGGAATACATTGGAAGGAGGTGCATGTTGCAGATGCCAAATCAGTAATGCTTTCCTCCAGCCTGAGAGCAGGCCTGAACGCTGTACCGGCACTCTGGAAGAGGAAGTTCCAAGCCTTGGGAGTTCCACACATCCTGTTTTTTCTCACACCACCTAGACACCATACCATTTTTTGACTACCTCGGAAGCTGGAAAATTTATGGAACTACTTGCTTCTAGTACTCTATTTCACGCAAAACTGCAGTTGTTTGGAACTTTCTGATGACCAGTTTTCTGATACCCCCCCTTTCACGCAGCCGCCGTCCTGCCTGTGGTACTACTTCAGAATTTGCATGTCGACAGAACCTTTGACACGGAGCAGTAATTCCGTTTTTGTTTTCCTACTGCAATACATGAGGAAATATCCAGCATTGATTTGATAATACTTTGGAGGCCGGTAAATTGGGGACTTGAGTTCAGTTCCTTATTTGGTGTCACACAGAACAGTGACCACAGTTTTACAGATATAAGCCAAGAAAATTGGCTTTTCTCAAATGTTTTAAGCTGCACATCCTTGTCAATAACCCAATTCAGCCGTTTACAGTGACAGTGGAAGGACCAAACAATAAAAATAGCCTTGACAGTCCATGTCAAAAGGGCTTCAGTTGGAATTCAAACTTTTTCCTGAACCTTTTAGGCCATACAACCCTTTTAAAATCCTGACAGTCCTTTCCCCCCCTATTTACTCTAAATTACTGAGATTTTTCAGCTCAACCTTTACAGGCCCCCCTTTAAAGGCTGTGAAACACTGGCCTAAATAAAGCAATAAAAAACCAACACAACAAAGCATCATGTTTATGAGTTGGGGTTTTTTTGTTGCAGGGGAAAACAATCAAGAATTTAGGGTGAGAAATACCAGACAGCCTTGACCCAAATAAAAAAAGTTTTGGGAATCCCTGTACTAGAATGTTATTTACGTCACTCAGTCATGTTCCCATCACTATTATTCAATATTCCATGGTAACACAATGTTCGCTGTGTGAGCAGCCGAGCCCTCTCCCCTTCCTCCTCCTCCTCCTCCTCCTCTGGGAGCTGATAGAAAAGGAAGTTTGTCAGGGGTAGTTACGCTCCTTTGGTTGCTGCTATTAAGGACAACAGGAAAGGGTTTGTGTCTGTCTCTGTCATCCTGCTCCTCCGCCTCCTTCTTGGCCTGCTGTGTTTATTCACGGTCACTCTCAAACACTCCAGCTGCATTTCAGCCCTCTCGACCCGATTGGTCTCTCTCTGACCCTGATCGCTGTCGGGTATTTTTTGTCTGTGGGAACACTCTGGCTCCTCGAGTTCGGAATATGTTTTTGTGCAGCTTTTTGGTTTGGTATTTTCCAAATGAAATAATCACCAATATGCTATCAAGGGTGGTTGTTCATCTGATCAAGACGTTTTGTGTAATTTTATGTCCAACTTTGTGGGAGCAGTTTGAGAAAATGAACTTTTTTGTTTTTAATCCTCTAACAAAGGCGTGCTTGGGAGAATCCATATCTCAAGTCTCAGCCAACACCAGCTCAGTTTACAGACGTTCTTCTCGGCAGATAGATCAATATTCCCACAGACGGCTTCTAAAATATTATGGCTTGTTGCATTTGCTGGAAAAAAAAAGGGAATTGTCTCACAAAAGAGCTTCAACATTGTCCCAGTAAATGTAAACAAAACTCCTGTTTGTCACCAGTAGGAATTCCCATTTGGGCATTCAAATGCACTGTTGGTGACCTCTGCAGCTTGGGGAAAGGCCCTTTTCTGTTCCCAGTGAGCAAGGCAAGGTCATAAAAATTCCCACAGTCCGAAATCTTGTCTAAGGTCTTCCCCAGAATGCTGCATTTGAGACGGACGGCTGGGAAATATCTGGCTAACAGCTACAAAATGTTCCCATCAAATGTTAACAAAATCCTGTGATGTCTGATGACCTTCTGATTTCGACCGGCATTCCATTTATCAGAAACATAACAGCTTCTTCCCATGGAGTTAATGAGTTCATCTTGTCCTCTTTTGTTTTCAGTAGTGTTCTTTTCCTTTCCTGAGAAAGTGAGGTTCTTTTCTTTACCTCTACAACTTTTGTCAAACTGGCGATACGAGTTCATCACAAATGAATTTATCTTTTATGGTAAAGGGTTGATTTCTTTTTTTTTTGTTCTTTTGAGGTCATTACCACCTGAATTGAGTGGAAGACCAAGATATTTTTTTTTTTTTAAAGTCCGGAAGAAGATGGCAGTTTGATGTCGGAACTATCCATCCATAGGTAAAAAAAAGACCTCATTGTCTTAACAAAAGCAAAAAAATAGCAACTATTGAATATAAAAAATGTCGAGATGAACTCATTACATGTCGCAGTATCCCGGCAGTATGGCGTCGAAACTCGTAGAAGTAAAAACAATATATTAAAAAGACCTAGGTTGTCTTGAAATAAAGGAAAAAAAACATCAACCCATGTCGCGGTTCTAGATGTCAGCACCAATCATCCCGAGCAAAAAAAAAAAAAAGTCAAAAATACCAGCTTTGACTAGCATTGTGAAAGGGGCTTCTGATGTTACTTTCGAAGCCGAGTAATTCACAAGTCGACTTCAACCATCCTGTTTCATGTCTTTTTGTGCCTTTCACACAAAGCAACAAATGATAAAATAAAGTGACAAACAATATCAGTCAGTCTCTCAACTTTTTTTCAATGGGCCTACTGTCCTAATACTGTTGACCATATTGTGACTCTCATGCCTGAAAATAAATGTAAGGAGGTGTGTGGCGTTCATCTGGCTTCCCTTAGCTGCCCTGTAAAGTCCTAAATGGTGCGTGTGTGGGGGGGCTCAACTTTTAACCCTGACGTATAGACCCTGTAGGCCCACTTCAAAGAGTGAGGACATCAAACAAACTGGAGCGCTGTCGATGGTCAGCGAGGATAAAAAAAAAAAAAAAAAAAAATCCCATTTGTCACCCCAATGACTGATATGCACTTTATCTCTATTAAGCTACTGGGGGGATAAAGGGATGAGCGAGGGTTTGCATTCCGCAGTCTACATAAATATGAACCGTTATGTCATAAGGAAGAACTCCCCCCCCCCTATATTCGATAAAGACGCCATCTGTCTATGTGCGTTATTCATTCCCTGACCTGATCTCTCAGCACACACACACACACACCCCAGTCCCATCACCGGCACCAGCACCACCCCCTAGTCCTGACGCTAGCTTGTCTGAGTGGCCCTCTGCCATGCATTCCTCCCTTCTCTGTTTGGCCTCTGTCTCAGGAAGTGGCCCAATTAGTGGATAAACACCATGGAGGGGGTGGGGAGTGGGTGAGGGGGACGGGCTTGTCGCCAGGGTGGGGGTACCAATTAGGACTCCTGGGTCTAGACCTTAGCATTGCATCTCAACCCTGTATCATTTCCATAATACACTCCAATGCAGAAGGAAAGTGGTTACACGTGTGGATAACTGAATGTTGGTCTCAGGCTGGGCTATGGTCCACTGAATTGGGGGTCCAAGGAAAATGTGAATTGAATTATTGTCGTAAGTACAACCCGTATGAGGGCAGGTGCACGGAATGAACAAATATGAACCAATGACTCTGCTCTAGCTTAGAAAATGAAAGCTCTGATTAGAAGTGTTAAAATGAATCGATGAACTGACAACCAATTATCAAAGTAATCGACACCATAAGAGCTGACTGATTTAAGCGAATAATAATATAAATGATACCTCATACCCCCAAGCAAAAACATTTGAATTAGTGCAACAAATAAAAGATGGGAGAAGGCCAGATATGACCCGAGGGCCATACTTTGTCCACCCTTGCTCTATATTTTGACATACTTGACTTTGCCACTTTTTATTGATAGCACCGCTGCTGGCTAAAACGCGCCCACCGTATGATTGAAACAAACCCTAATGCCCCATCACCTTGGTTTATTTTTGCTCCTCCCCTCACGTCGCCATTTCGAAATGCATGGTGGCATTTTAGTGGCAGCTAACGCTAACTGTGCGCAGCGCATGGACAAACTCAGGAAGCACTTAGCTTGACGTATGACACCACCATGACCTCCGGGATGAAAACACAGCAATGTGAAAACTTAACAAACAGCAGAGCTCTGCTCAATATGGCTCCCGACTTCCAGGTTAAGTCACAGGAATCAATCAGTGACAACCCACAAGAGGAACTAGTGCCCTGGTCATACGATATAGAGCAATGATCTCCAACGACCGGTACGCCGACCATTTAGGACAAGGCCGCTTTCAGTACTTATATAAAATAAAACTATTTTATTTTAAAAAGTGAATGCATGCTCTCTGTTATGTACATCCGTCTAGGTTGGACTCTGGACACATGTCAAGTTGCGATGTGTCGGCCGCCGAGAGTTACGCTGCTATTAAACTCCCAAAATAGCAATATGTGGCGAGTGGCTGTCATACATTTTCATGAACTTTAGATTTTTTGTGTGGTGACTTATAGAACCGCATTTCAGGACAACGTAGCTAATACGTACAGTTACACAAAAATGCAGCTTCAGGTTTATTTTTAGTTAGCATCTAAAAAAACTACCCAGTTTTTGTTCCTGCTCACATCATTTTTGTAAACTAGTCTTTTACAATAGTCATATGCTTGCTCCTCAATGTTGTGTACTTTCGTCTTTGTCAGCAACTTTACCTATTTTGCCTTGCTCCTATTTCCTATTTTTTCTTTGTTACACATTTCTATATTATAGGGCTTTTTTTTATTTTGCACAAAAGTCTCTTTTTACAGGAGATTGCTCCACATTTATTGTTTTGTGATGGTACGGTACCATTAGATTTCTGAAAAGAAACCATTTGTTTTGCATAACGTCTTTGAGACTAAACTATGGAGAGAAATCACTTGACTTTGAATCAAGGCTAGGCGCAGTCATTAATGTGAATGGGTCCACAGCAGAAATACAACCCTAGAGGGAATTGCGGTTATCTCCGCACGAGCTGTCCAAAACCATATCGTCTGGCCCCAGTGCTTAAACAGCACGCCATCTATTTTGAATTAAAGCAGCGTTACCTCTGCACGAGTCGCTTGTTTGATTGAGCAAGACCCCCTGCCGCCGACCCACCTCTGCCATATTCCAGTTATTTCCACTGGCAAATATGCACTCTGCATTCCACCCCAAGGAATGGCGTTGTTCACCATTCCCGGGAAGAGTCACTCAAGCAACAGTGCAATTACAGTCGCCGTATCCCCAAAACTCGCAGGGAACCCGTGGTTGAAGGAAGATATGTTACTCGATAGGTACAAATTATATGTGTAGAGTCGACGTTTAGATGCAAGGGCCACTTTCGGCTTTGGTAGAGGAGACGTTAGCCATATTTCAGCTCCGGGGATTCGACGCTAATGCGCCTCCTGAAAAGTATTTGCAGTCTTATCGAGCTGGCAGTCAAGAGGCAGGATATGCGCTGCTTTTTTTCTTTTTCCGCAGTTGGCGGGACTTGAGAGTAGCATTTTGCGGCGGTGCGGAGCAGTATTCCATATGGCTGTCATCGTGGATGAATTACTGCAAGCGCTCCCCCGACGCGGAATTGGAAAAGCAGTCTTAGGGCACATTTTTTACACTCTGATGTACAAAGTAGTTTGTTGTGCATATGGTGGAGGCTCTACCTAGGAAAAACAGCAAGTCAAAAGTGCTCGACAGTGAAACGGCTGAAGTCAAACACCTTTTGAACAAATTATTTGTATAGTGGAACCTCGAACTGGCGAAAGAGGTCGTTAGAGACGACTGACTGTGTGATATTGAAGTACTTTTTTCTTGGCCTAACAACGCCCAATATATATTGCACAATAAGTCTTCGTAGTATAAATAGGTAGAATAAATACACATTGCTGGGATTCTTTTTTAATCATAAAACTATAATGATAAGTGACATTTTCATCTTGTAATAGTGGATAATTCGTTTGAAATAAATTTCACTTGTTCTATTACTTTTTCTTATGGTGTGTGTGTGTGTACTTGTGTGTGTGTCTGTGTGTGTAGGTGTGTGCGCACATGTGCTATGACAACAGACAACCCATCGCAGTCTTCAGAGTGGCTATTTGTCTGTCAAACTTAATCTCGGCACGCAGTTCGACTGGAGGTGGCTTTTACCGTCTGTCAAGCAACAGAGGAAAGAAGTTGGAGGGGGGGGGGGGGGTTCCGGAATGGAGTGGGTATTTCAGTGGGTGGAAAGTGCTGCATACCATAAATAGCTTGACTTTCACAGCTAGGAATCCCATTTTCAGTGGGAGGCATGTTTTTTTTGTCAGGTCGGGTTTTTTGGCCCTTCTGCAGGAAATGACTATTTACGTTGATGTGTAATTTGGGCGAACTGGCCGCACGACGTGTGCCGGTGCAATTGAGATAGTATAATACTTTTACGGCCTTTGGCTTCCATGCTCCCATTGACACCCTCAAAACACCAGCAGATGCTTTTGGGGGTTAACCCTCACACCCCCTTCTTCCCCTACAAGGCCACGAGGTGCCATATG
This sequence comes from Syngnathus floridae, assembly GCF_059516105.1. NCBI lineage: Eukaryota > Metazoa > Chordata > Actinopteri > Syngnathiformes > Syngnathidae > Syngnathus > Syngnathus floridae. The sequence goes on along the minus strand of NC_142413.1, from coordinate 8,949,260 downwards.
CGCCTCCGGTATTTATCTAACCAATCACCAGCTGCAGTCACACCTCTCCACCTGGGAATATTTGTTGTGCCTATATTTTAGTTTTTACAGTGTACATATGCACATAAACTGCAGTCTTCTCGGTGAAAATGTTTTCCGGGTGCCTAGAATACGAGGGAGTTACAGTAAATGGGGAGGAAGGGCTTCTCCGGGTTTAGGGGCTCTGTAAAGGTCGTAGATTATAAATACTCGATGGCGACAGCATAACGCTCTTCCTGAACGCTCCCAGGCTATCTTCAATTCCCTCCACAGGCTCCCGCCCCCTGCCTCCCCTCCTGTTTGCTTGCTCTCCAAGCAGCCGTTGGCTTCCTGTATAAACAGGAAGTTGGTTGGCAAAAAGGATGTCTGGTGGGCTGCCATTGTCGCAGGGTTTTTCCTTTTTTATTTTTTTATTCGGGCGACGTGTGCATTCCACTGATAAGCTCCTTCTAACTGTCATTTTAAAGTGGAATCAGACTTCTGGCAGTTTGCATACCAAAAAAGTTACAGCAGCTGTGGTTAAAAATGAAAACGCCTCCAAGACAGGCCGCTGTAAATGACAAACACAGTACGAAAGGACCCAAAAGTCTGAAATGACCCAACAGTTGAGTTGCTGTTTGTTTTCTTTTTTATGTTACATCATTAAATTTAGTGATGCCCATCTGTCTAATATGCGTAATTCAAATTTAGTGGCAATTTGAAAATAAATCTCTGACAAATTTGTTTTCAAATACCCCAAAAATGATGGCTTTGAACCAAAATGGCCAGTTTAATTTCTTATTTTACGATGAGTCATTAAACTTGGGTGCTAAACATTGCACACACAATGAGTAAAATTATGTTTTTAATGATTTAGCATCACATTATCTGTCACTGTCTGTAAACAAGGTTAGAATTTGGTAGCCATTTGGTGAAATCTCTCGTACAAGTTTGTATTTCAAGGACCTTTGGCCCAAATGACCCTCAAACGTCCACTTCGAAGCAAAATAGCAGACTTCCTTTCTCATTTCCAACATGGCTTCTTGAGACTTTTTTGCTCATCTCCTGATGATAGCCATGTCTGCACCATGTATTGACACCTGGAAATGGGTAAAGCGGCCCAAAAATATGTTACAAACCAAAATGACAGACTTCCTGTGTTTTTTTTTTTTGTTTTTTTTTACACTGACTTTTTAAGACATTTGGTGGGTCTCCTCATGAAAGACATGCCAACCAAAATTCAGGCTGTTCAGTGAAACTCTCTTCATAAGCTGATTATATTTGTTGTTGTTTTAACGGCAGTGAGCTTTTCTTATTTTATGACAAGTCATCAAACATTCCCACTATTCTCAAGCCTCAATGTTTTTTATTATTATTTTTATTATTGGCATACCGGTTTTGTTCAAACTTTGTTAGCCCTTGTACAGTCTATTGACCAAGAGAAAAAGAACAAAATTACCCTGAAATGTCCACTTCAAACTAAACCAGCTGACTTCCTGTGTTTTGTCAGTCATTGCTTCTTGAGACATTTTTGAAAGTCTCCTAATGATAGATAGGCCCACCAAATTTCATGGTGGCAAGTGACACTCATCTAATTCAAGTATACTATTTGCTAGCCATTAGACAAGCCATTGTAGTCTAAAATTTCCGATTTGACCCCAAATAGCACTTTCTGTGTCTTTTCAGGCATAAATTGTTTAGTGGGTATACTCCAGACAGACTCGCCTATCAAAATTCATGTTGTTAAGTGAAACTGGCCACAAGCGCTCGTTAAGTGTAAAGAAAAGAACTGTTGGATTGTTGAGGAAGGTTTATATTCTCCACTTTAAAACTGTGGTTTCACGTCAAAACGTGTCTAACGCAGCAAAGCCGTGCTAGGGAGCGTGGGGGGGTCAGCCCTCCTGGAGTTTTCCCAAATAGGCCTCAACTTTACATAAATGTCCGTTTATAAATGTAAGTCGCCACACAGAGTGTTGTTTTAACAGGAGTGGCGTTTCCCAGGTCTCAAAGGTGGCGAGCGGAAAGTAAATAGCAGAAGTCCCCCCCCCCTTTTTTTTTTTTTAAGAGATGAGGATTTGTAAGAATCCTGTGGACATGCCCCAACATTAGCTGGCACCTCTCCAGAAAACACTCCAGATTTTCATAAGTTGGTCTTTGGGCCAACAAGATCTTTACAACCTGTTGTAGCAATTTAATCGGTGAAATAAATATGAGTAAAATGATAAGAGGCACAATGTATTTATTTATTTAGTTATTTAGTTATTTATTTATTCCGGGTCATTTGCTTGAAGGCTTTCTTCCAAACACAACTCATGTCCAGAAAAATACAATAGTGTACCTTATATCGTGTTTTATTCAATCACTATTTTTTATTATGATATTGTAAAACCCTCAAATAAATTTGATTTATATAAGTTGTCAAATATATTATTTTGTAATATATAGTATCTCTATTACTCAAACACGTAATACATAAACATACAACAAATTCATACAATTAAAAGCTCAGTACCGAAGTGAAATAATTGCTACAAGATACAAGTACGCGTACCATCGCATGCAGCCAAATTGTGAATTTGAGGTTGTACGTGCTTTGGGACGTGTACATGCAGCTCCTGCTCTCAATGCCACTTCCTGCCTGCCATGTGAAAGGTGAGTCAGGAGGGTGGAGGGGATTGGGGGCAAGCAAGTGGTGCACCTCTTTCGAGGAGGAGCACATCCGCGTTTGCCAGGTGTTCCTTTTGTGATCCTCACCTTGCACTCTGGCAGCAAGGCTGCAGTGTGTCGCACTTTCGTGCATGTCTATGTAGTGTGTGAGGAGGAGAAAAAAGGTGTCATTCTTTTACAGTCATTTTGCCCTCAGGCAAGGTGCTCTAAACATGATCTGAATGTTTGTACAGCACTGTGCCAAATATCATATGTTGTTTTGTTATCAATGATGGAATGGTTACTCATAACTTACACAATACAATGTCAATCAGTACAGCATGAACCTCCCCCAAGGCTCATAAAGGGGCAACTCGGTAGGTAGGTAGGTAGGTAGGTAGGTAGGTAGGTAGGTAGGTAGGTAGGTAGGTAGGTAGGTAGGTAGGTAGGTAGGTAGGTAGGTAGGTAGGTAGGTAGGTAGGTAGGTAGGTAGGTAGGTAGGTGCGTAGACATGATCTTGAAACCTAAAGCTGAACTTAAAACCTTAACGCTATCATAAAACTACTTTGAAATCCTCTTGTGAAACCAAATCATGTCTTGTAACAGTCACGTTGAAATCCAAAATTGAAATGGAAAGCCTTGCTCGAAACCTTAAACCAGATTTGAAACCCTAATTTGAAGCCCTTCCACTTTTTCGAAACCATAATCCAATCTTGAAACCCTAATTCTTGTTTGAAAGCCAAATCTGATTAAAATCCTGAATTTCAAACCCTAGCCTGAAATCTTTATATGCCGAACACCGTCTTTTTTGTCATGTTTGAAAAGCTAACTACTTCTTATAACCTAAACCCTGGAACACTAAATCCTGAATTTGAAATTTTAACCCTGTCATAAAACCCTATTCAAGGTTTGAAAGCCTTACTGGTTTGTAACCCAAACTTGAACCCTTCTTTGAAATCCCAACCATATCTTAAACCCTAACCCTTTTTTGAACCCTTCCCAGGCTCAATTCTACAGTTAAAAAAAAAAAAATCCTTGAATCCCTAACCCTGGGTTGAGACCCATTTTTGAAGCCCTCACCTTCTCCTGGGAATTGTGAAAAAAACTCCTTCTCAGTCTTTAAAAGCACTGGCCTGAATGCCTGTTGAGTATGTGCGTGTGTATATTTACCCGGCGCAGGTTCACCACTTTCAAGGGCGCTGTTACGCTTCACAGACAAAGCGCTTTTCCCCAGAACATCAACATACTCCTTATCAAAGTTGTAATCGCAACTGCCTTACACACACGCACACACACTCACACACACTGTACGAAAGCTGCACATTCATGGAATCCCCACACATTGTACCCGTATAACTATAAATATCATTAGCAAAGCATTTTGCTTTTCTTCCACCTCCCCAATCCAACTTCCTAAATGCCCTAGTCAGGACGTAAATCCAGATAAGAAAGGACAATTAGCTCAGGCACCCTCATAGGAGAGCGTTTTGCACCCCCGAAAGATTCATATCTCTGAGGAGACTCTCAGCTCCAATTGCAAGCAGATGGCAGATGTTTTTCTGGAGTGAATGCCAATTGTTGGCCATTTTAGAGATTCGGTTGTATGGGGCTTCATCTTAAATGAGCTGGGAGGGATATTAACAATAATAAAAGTACAGGAAGATTGCTTACCGTTTGAAGACGGAAATGTGATGAAGAGGGATGTGATATCACCGCCTCAGCCGATTGACGCCAGATGTTTGCGTGAAGCTTAGGGCATCGAAAGGTTCAGTCAATCTCGCCCTCAGCTGCCTTTGAATATTCCCAAATTACTCAAAATTCTGAGATTCATCGAGCTTTATTTTTATTGTATTAAGTAGATGTTATGCTATTTAAAAAAAAATCTTGTTGGTCAAGCGCAGCGCATTTTTTAAAAATAAATTAACGTCAGTCTGACAGTGTGCCCACAAAGAGCAAAATATGAGCTTGTTGACAGGGTGGACATTTTTACCCGAATGTTAACCCATGGTGGCCATTTGCTGAGCAACATGATTTAGTTAGCCAGTTGACTTTAGACAGTTAAGAAATATATTTCTTAAAGGTTTTTCTCCAAATTGATATTTCTGTACGAGAGTGGGACAATGTTAAGATCATAAAAAGATAAAGTGCAAAATGACTTGTTCAAATCCATTTCCGATTATTTTTCAATGCCATTTATCCAAAATAGTGGCATAAAAAATTCCAGCTGTTGCTGCCAATGTTAAAGGGGCCACCCGTATTCTTGTCCGAACACTCACTGCTGAGCGCCACAAAGTGGTTGGAAACATTTGTTGCTTTATATTATTTTGAAAGTTAAATCTAACCAGAGGTCAGTGATCTCCGGAAGTACATTTAGGTTGTTTTGCACTCGTTGCAAAGTCCTTCTGTTGAACTGGCAAAGGCGAGGCATGTTGTTGGAAGAAGCAAAGACTTTCAGTTTTGCGCTTTGTTGATATGGAGATGGAGCAGTTGACAGCATGTGAATAGACCTGTTTATCTATCTTTAGAAAGGCAAGCTTGTTGTGTCCGTGCCAAAAGGGAATCACCGAGATCCGGAGTTGTTACACAACCTGAGGCGTGGCGTTCTGGCGGAGAGAAGACGTGCTACAAGGCCACTAGGTTGACTCTGAGGAGTGATAAAGAAGCAGCAAAGAAAATTTCAATGTTCAATGTTTTCTTTGCAATTGCTCACTCGTCCTGTCATGGCCATAATGAAAGAATCTGAATCAAATCAAATACAGCATTTTTTACATCTAACCCCCCCTGCCGAGTCACATTATACAATTCACAAATTCATCTATTTGTGTGTGTTTTTTGTCCTTGGGAACCTATTCTTAGCACTTTGATGGAAACTGCACCTATTTGCAGCATTGAACACTAAAGATGGCGGAATACCTGTCAGCAGATTAAATATGACAACATAGGCATGTATTCGTTATCCTTTGGAAGAACAATTAATACAGCTGAACTGAGGATCTGAGAACCATCTCGGTGCATATCTGTATGTATTTATTATATTGCCCCTAGGTGGCTAAAGTGTGCATACCGGAAGGAGCAGGACATTGTCCAATGAATAGAAGCAAAAAGTGGCAACAATTCAAATTACTGTCAGGATGTCATTACTGTATGTTTTTAAAAAGTGCAGTATTGGACAGCGTCCCCTCTCCTTAACTCACTTTCCAATATGATCGTTACTTCCGCCGTCGACCTTGCACCTCCATTCCGTTTTGATGCCATTTAGAGAACCGCAATTTGGTGTGAAAGCAGGGGGAAACGTTGAAACTTTTATCTCGCTGAGTTTTACATTTCATTTCTTGAATAAATGTACACATTGATTGTATCTGTTTTAGTCCTGCAATTTGCTCTGAGAAAAAATCCTAACACCAAAGTGGACTTGGCGTTGAAAGCCTGGCAGCGCAAAGTCTTATAAAAACATTGTGCTAAGCGCGCTAGCCGCAAGATGATGATTCTTATTAAGCAGCTTGTTCTTCAACCGCCGTGACGGGAGCGTGCAGGCGGTCACGTCTGGCAGTCTCCGTCCGGCTAGTGCGATTCAATTACGGGGGGGCCGGCGTTTTTACTGTAACACAAATACAGAAATAGATTTCTGCTGCCGCTGTTTGCTGGGCAGTGTTGGGTTTCACTGCGCCCATGCCAAGGTCAGGAGACTGAAGAAAAAAAAAAGACGAGGATATAGAATACGACTTGTGAAGATAGGATTGCACCTCGTGCCAGTATTACATTGATTACTTTCTCAGTGTATTTTTTTTATGGCGTTATTGTGTTACGTTTCGTTTTTATTACATTTGGATGGGTCTGCTTTGTTTGACTGAACGCGCCCTGCCCACCAAGGCACGACAGCAAGTGTACTTCTACAGTCGTTGCTTGTTGTGGTTTTTTTTCTTGTCACATATTACTCTGTACTTTATACTTTGTACTTTATAATGAAAGAAATTTCACTTAATTTCTCTACGTATCTCTCATGCCACTAACTTGGTCGAGAATTGCGTTGTGAGCGTCGCCAGAGAAACATTCAGTCCTGGCCCAAAAGCATCAATTAGCACCGGCGCCCCCTCCCCTCAGTCCACACACCCACTTAAAGCGCCCACCCCCTTCCGGTCACATAACTTAAGGTATTCGGAACTCAAGAGGACACCAATTTGACCAGATTCCACTTTCTCAAATTGCAGGAAAACACACTTAACCGATGGGCCCTCCCGACATGAGAGGAGCCATTGTTGCCCCCGTGTGCCCAGCCTCCTCCTCCCCTCACCTTCCTGTAGCCCGTCTCCCCGGCGTGTCACATAACAAGCTAAGAGCACACCTTTTTTTTTTTTTTTTTTTTTTTCCACATGGGCCCTTAACAGGAGAGCCTTTGACAAGCTTGGCCATGTAAAGGGGTGGGGGGCTCTTTGGGCATCTGAAGGGGCCATTCTCCAAGGTCAGGATCTACCAGGGGGGGAAAGTGTGTAAATGATACCTGATGGCCTGTAAAAAGATCATTTGATAGACGGACATGCTCTTTAAGGCTGCGACTGACGACTGTTCGTCCAAACTGCCCACTGTCACTTTGACATCTCACTTTAGGCCCTTCACATTCTGCCTGGGAAGAACAGTGGAATAGTGGTTAGCACATCTACATTTGTTCTCTCTATGCTTGTTCAGGCCGAAACCAAGAAGTCGATTTTAAAAAAAATTCAAGTACGTAAAGGCTTCGAAAAGGTCCACGATAAACATAAGACATACATTATTATAATTTATTAAACAGGTTATTTCTTTTCATTTCAAGATTCAAGATTCAAGAGTTTTTTATTCGCCATGTTTGAGCGTGCCAAACAAGGAATTTGACTTCGGTAAATCACAGCCTCTGTTACCTGTTATCATTGTTTTAGCAAATATTGATCTATTTTTCATTAGTATGTTTTTTAGGGGAGCATTGGAACAAAATTTCATTTCATATTATTTGATTTTCTTTCATTTTTTTTAAACTCTATAAAAAGCTTGGCTTTATTTTGTAGGCCTCTGTTATTAAATTTGCCGTGGTTCTTACTGATCGTTCCAGTTGCCCATCCCTCCATCATCGCTGCGAGACATTCCTCAAGCCAGCGGCCAGGAAGCGCAGCGTGTAATTTACGCTGTCTGAAAGAATTATTCAGCCCTGCGAATATGGTGGGGGACGTTCTCTGCTAGGAACAAAAAAAGAGAAAAAGAAGTCGGTGTATAAATCACCAAAAGGATAGCCCAGGAGGAGCTGTGTGATTGGTGTCCATGAGGCCACGCCTTCAGGCCCAGCTGAACATTTTCTCTGTTACAACACATCCCGCTCGCTGCTTCCTTCCTGCCTCGCCCGTTGACTTTTAATACCTGCCTGTCATGTTTTCTTTCAGTACCCCCGCCCTTCCTCGGCCTCATCCTCCTTTTTTTTTTTTCTCGCCAGCCTCTCGTCGTGCATCTAGTAATTACCGCAGCTTTTGAGAAAAGCCTTTCATTCAAGTAATTACACCCCCCCTCCCTCCTCCCCAGTGTAACACAATAAAATGGCTTCCCCTCCAGAAGAAAGGGGAAGTTCGGGGGTGACTGTGTATTTGCCCCCCTCCTGGTTGGATGCTTCATAATACAAGAGGAGGCCGGAGCAAGTATGGAAATGACAAGCAGCTTTTGGTTTAGACTTACAACCTTGTGTTCACCTCAAAGGGCACCTTAACAAATTCCTGTGGCCCTCGTGTGTATTTCATTGTAAAACAGGAGCAATTGGTTTTAAAATTTGTGGCTCCGAGGCAAAGGTCGACTGTTGTGTTTGGCTTGATTGGTTGTGTCAGTCTTTCAGGCTGTGAGCATGTTTGGATTTGATCATGTAAAATATCCACGAATCCAAAAATTTGAAAACTGCTGACATGAACAGGTGGTGTTAAAATGGCTTTGGTTTGCACTTTAGGGCAGTCCCACCTGTTGCCCCTGGTTGTAACCGACAATCACCATAGCAACAATTTGTGCCACCATTTCATGGGACCGTAAGAGGAAGTGTCCTATCCATGTCAGTCTGCAGGCAGGATCCGGGCCGTGCCTTGTGTTGACAGATGATCCGATTCCCATTCAGACGGCTCGGGTGTCGGCCTCGCTCGTCGGCGATGTAGAAAAGCAACCTCTTGTCTGAAAGCCTCCCGAGTCCTCTGCTCTTCTCCCGTTTCCTGTCTTCATTTCGTGCTCCTTTGCGGCAAGTTCTTGCCAAAATGCATGATAGGCTGCTTTGAATGGATTTGGACCAAAAATGTGCGAGAAGGAATTGAGTTTGTGAGGAATTTTGATGCAACCTCTTGCAACACAACATTGGAAAAATAGACGCCGACTACGGGGAAAAGGTTTAAGTCTTCTCTTGCGACAAAAAGCTTTTTTTTTTCTGCAGTAGCAGATTGGGTTACCACAGTGGAGGCACTGAGGCGACACGGAGAGAGGGTGACCTTGTCTATGAAGAAACCTGACACAGGTTTTCACATGCTGGGTGGGGAATTTTTCTTTTTTCCTGTTTTGTCCCTCCTCAAACCCTTACGTCCCGAGTCTTGTATATATCTCCGCGGCCAAAATGAAGCACATCTCGTATCCAGCTCATATCATGTGCTTCTTGATAGTAAGATGTTCCAAAATGTTGACATGTCTTTCATCTCGTTTTCCTCTTTCTGACACACACACACACACACAAAGATAAACACATCGTCCCCCACCCAGCCGGGTCCCAGTTGAGGATGAGAGTAAACAAAAACCAATGTTTAGATTTCACGGAAGTGGAAACGGATCCGGCCGAGTCGTTGTGTCACTCAGCAGCACTGATGTTTATGTTGGTGTGTGCATGTGTGTGTGCACGCGTGTGACAGCTATCAAAGAGAGACTTTAGTTTTCTTTTATTTTCACGTGATGCTGTATGAGATGCACTTAAGACTGACATCCACTACGTCTTACGGTCTAATGATGATTGCTGTGGTGTAGACATAGCATTTAAAATGATCAAAAAAAGAACTGCTCTGTTTGACTTCATTGTTCTTAACAGATTGAGTCATAATTAATCAAGTAAATATGTTATCCTATTAATGTATGTTTTAAGCTAATAGCATAATTACCCAAGTTAAAATAACTTAATAATTAATTAGTTTTTTAAGTAATTAAGTAATTTCACCACATTAATACTAAAAACAACTCATGTGCTTGGTAAAAAAATGTTTGTTAAACTATTTGGCAAACATTTTCTTTGCAAAAATGGTTTTATTTAAAATATTTACAATTTTTTTCAAATGTTAGCTGTATATGTTGAAACGATCTTTAATCCTTTACAAATAAATAAATATTCAACCAATCAGTTAAATGCTTCTGTTAAATTGAACAAAATCATGACCGAAGTTAGGAAAAGGAAATTAATTAATGCAAACAAATATTACAAAAATCTTGATACTGTGAGAGCAGAGTGTCAGCATAACTTAAGTATTTAGCATATTGTTAGGCTAAATATGCTTGGGCTCTATTTCCCATACAATACTGTACAATTCCATTTGCTTACCTTGGAGTTGACCAAGTTGTGCCTGTCCATTTAGCTGTTGTGATTGGCCACCCTGCTCTTCCCTACTGCGCTGTGATTGGACAGCCAGCATTGAAGGTTTGCGGCTTAGCTCGAACTCAATTAATAAAGAATGTGCGTTTTGTGCAGCGTTGGCCAGGCACCCTTGCGTTGATTCCACACCAGTCCAGTCAGGAATGTGCAGGGTGCCCACACGAACCGGGAGACGTTCACACTGAAGGCCAGTTTCCCTGAAAACCAAGTGGAGAACTGTGGACAGCTCTCAGGAAACAGCTCTTTGTAAAGCAAACATACATGTGTTTTATGGCAGACACTTTGCTGCTGCTGCCTGTATTTTTTTTTTCTTCATATATAATGATGATGGCCTCCTAAGATTCCACTTTTCAACATGGCCTCACTCTCATTTCCTCTGCTTTCCTTCACCCTTCTGTAATAATAATCATGCATTTTCTCTCTAGCCATTTCTATTGCTTTAGTCGCTTTGACGCATCTGGGGACTTAATTACATTTGTAGCATTTAGCTACAAATTTGTTCATATTTTCAAGTTCATTCAAATTTGTGAGTACATTCAAACATTTTTGCAAGTCGAACTATTTTTACCCAACATTGCTTGTGCCACGCTTCCGTACACTCATGTCATACGTTTGCTTTGCAGGCAATATGGTGCATTCAGTGTACTTTGACAATATGGGAACTTGCAAACACACATCACGCCGTTTGTAACATTTATTGTTTTATTCTTTTACTGTTTTGAGCATTTTGAATGTCAAAATGTTTTGGAAAAGTTTATATGATACTTGAAGGACCTCTAAAAAGCCATTTGACATGTGAAAGGAACATGGGTGCATGTCAGTACTAGTCATCCATTTTATAGAATGTGATCAAATGATGGGGAGCCTCGGGGAGAGTTCAACACACGCGTCATTAGTGTAATTTGCTCATCCCGTCAAAGTCGTTTCAATCAAAGCTTCGGTTCTTCCGTTTTTTCTGCTGTGTGGGTTTTCACGTGTGCGGGATAGCAGAGAGGTAATTGCATGTTTAGGGTTTGTATTTGCTTTGTTTTACTTTTCAGTCTGCAGCCAGCTTGGCATTGTAAATGAAGAGATCTTTTTCCATTGTCTGTCTTGATAAAGTAACTGAGTAACTTGAATCAAATTTGCCTTTGGGCTATGGCATCTAGCTGAGAAAATTAGGTACTTCACGGGGTCCGATTCTTGTTCAGTGTAAAGTTCTGGTCAGCTTCCATTGCCAAGAATTTGCGGTGGCCCTTCTCTCTCTCTCGTGACTCATCGAGGCCTCTGAGGATTGCCGCTGGCCAGGTTAGGAGTACGCACGTCTACGGCAAAGTCCACTGGCCATTAGCCAGCAGCTGTGGACAGTGTTTCCTAAAGCAGTGAAACTTGGGTCAAACAAATATTTTTCATAAATGATGTCATACCATTTTTCAAATTGTGTGCATAATATACATATTGGGAGCGGCGCACAATCAGATGAGTTACTCCTCTGCTTTGAGCCAATTACAAGCTCTGATATGATTGTGAAACACCACTTGAATTTGACTCCCTTGCATGAATGAAGAACAAAAACAATACTTTTTCATTCCTATTTTGGGGTACACGTGGTGGTTATGTCATTCCTGTGGGGGGCTCAGTGAAGTTTTTTTCATATACATAGCCCTCAATTTCGTCAGAGTCTTAAAGGGCTTTACAAGCCCACAATTGACAAATATTAACGACAACCCCTGAACCCTTAAGAGGGAAACATACAACTATGACAAGTCCTGGGGTCTTGGTTGCGCCATGGAGGAGGAAGACACTTAAAAAGTATTTGTAAACACGTGTAGCTGAAGGGAGGGTTCGAATTCCCTCGCCAGCAACAATTGTAAGCCGAAGATTCCCTGCATTCCGCATTGTGCAATGAGGTCTTGAGGGTCTTCCGAGGCAGGAAGTCATCTTTCATGAGGGACTATTTGGAATGCCTGGAATGACCGCCGTTGTTCTTTGCCTTTTTGCGCAGAACCCAGTGCAAGCAAGGCATTTCACACAATCTGGAAACTTCTTCCGAAGCTTCTCTTAGATGTTTTGCTGTTGAGAACCAAACAGGGTCCTGCTGGGTCCCCTGATTCGAATATACTATTCAGTGATGGAGTCCCAAGTCTGAACTATTTTGGAGTTTGGCTCATTTCTTACTCCCTAGTCTCTGTGTGCTCATCTTAAATAATCTTAAATACGTTTTATTTTGTTCCACGACCAGACGTAACATAGAAAATAAATGAAATTTTTAATCCCTTCCAGAGCCGCCCCAAAAACATTGTTTGGTTTTTGATGAAGAAAAAAACCTCACTGCAACTCTCATTAGGCCACTGTTAGTCTTCTTCTTCTAAAAAAAAAAAAAAAAGGCCGGTAAAATTCACCATTTATTCACATGTGCACCGTTGATTGCCGTGGCACAATTTCAATTTTTTAACAGGGACAGTGTACAGCAATGAACATTTCTGAAGCTGTACTAGCTAGATGTATTAGCAAACAAATAAATACATGACAATAGTATTATTTAGTTTGAAATGTATTGTTTTCCTTGTATGAAAAAAAATTCTCATGCAACAACTGATTAATTTATCACGTGAGCAAAGTCCTATCAATGAATTGTGCATTTGTTTCTTGCTCCATCTGGGAGCATCTGCCAGAGCGAGGTTAGCGGGTTTACGCTGACCGTCGTGCCAGAGAGCACGACTGAGGAAGTGCCCCCGGCTGGTCACCATCCCCAAGTGCCCCCGACCTCACCTCCCGCACACAAAGACACCGGCAATGCTCACTAATGTGCGGGAAGAGCCGTGACAAATTAGACAGAGTGGGGTTGTTATTGCCCTTCACAAAGAGGTTGTGTTTGGCCCGCCTGTTATGGTGCGAATTTTGTTTGCAGTTAGCAAGTTTTGCCTCACAGTTATGAGTTTCTGCCCTTGAATCTCAGTTTGGGCCAGTTGTGTGTGACAGTTACGGGAATATTTGCAAAATCTATGCAGACCTAGCAGTAGCTAGGAAAAAGAAGCATCTTTTTTGTTTATTTTGTCGTTTTCAACTGTTGGGTGATGATCATTCCTGCCATCGACAGGACTAGAGCAGAAATGCCCCACTTGAGATCTGTAGATTTTTGTCTTGGATTGTTCTTTTGTTTTTTTTTTCCACCATAGCTCTGCCTCCTTTTTGGTTTTGATGTGACTCTACTTGAAAATGGCGACTCTTTCCCCTCCCTAGCTTCCAAGAAAGTCAGCATGAGGCCGCCTTATGTAAATGAGCTGTGACCTCACAATTGTGGCCGCTAAGAGAATGACTTTATTTTTCCTTATTGTTCGGCCTTGGCAGAATTGTGCACTCTGCTCGTTTTAGAGTTGTCATTGTCAGGTTCTCCAACTTGCCCAGTTTGTGATCAACACCTATGTTCTATCCACAATTGGTGTCTGACAACCACAGCCGGCAGTGGAAGAATCCCAAGACCTGAAAAACAAGAAGATTTCCTCCGCTGATAGGCTGCTCCTTTTGTCAACGCCGGGCCACGCTGCGGTTCCCTGAGGCGAACGTCTTGTGTTCCAGCCTCTCGTGTTCCGCGTGCAAATACAGGAAAAACGGCAGATAAAAGGCTGGAAAAGTGTCCATCACGCCCTGTGAAATGGAAATTGCTTATCCAGAGGGGGAATGAGGAAACCGTAGACAAAAGGCTGCCGATTGCGTCCTGCCTGCTTTGCACGCAGGGAGAATTTCAAGGAGAACAACCGAGCCTGATGTTTTAGTTGAAAGAGGGCATATTATGTCAAATTTACTTTCTATACAAATATTTGGGTCTCTGGAGTGTCTGTCCTGCTATCAAGTAAGACATTAAGCGACAGCATTTCTAAAAATATCTCTGGGCAAACCTGCAACTCACTTATGGACCCAGAGTAATGACTTACAATTGACATATTTGGTAACTTATTTTCTAAGCCAACATCCTAACTTGCTGACCTCGAGTTGTTTCCGTACAAACACGATGCATGACGATGAAGCGTGTCAGCGAGAGAGCAAAAAAAAAAAAAAAAAAAATCCTGGTTTAGCCTTGCTGATCACTCCTGACGTGACCTCCCGCGTGTCTCGTGGAGTGGAGCGTTGCGGTGGGCCGGCAAGTCTGGGCCTCTGCGAGGGGCTCCATCGTACAAGAACAACAATGAAACTGTCAGCGCCAATTGATGCCTATTTTCCTGTGGAGTCCGCATCGAGTTCAAGATGTTTGACAAAAACAATTCACAGTGTCTATTTCCCAATCTGGAGAGATTGTGGCTCAGGAGCGAGCACACTTGCCATGCTTGGAAATCGAACCAAGATCTCCAATCAAGATAACAAATACTTGTTTTTTGTCTGCCAAATTCTTTTTATCAGGCTGTTTTGTAAAAGCATTTCCCATTCTTTAAGCATTTTTTCTGAAAAACGTTCACTTATTAGGCCTTGTTGGTATTTTTCCCCACACTCCTGTTGGAATTACTTTTTGTCATGTTGTTTTATAAGCCCGGGCTTTACTGTGCATGGTTGAGTGGAGCTGTCGGAGACGGGACACACTTGTCTGTCCATCTGCTTGTCTGCGTTGGAGGGGCGCTCGCCACTTACCGACCTTTGACAAGGGAGACAGCCGCGGCTTTCAGCGACTTAGTAACTGTTTTGGGGTCACGCAGAACCGATCTATAGGAAGTAGAGCGACAGTCGGGTAACGTCGTCTTGACGACGGCCCAAGTGGGCGAACTAGTTCGCTTTAGTCCAGGACTGTAGTTCATTCTTCAGTCTGCTTATAATGCCATATCTTCTCGAGACTTTTTTGTGGCTCTATTACCAAGGTCATGTAGTGGCTCTGGAGATTCAAAGAACTGAATGACATTTCTGAGTTGGCGATAAACAATAACTAGCTAACTTTATATTTCCCACCCTCTCTTTCCGTCACGCAGGCTCTGATGCGCCCGGGTCGTCTCGACCGAATCGTCTATGTTCCTCTACCAGATGCTGCGACTCGACGAGAAATATTTCGCCTCCAGTTTGTGAACATGCCTGTGGCCCAAAATGTGTCTCTGGATGACCTGGTGACTTGCACGGACAAGTACTCTGGAGCCGAGGTGAGTTTGTTGAATGTACGAGGCAGATCTGTCGCAACCAAAACGGCGGCTTCGCTGACATACACGGCATGAGGGTGGTGTCTATTGTATGTATCTCGATCGCGAGTTCCCGGTAGTCAACTGCGGTGTGCTTTTCCAGTTACTACGTGTCATTGTGCCTTTCCAGAATGTCGCGAGGCCGTCTCATGATCTGGCTGCTGACCGTGACCGAAATGTTGCACAAATACTTCATTGTGCGATGGACTGGTCTTCTCCTATTCCATGTGACTCCTATTTCATAGAATTGCAGCAACTAAGTCTGACTTAGTTGTTGTAGTTGTCGTCACTGTTTTCTATGCTCCCTGTAGACATGTTCTGATAAAAAGTTCAAGGCACACCAAACTACAAATGTTGGAGCTAGTGCCAGTAGCCCATTGTTATCATTCGGTTGACCAGGTTAACATTAGCATAGCATTATTTTACAGCTAATACCAATACATTGCTTACCTTGGAACAGACAAGTAATGTCTGTTTTTGAGGTATTTAGTGAGTCCAACAGGTTTCGGGGGTGGGTTCTAGTGGCAGAATGAATCAAGGCTATATTTTGTAAACTTAATATGTGGATGTCTGTCGTAGATCTACCAGGTCCTGCATTACCTGGGTTCATTTTGAAAACCTTTCCGTTCATCCTCTTTCTGTGAATGTCAGTCAGGTTCAGAATGACTGTAGTAAGTCAACCTAAACAGAGTTTATCAGTGCATATCCTGTATGAAGAAGGCCAAAGCGGCCGTACACCTGGAGGAGGTATGCGGCCCCCCTGCTATTGAGTGTTGTGTTTGACATAGGGGTCTCTGCCCTGGTGTCTCATCTGTGGAATGGGTGCTTTGTCGTTACTTGCAGATTTTCCTGTGAAGCCCCAGAGACATTCAAAGACAAGACACGTTTGTATATTAATATTGAAAACACAATTTCACGTCGATCGGTAAAATTTAGGCAGAAGCTTATAGAGTGATATGGCCAATTCAAAGCAATATGACCCCCGTCTTCTGGTTCAGTTTCTGACATTGCTTTTCTATCCATCCTGTTGTGAAAGATGTAGCCATCAACACATGGGGGAGGACGTTTTTCTCATCACAGCGCTTGTGGGCTTCTCAAACTCACCTGTCTTTCTCCCTAGTTGCCACCTCTGCTTGCCTATGCTAACTTTCCTTCGAAACCTCCCCAAACATGGCCACAGGCTCCTCTTCCTCAAAACAGGGGTGACATTTGATAGTGTAAAAGGCGCGTTGTCAGCAATAACCCCCAAAGGAAAGGTGTGATGGTGCTTAGCTCCAGTTGTTTTGTGTTTGCGGTTGGGGGAAAACACCTTCGGGATTCATTTCATACAGTAGGATCAGATCAAAGTCTACTGACAGCCAAGTAAAGCTCCATGGATGTTAATATGCTAAAGCTAATGTACAATGTAATAAACAAAAAACAGCAGTAATCTTTCTCCAGTTTCAAAGTGGGTCAATTTGAGCTGCCGCATAACAAGTGTTGCTTTTAAAAATGACAATAGCACTTTTTATAATGACACACACACACAATTCAGTACAACCCCCACACAGATAGTTTCCGCTTCACACCTGTTTATTCAGTTACTGACTTTCTTGTGATTTACAAGCTTGTATTTGTCACTACAAAGGTTCTTATCATTTAAAAAAAGGATCTGTGAATGTCCCTGACACTCTTTGACAAACAGTAGCTGTGTATGCATTTAATTGTACCGTTGGGCAACGACTACAATGAAAGATAAACAGCTTCAGAGGAATGCACGGCTATAAAGAGGACAGTTACACAAGAAGGAACTAGTCAAAAGTTTGGGTGTATACACACACACACACACACCTTATTATATGTATATATATTCACTTTAATGGAGATTTGTCATAAATGAATAAATAACAATCCTGTTGCCGTACTGTAAAATATTGGTACCGTTTTATTTTTAAACCTCGAGACAAATGTTATTATTTTCTAAGACGAAGCTCATTAGAATTAGATTTCAATAGTCCCACGTGGGAGAGATCCGTTTCCCCGAAGAAAGACGCGCTGAACGTCTCAACAAAGAACGCGAAGAAATTAGTCGTTCACACGGCCGCTCCTAAACGAGCCTTTTGTCTCTCGTTATCGTTATGTTCCGATGCTTCATGTCGACTTGAGCTTTACTCAGCCACTCGCTAAAAGTCTGTGCTCTCTCGGCAGGTTTTTTTAAGTGTTTTGAGATGTTGTTTTGGAAATGTTTAGAATAATGAATAATATTAAAATAATGTTTAAAATAAATACTACAGTTTATCGCTTTAAAAAATAAAAGTAAAACATGTTTGGGACGAAATTTTTCTTTCATTTTGCAAATTAACACTCAATTCTTGGGGGGTTTAAAACAGCTTGTGTCAGCTAAAATGAAAATCTCATTTTTGGTATGTCGAGAAAGAAAGAGCAGAAGAAACAAATAGATTAATTAAAACATTAAGATTTTCCAATTCAAATCAGTTTTTATTACACCCTTAATATATCACAAAATGTAAAAAATAAATATGCATTTTTGATTTCTTATTAGAAAATGAAAACACATGGCACAGCATGGGGTCTATTATTTTTTTGATTTTTTTAAAATTTTTCTCTGAGTAATTCCAGCTGTCAAGCTTGATCACGGAAACAATCAATTCCTAAGTCAAGCTGTGTACAAATTTTTATCCTGAACTTTGCCAAAAGCGTCACAATATCTAAATTTCAGTGGAATTAGTAATATTTCTTTTGCTGACCATGATTCAAAGCAACACTTGTGGCCTTGGCGGAGATATTAAGCATGTCATTTGTACTGGATGTCGTGTTCAGTCATCTCACATTCCCCGTGTGTGTCGACGTGCACTTTGGTTCTTGTGAAAGGGGCGGAGGGGAGAAAAAAAGCACATTTCACTGGTGCAGATCACACAGGTGGACTTATACACACCTAGACATTAACACACACACACAGGTCACTTGAGTGTGGGTGTGTTTGGTAAATATGCCATCCCTGAGTTCCCAGCTCGACGGAGAATGCCGAGCTTTCATTCGTCTGATTAAGGGGCGAGGACAAATATGCCCTTAAAGGCGAGGCCCGCCTATACCTCCTTACACACACACACACGCACACACACACTTAACTTTGTGTAACCCCCAACACAGGTGCTACCCCACACGGGTCTTTCCAAAACATACAACCAATCACATCGCCAATTTGAACTTTTTTTTGGATGTAGCTTTGAAAGGTTTACACTAAATCTTCTGCTAGTCTGTCTCCATTCTTACGAGTTCATTTTGCTATATGACTCAATATACTTTTTATTGGCTTCTTCTTTGGTGGCATACATAGCTTCATGCCGTCACACTTTCATCATCATGCACACACACACACACAGTCACGCACGCGTGACTGTGCCGGCCTCTTCTCTCTCCACTCTGTATATTTTTATTTCTTTTTCTTTTTTTTTGCCGTGGGTTTCTATTTGTGTTGGAGCAGCAGGCCATGCAGATGCTTCCTCTTTGGCTTTTTCTGGAGGATCAAACCTTTTTTTTTATTTTTGGCCGGCTGGCCATGTGTTCTATCCGTTGAGATATTATTTAATAACTGCAGGATGTGATTTCTATACTATATAGTGGTGAACGTGTGATTATATGTAGGTTGTGCCTGAGCACGATTGAATGACTTGATTGGTATGATTTGCAGGCTGAGCAGTTGCGTTATTTTATGATATTTTTTCTTCACGTTACGGTTCAATAACGTCCAAAAAGAAGTTCTGACTTCAACTGGATTTCTGATCCAACACCCCGAGTGATACCCAAAACAAGGAGGAACATGCCCAAAGTGGGCGTTACGCAAACACACCTGACAATATTGTAGCCTTAAAGCTTGGGACTTGCTGCAAATTCAAAAGTTAAGACTTGAGACTTGCACATACGCGACTTCCTCCCACTTTCCTCCGTCCTCTCTCCTGTAAATGTGAGCGATTGTGTGTGAGGGGTGAGGCAGGCAGCAGGGGGGAGGACTGGACGTCGCCGGCTGGAGACACAAGGGCGGATTGATAGTAAACACACACACACTCATATGCGCAGAGTGGATGTGCTGCCCACAGGCCCTTCATTAAGGCTGTCTGATACGCTCACTGAGCGCCTTTGTTACTGGAGGAAGCCAGAAAAGTACACCAGACTGATTTGAGCCCTCATGTACTATGTGCTGCCTGACGTGATTAGCCGGCTCACTTTTTTTATTTTCTTAGCAGCCCCAAGGGATGGGTTTATTTTTGGACAGGTAGGGCAGGGACTATCTTAATGTAGCATAAAACTGCAGGGGTGGTGCAGCAGCAGCTCCATAAAAACTAAGACAGCAACTTCATCGTAGTTTAGCGTAACAGATACTACAAAAAGAGTTGTTCAGTGCAATATGACTAATGTGACAAATACAAAACCAGAGGAATTGAAGCCTACGCGGTGACACAGATGGACGGCGTAACATTTCAACGTTGTGACAGGGGAGGACATTTGAACGGGGTTATGGCACGGGCGGGTGCGCGCCCTGACGCCGGTGCGCCTCGCGGCCATCAGAGCTGCCCCGGACACACAGCGACAGCCTTTCTGCTCCGCTGCTCAACGGCATGCGTGCACACACATTCCCGCTTTGGGCCGCCACTGCGCCCCTAAATCACCACGCTCGAGCGCACACTCTATGTATTTACTCCGCGTGTGCGTGTGTGCGTGAAGTTATGTACAACAGTAGGCCGGCCGGCCTGGCCGATGTATGGGCGGTCCCGTTGGCCTCATAGGACAAAGCGACGCTTCAGTGAGCGCGGGTCAGAAATGGAAAGGAATCAAAATGGTAAGACGAGACCCTATAAAAGGAGGAATGAGTACAAAGTAGGGTTACACAAACATACCTGACAAGATTGCAGCTTTGCAATACACGGGAGAAAATATTCACAGTGTATACATTTTAAAAACCTTTTTACTTACTGAGATCTCGTTGCTTCTACTCTCCTTCCTTTCTTCATTCTTTTTTCCTTCTTTCCATTCTTACCTCATTCCTTCTTTCCTTCTTCTTTACATTCTTTCCTTTCTATCGTCCATCCTTCCTTTCTTTATTCCTTCCTTCCTCTCTTCCTTCCTTTCCTCCTTCCTTCCTTCTGTCCTTCCTTCTTTCCTTCCCTTCCTACCTTCCTTCTTTATTTCCTACTGCCTTCCTTCCTACTGCCTTCCTTCCTGCCTTCCTCAAATAAATAATCCTAGAGTAACAAAAAATTGGTAATAATGATCCACATGACGAGTGTGTGATTGACAATGGCTAAATGTGCTGACAGGCCAAATAAATTCTCTCTCTAAGTCTCGCTTTTTACCATTTTTTTTTTATTGCAATAGAGATTGATTTTTCATTCCCGTGGCATGAAATACGTCGACAATCACTTAAAGGTCTTGATGCAGTGCAGCAGGCTGATGTGCTCCCGTCAGCTCCTGGCTTTGCAAAAGCAAAGCAAATGAGGGGCAGGGCTAATCATCAAGAGGCTCTCAGTTCTGAGATTTGCTGACTCAAGACCCAAAACGTTGGCCCGATAGCGAGACGACGGCGGTGTGTTTTTTTTAATGACGAAGCAGAAACGAGCCACGTGAACAATAAGCGCCTCTGTGCTGGTTTGAGTTAAACACTAAACGCCTATGACCGACTCTTCGATCGTCACTGAATCTTGCTCTTGACAGCATTCAACTTGCAACCCCATTGGCTCTTTCAGTCAGACGGAAACAAGCTTGACAAATAATTGGCAGAAAAACATCTCTTACACGATGCCAGTTTACAATGGTACCAACATACGAGATTTTGACCTTACAAGGAAGCGGCCAATTAAAAGTAGGTGGTCAAGCGGATGCCGACAATGACACGGGGATTTCATCAAAGCAACTTGGAGTCTAGTTACTTTTAATATCGGTGAAGTAACCAAGTTACTTTTTTATGTTTTTAAGTTGCTTCTTTTTCTTTACAATAATATGGACTAATTGAAGTGCAAAGAAGATATTGTCTTGACTTTGCTTATACAAGGAAGCTCCATCAAACATTTTGTCCCCTCAAATGAGATACAGACACGCTCTATCCATGGACTTTTAAGTTCAGAATTTGAGTAACTTGTTAAGAAAATCTTTTCCTGTTTAGGGATGTTGTGGTGAAAAACTGGATCACTTGGTTCCACACGTCCCAGTCTCCTGCTGGCATACGCATTGCCATCATTGTTTGGAATCATTATTACTGACAGTTTACTGAGCCCCCCCCACCACCACCACCGCCAAATTGTTGGAATGATGGGAAATTCACGCTTGAAATGAACCCGGCCTCGTGTGTTTACCCTTCCTAAATCATGTCGCTGGAAACAGAAGACGAAGGGATGGGAGGGCGCAGTAGACCTCACATCCTGACATCTGCGAAGCACCTGTCCCAAAACACGTGTGCTGTGCTAGCCTGGCTCGGGTGCATTCAAGGGAGCAAACAAAACAGATTTGAACCCCCTTGGAGCTTTCAACAACAAGTCTATACAACCTGTCTTTAGTTGATTGATAACTATCACTTGACCAATGTTTTTGGTGTGCTTGACCCTGGTCGCGTTTTTTTTTTCTTGGCTCATGTCCTCTCTGGAACAGTATTTGCGATCTTAATGAGGCTAAAAAAAAAAAAGAAAGCTGGCTTCTTGTTTGACGAAATTATGACAAAAGGGCATTTTTTTAAATTCCTATACCATTTAAAGTTGCACGTGTTAATTGATTGGCAGTACGATTTTGAGGGGGTACGTGGAAAGATGTCTCCCATGTAAGGGTTTCTTGGACCACCAAAGCTTTGAGTGCCCCTGTCCAAAATGCGTATAATTCCAAGCAAAGAGGCTGTGTTTGCACTTGAGACACGGCCACATCCCAAATGTTGCCTCAACACATATTTGAGTGACGGGGGGCTGCTTTGGAAGCAGACGTAATCCCGTTAGATCAAGTCCACCTCCAGAGGACACCGGTAGAATGCTACGCTCGAGAGAGGAGCTCAAGTCCAAGCTCAGAAGTCAGATATAAGCAATCAATGTTATTGGGAGAGACATGGTGACCGATGTCATAACATTTCTTTCTTTCCTAAAGATTTTTCAATGAAATTAAAAAAAAGAAAAAAAAACTCGGAAAACATAAGCGCCAAACTTCCTTTCGTCTATCAATTTGATCAAATCTTCACAAATATTTCATTACAAAAATATGCTGTTAATTTAGAAAATTTGCAACATTTTTCTTTAAATGTAGTTTTATTCTCAGAAAAGTACAACTTTGATCTCATACCTTTATTTCTCTAAAAAGTGCGCAACTTTATTCTCAAAAATGTATTTAGTGAGACAAATTAGTTAACTTCGCAGTTGAAGCCCACCCAAAAAGGTTTGTAATTTCCTATTGATGCCACAAGAGGGTGGCAAAGCACTAATTTCTTATGTTAGACACGGCTATGGCTTGACTAAATACAAATCCGCCGCTCACTTTAACATAGTTGCTTTGCCAAGATGCCACAAGATGGGGCAAAACAGTGTTTTTACTTTAGACAAGGCTTTGGCGTGAGCACAAAACAGCATTTTGTCCATTTACGATGTATTTTTTTGTGTGCCATGACCTGAGTCATCACGATTAAAAGCATCTCTTTTATAAAATTGACATAAATTCATCAGATTGTTTTAAATAGCTAAATTGCCTCAGGATCAGACTTAGCACAATATGAAGGTGTCCTGTCACAGTTTTCTTATATGCTTGCTGAGCTATACACTTTATTTCCATTGTGTCACTAACATTAATGGGCCTCTCACTGCTGCCCATGTGACTGTGCATGCATGTGTGTGACGATGTGTGTGTCTGCTTCCTGTCCCAGATAACAGCAGTATGCCGAGAGGCTGCCCTGCTTGCCCTGCAGGAGGACATGAAGGCTGAGCACGTAGACGCCAGGCACTTCCAGAGTGCCCTCGCCGCCGTGAGGCCACGCGTCCCCGACGCTCTGGTCCAGTCCTACGTCGCCTATCAGCAGCAGCACGCCACCGCCATCACCACCCCGCCCTCTTTTCTGCCCACCCTCTGATGTCTTATTATTGCTTTTCATCATGTGCCTCAGAGTTATCCATCATGTAAAATACATCATGCAGCAGTCAAATATGATTGCAGTCAACATTAATTGTAAACATTTCAGAATCATGGATTAGTTTTTTAACATTCAGTAAACGCATTTGAGTTTTTGGGTTAGTTTTGTCTTTTGTTTTCAAGCAATGTTCATAAAAAAAATGCATTTTTGGGGTCCGCAGGTTGCCAAATTGAACCCCAACCCTGTTTATACAAGATACATGTACTTAAAAAAAAAAAACATGTATATCAGATGCATACATGGCTCTTGTAAAAAAAAAAAAAAAGGGGGGGGGTTCAAATGGATGCAAATAAAACTTTAGGCATCTCTATTTTACATTTTAAAAATTCTTGCACATGCAACATTATAAATCTTTAAATAAATATTTAAATTAGTTTAAAAAACTAAAGAAGTCAATAATTTCTGATACAACTAAAGGAGTCAAGAATGTAGTGTTTCTTTTCGCCGGTTTGTGTCTTGTCCAAAGAGCATTTCCGTTCAGTGAGCCTTAATGGCGACACTGGCGGCCATCTGTCGCGCGCTCAAAGCCGCAACATCAACTCCATCAGCCACTAAACCGCCTCAAAACACTCACCAACTCTTTATGTATTCTTTTATGTTTCTGTGCGCGCGCGCGCGTGTGTGTGTGTGAGGCCGCGAAGCATACGGGAGGCCCATTCTTCTGTCCTGTATGGATTGTTCCATTTGAATGGCAGGCCCATTGACTTTGTATTGAACTTCCCCTTTTCTCATGGATCCGGATGTAGCGCATCCGCGACACCAATCAAAGCAGACAGTCGGGTACACGAGTGGGGGAGGGGCCGAGCAGAACGGTGGTGGTGGTGGCGGGGGGGGGGGGGTTCCTACTCCCCTACCCCCACCCACCGCTTCTTTTTTTTAAGGTGGACCGGATGATGTGAGCAGTGGACTTTCCACCGGGAGACGAATTCGTTCAAATTGTACACGTGCGTAAAACTACAGAAATATTGTGTTGCATAGTTACAGGTACTCAAATAAATCATTACGTTACTAAAGGGTAGTGATTTCTCCATTCTGTTTTTGTGCAAATTAATAAATGTAATTTAAGGATTTTCAATGTCAATTAAGCCCTGTGTATTATGTATCGAACTTTTGTGTTCAAATGACAAATCGGGTGTTGTTTAAATTCAAGATAACCTAATAAGTGTTGAGTAATGATGGATTTTGCAAGGGTCACTTCGCACCACGTTTTCACAACATGTTCTAGTACAGTAAGCTCCCCTGATGAGTCCGTCTTACCGAAAATGACAAAAGCACCGAGAAGGGTCCTAAAATATGTGTTGCGTCATAGTGCGTCACTTGATTATTCACTAAAGCCTCATGAGCGGAAATGGCTGGTCCGCTCGAGTCCGGTCTACCTTAACGGCCTCAGCACATCTGCCCAATGAATCAGGAGCGGATGCGATGTATCCTTTTTCAGGGGCCTCAATGGCCAGTGGGAGGTGTCTTGCGCTGGAGCAAACACCGCGGCCCCCCCCGCCGGCCTCATTCATTCAGTGCTCACAGGCCCGCAGAGCACCAAGCAAGCGGCCAAAGCCAGTCTTGACGCCTCAAAGCGAACGTACGCCGCAGGAGCATCAGCTTTGGATCTAACTCCCGAGCGCTCACTTTTGTCGCCTTTTGCGCTCACTTTTCCTCAACTTCCACGCAAGGACTCCGACTCGGCTCGGTCCTAACTGGAGATCGGCTTGCTTCTTGTCCGTGTAAAAATTGTGCAGCTGTGCGTATATGTGGAAGGGCTTTGGATTTACGCGCTTTTTTGTGCGTTGTTGTTTACGCACCGGACCTTTACCTAAAAACAAAGGAATTAACGTCGCACGCGCTTGGATTAGCAGGCTGCGAATGTTCCGCGTTCAACTCGCGTGGGGGACAACGCGCTTCCTTTCTGGATGGACTCTCGGTAGGCTTGATGGATTCGACCCTATGGACGCTTGCATATAGGTAAATAACCGCTTTAAAGTCCTTTTCCACGCAATTTTGCGGCGCGCTCTGGGGATTAATGCACCTTTGAAACGCTTTTGCACCACTTTTAAGACTTTGGTCTTGAGTTTTGACGCATTTAAAAGCGCAGAAAATGACGCTGAAGGGAGTTTTTTTCATAGTGGAGGTTCCACGCGTGCATGTATGCGTCTCTCCCTGGCTACCCCACCACCACCCTCCGGCGCTTGTTTTCATTCATAACTTTTCCTGTTTGCATGTAACGCAAGCTTTAGGTGCAAATTGACTTTGCAAATGTTTGACAAAAAAATGCCGAGCGGACACGTGCATATTAACGCCAAGTGTAAAAAAATCACAACAGTTTGTTTGAAACCATCAAAAAGTGCGTGTAGTTTATCGGTGTAGAAAATAAGGAGCGTGGGCCATTGATAGCATGTCTAAAAATGTCACAGAAAAAAAAACTTTCTCAGATCGTCGAATGATAAATATGTTATTTGTATTTTGGATGGTTTCTTTTGTGTAAAAAGTTTGTTTAAAAAGCATTTAAAGTTTCCACTGACATTTTCAAAGGTTTTTTTCAGAACTCGCTTTGACCTTGAGGCTTTTTGTTGTTGTTTTCTCTCCACCATTTCCTTCAAAAGCCTTCTATTCCCTACTTTCTCGTGGGGGTGCGCGTGAGAATACTAAGCGAGGCGGCTCATTTAGTCGCTGTCCTCATTTCGTGGCTGCGCTCGCATTTAAATGTTAACTAGTCATAGAGATGTAAATGAGCAAGGGGAAGTGTTTGCTAGCGGGCCCCCGTTGGAGTTTTTGCAATGCGTGCGTATTGGGGCGGGGGGCGTCTTGTTTCTTAGTCGATTTCTGGTGAACTAAAAGTACTATTGTGGTGATAAATGGATTCCTAGGAGGGAAATTTGCTGTTCTAGTAGTCTACAATGATAGCAACACAAGCAAAAGTAGGCATGCTGAACTACTAATATTCATATATAATAGGCCATAATTCCAGTATGGTCCTAAGGTTTGGGGGGGGGGGACCAAAATGTTGACTATGTAGTATGGAATGTAAAATTGGCGTTTCTTGAATATGTTTTAATAAGTGTAATATGTAATATTGTAGTAAGTGTAATATTTATATATTTTTTACATGTCCTAGTGGTACCTTTTTGGGCCCTCAAGGACACCATACAAAGTGTAGTAGTAATACAGCGTGAGTAGAACATGCTGAAGAGGGTAGACTATATAATTTGATAATGTGCCAGATGGGTCAAAAGGTATTTGAGCATTCAATGAATCACTGGTTACTTCTTGTTTTAACCTTCGATGTTTCTATGCGTCTGGTTTTTACTTCATATAGACCACTTTGTGTGCAACTATTGTTGTGTTTAAAGTGCTCAACATCAAAAGTTGAGTTGAGTTATACATGTATATTCCAGTCTGTCAGCACAATGTGAAGAAAACTAACACATTTCTCCCATTTGCGCAGGTTTTCCGATGCATGCCAAGTCCACGGTGAATGTCGGAAGTGGTGATCCCCCCAGATGGAGCTCCAAAGTCAACATGGCCCCGGCGGTTCATTAGTGGTGATCCAGCAGCCCTCCCTCGAGAGCCGGCAGAGGTCGGATTACGAGCGGGAGTTCCAGCATGCCGCCATCCTCTCCCTGGACCAGATCAAGGCCATCCGCTCCAGCAACGAGTACACCGAGGGGCCGTCAGTGGCGCGACGCCCGCCCGTGCCCCGCATGCCGCCGCGGCCACACGACAAGCAGGAGAGGACTCATGAGGTCATCCTGGTCAATGTGAACAACAACTACGAGCACCGGCCGTCCGGAGGGGCGGCTGCGGGTGGCCACCACTGGGGTGGCAGCGGGGGGACCCGAGTGCCGGTTCTGAGCCGTTCTACCAGCACGGGGAGCGCTGCGAGCTCGGGGAGCAACAGCAGCGCCTCCTCTGAGCAGGGACTCCTAGCACGCTTGCCGCCCGTCAGACTCGCCGGCAACTCGCGGCCCGTTCGGACTCAGCCCAAAGCCAAAGGGCCAGTGGTGGACTCCACCTCGGGTTCCCACCTCCACCAGGTGCCGCTCAAGGACAAATCAGATTTCTCAGGCCCCGGGAAAGGGGCGCTACCGCCCGTCGCCGCCGGGCACCAATTCATCTGCGAACGTTGCGGCAAATGCAAGTGCAGCGAGTGCACGGCGCCCCGCAGCCTGCCCTCGTGCCTGGCATGCAACGGCCAATGCCTGTGCTCAGCGGAGAGCGCCCTGGAGCACGGCACGTGCATGTGCCTAGTCAAGGGGATCTTCTACCACTGCTCCAACGACGACGAGGGGGACTCGTGCGCCGACCACCCCTGCTCGCCATCGCACTCACACTGCTGCTCACGCTTCCTGTGCATGGGATTAATGTCGGTACTCTTCCCCTGCCTGCTGTGCTACCCGCCGGTCAAGGGCTGCCTGAAGGCGTGCCAGGGATGCTATGACCGGGTGCGGAGGCCCGGCTGCCGATGCAAGAACTCCAACACTGTGTATTGCAAACTGGAGAGCTGGGCCCCGCAGAACCAGGAGAAGCCCTCCTGATCGCACCCACTGATCCCAACGAGCACCACCGCGGACAGTAAGGACAGCAGCAAAATCTAGCAAGCACCTCCCACCCGTCTTCCCTTGAAGAAAAACCACTCGATTTGAAAAATGCTTTTTCTGGTTCAGGACCGGGTTTTTACACACCAGTGTTTTGCCTTAACCGCTCCCACGTCCTTCCTCGAGTCTCTGTTTTCCGTATTGTTTTTCTTTCTGTTTTTTTCCTGTGAAGGAGTGTCTTCTCAGAGCAGGGTTTCTCAAACTAAATTTGACATAAGGGGGTTTGACCCCCAAGAAAGAAGTTGGAGCCCATTCATGGCCCCGACTGTCATTGTGCTCATGTTTACCAGGGTTTCTCTAACTCAAACCCCTTTGTATTGACAATTCAAATCAGACGAATGCAAAAGAACACAACTTCAATTTGACATTTGGGGACCATCCCCTAAAAATTGGATCCATTCTCTGCCTCTAACACCCAGTTTGTAAATCCCTGCTTATGTTGTGACATGGTTTCTCAAACTCAGCCCCTGGTGATGTCTCCTCAAATTATACCTAGCCCAATTCAAAATATAAATTCCTGAATATAAATTCAAATTTCACATTTAGGACCCATTCTTGGCCCCGACCCTCAGTTTGAGAACCCTTGCTTGTTTTTAGGGCAATGATGTAGCTGTTACCTCCAGGTATCTTTTTGTTTTTGAATTACCAGTTCCTAGACCACACTAAAAACCTCCTTTATGCTTATGTTGCATTAACACAAGCACATCCATCTCATAGTATTTGTTTTTCCTCTCTTTTCTCCACATGGAATATGCTTCTCTCCCCTCATCATCCCATTTATTTTGTGTACATTGTATGCTCAAAAGAGAAAGAGGAATTCTGGCTATTTTGTTTAAGAAAATCTGTTAAAATTGTTTTTTTGTTGTTGTACAAAAATATTTATTATGTGAAGCTCTATTATTTTATGATATTTATTGCAAGAGACAGTCTTAAAATTTTACTCATGTCAATATAACAAAAATATCAAATACTTACTGAGAAAAAAATTAAAAGGGTGGCACAAAAGAAAACTATGTTAACTTTAATGCAGAAAATATATTAATTAATGAAAACAAACAAGCACTTGTCTGGCTTTTTTTTACTCTTTGAATGTATGTGCTGATGGAATTTTTGCCATTGTGCATGTGACGTTGACATCACCCCCCGTCCCCAGCCCCAACAGGAAGTCACTCAACAAGTCACCACAAGATCCCCACCATCAGATTCCCAAACTTGCAGGCGCTCTCCATATTGTGCGCGTGTGTGTGTGTGACCATTACCAGGCCACCTGTTCAAAGATAATAAAACCGGCAGCCATCAATGGCGTGCTTTTACGGCGTAGTTCCTGCACTTAAAGGCACCTCCAACCCCACCCTCACCCTTTCCTTTTTCTCCTACCCATTTGTCGTACTCTTTTTTTTGTGTGTGTGTGTGTGTCAGGGGAATTTATCACTTGGGAAGCCTGCTGACACTCATCCCCCACCGTGGGCCCCCCAGGGGATGAGGTCATTACTTTGAAAATCGGTTGGACAAACTAGGAAGTCCTAAGATGCGTTAACATAGGGGGGCATTTGGCGGAACGTTGTAAAAGTTTTGCAGATAAGAGGGCCGGGAAGGTAAATAAGGGCACAAAAGGAACTATCAGGTTACATACAGTCTCTGTGTTATGACTTTGTCAGCACTTGAGGTGGGGAAAGACAGCACAGGTACTATGAGAAATGAGAGATAAAATTAAAAGAAATATTTCATGCAAGGAGAAAAACCAACTGTTGCTAAGATCGCTGAATATTTCTTGTTTCAAATGTTCAAAAAGCATGCTGATTTGTAATTTTGGGCAGGCAACATTCGGGCAGCTAAACCTTGGGTCCTTTGTGCCTTGTGACATCAGGCAAGTCAAAAGTTACAAACTAATGTGAGTTAGCTATCTTATGTGCATTATGGGTGCAAGTCATGTGTTTAAAGGGACACAATACTCGGTGAACATTAGCACTTTATGATAGCTCCTATATCGGAAAAATTATGTCAGCACTAATATTCCCACCACTAAAACTATCTGTAGTCATTTAAGGGCTTTTTGGAGATGAGACAAACTGGTCCAACAACTTTGGGGCTTGCTCTTTTCCCCCGCCCCTGCATCTTAGCAGGCAAGCATTGTATTGTTTCCTGGTTTGGCTTGTCACGCTCTGTTGTCACCGAGTGTCTAAAATGGTGATTCACATTACTACTCTTGTTCACTTGAAACTGTGAAAATATTAAAGACAATATTAGCAGAACAATTTCACACCCTGCCATCAATCAGCAGCCAGAGCTCGCCCTATGACACCGGCGCCCTGCAGTACCTTCTTCGCCGGCCCCGTGCTGCCAGTCAGCCGGCCCGTGTACGTCAATTTTGGATAAATAACTTCGAGACAGCAACTGGCTTGTCGAAGTTAAAAAGTTGGATTTGAAAAGATTGGGAGCAGCGGACTTCCAACGAGGAGGCCGACCCTTCAGCTGAGTGTGACCTCCTTTTCGGATAGGCTTGGACTGCAGGGGAAATGTAAGTCAAATGAACCCTTACAGATTTCAATTATAACGACCTATGAACACTTTATCTCACTTAAAGCCTCTCGGATCACATTTTGTTTGCAAATCTTGGTAAATAGACAAAATAGACTCTTTTAAGTCAGCCATGGAAAGGTGAATTGTTTTAAGCGATTTTCAGAGTGTCTGCCTACATTTTGGGGCTGGTTGATTATTGTTATTTTGACATTATATAAGATGTTTGTTTTAATAATTGAGACAATTCTGCAGAATGTATTGCCAAAACTATCAATATTGATTCTAAACAAATTGATTTGACTAAAACTGGACTAAAATCCTTTTTCATTTTCATCAACTAAAACCATCACGTATTGAAATAACTACAATGTGGCTAAGGCTAGAAAGCGTTCTCATCCAGAAGACTAAAAATAAGATTGAAATTAAAATGGTTGTTAAGCACACCACAGGTGTCATCTGCCCCATGCAACTGGCACCCAAGTAAAGACATCTTATTTTGTCTCGCAGCTGCCATAATACATTATCAGAGAGAGATTGGGGGAAAAAGGTCTCTTTTTATTCTTGTGCGAAATAAATGATTTGCTATTGTAGATTTGCCATTCTGTATTGTGACAATCCAATTAAAAACAGGGATGTCAAAAGTATCAAAAGTAGTTAGAAGTCAAAATATTGATTCAACGTACAATTTTTCGTTGTTCTCTATATATGCATATAATTTTTTAAAATAAAATTTAGGCCTGATGATTCTATTGCACTTGATAACAAAATGTTTGAATGACCCCTAAAGGAGGTTCCTCGCTTTGACCAAATGGGCCAAAATGTGCTTTGCCTGTGTGTGTGCGTGTGTGTGTGTGTGTGTGTGGGGGGGGGGGGGGGTGAATGTACCTTCTGTTGGCATCGGAGTGGATTAGTGATTTGTCAGTTTCCTGTCGTCTTTCACTGCGACACAACTCGAGAGCCATTTGGCTCCCTCGCATGCCGGCAAACAATAGGAGGCTCTTTTTTTCCCTCCACTATACTCTTGTAGTGACAGCGTGTTTACTTGATGTTTTCCAGCCTAAGCCAAATAAGGAAGCCGATCTCCAACTTGGCCATGAAGGCAAAAATAGCTTTGGAACCTTTTTCCCATCAGGCGCCATTTAGATGTTTCATAAGTCCACCGAGAACTAAAGCAAAGTCAACAAAGAATATGATAGATATTGCATATTTTGAAGTATGTTTGAGCTTTTTTCAACATTTCCGGGCAATGGGGAGGGAGGGCTGCATGTTCATAGGTTGCCCACCTTTGGCTTATAGTGTTGTCACAGCATTGAGAAAAAAAACAGAAATGCTGCTTTTTCTGGTGG
Organism: Syngnathus floridae; assembly: GCF_059516105.1. Taxonomy (NCBI): domain Eukaryota; kingdom Metazoa; phylum Chordata; class Actinopteri; order Syngnathiformes; family Syngnathidae; genus Syngnathus; species Syngnathus floridae. The sequence goes on along the minus strand of NC_142413.1, from coordinate 8,917,263 downwards.
ATGATAACTGATGTCTCTGTATTATGTAATATTTTTCATTTTTTCATATTGAATCATTGTGGAAATCAATTAATTAAACAAATATCTTAAAATTATTTTGATTGTTTCAGGCTGAGGGGTGTTGGTCAAACACGGACGCACGATCGGTGGGTGGAAGGTCTCCAAGTAGCCATTTGCATTGACCATCTTGACATCATCCACAAGTGGAGGTCTCGCAGTTCATTTTAATCTCAATGCACTTTACGCACGGCGACCTCTTACTTGGACTCTAGCGAGTCCTTCCACTATATAGGTCGGGTGCTTCAGTTGCACATGTTGGCTGCGTTCCAAATTTTTCTTTAGATTTTGGCTTTAAATATATCAAATTGATATCTTTCTTAACATAGGAGATTTGGAATTGTACATTTCTAAATGTATTTTCCCTCAATTATTTTAAAATGTTTGTTTTCATTCATTTCTGCCCAATTCCAATCAATGCAACTAAGCCACTTAGGAGCTGGACTGTTGTTAATCCATGATGTCTAATGATGGTTTTAAGTTCAGTGGTGGGGAACATTAGAATATGATGTAACATATTTTTATGATTATTATTATTATATATTACGTGCAAAAAAACCACATTTGAAGCGGTTTCATTTCCTCATCAATCACTAACGTCCTACTCATGTGGTGAATGACGCCACTTTTGCAAAGTGAAATCTGAGTCACTATTAAGTAATTTGTCGGTGTAAACTACGCAGCTTGTTTCAGGTTAAATTTAGCAGCGGCGCACGCCCACGTCATGCTTCTTGGTAGTATTATTTTTTTTAACTACATGATTATCAAGTGAGTCACGGAGGAACCTCCAAGCCGCACATCCTACGGGGGCAGTCCCGTTTTTTCCAAGCCGGGGCATGGCTGGAGCACAATGTTCTCTTCCAGTGGTCCTCCTCCACATTGCTGCTTCAGCTTTCCTCAAACTCCTCATATGGTTTCTATTACCCCCCCCCCCCCCCCCCCCCCCCTCGCCTCTGCACTCCCTACACTCTTATAAATAGAAATAAGCAATCAGAGGAAGTGTAAGGATTTGGGCCTCTTCTGGACTCCCAAACACAGTGACCCTTGCTAAAAAAAAGAAAAAGAAAAAAAAAAGCTAATTCTGGAGACGTTTTGGTTTTGGACAAGCTGTGGAAGAAACTTTTGATGTGTTCAGAAACACGTCCAACATCCACTCGGCATCCGCAGGATAAAAATGACTTTAAAATAGTCCAGAAATCGGCACAGATTTGAATTGTGTCAATCCTGAAATAGTCTCGCCAGGATTTATTAGCATTCAGAATGCAAGGTATTCCAATTGACTTTTGAGATATTTTGAAGAAGGAGACCAGTAATGTTCAAATGTGGATCAAGTTAAAGGATACTACATTTAATGCTAATTCCAACTGAATCTCACTGGAGGTTTACAATTATAAACTGCGACTGCTTCCTGTTTGGATTGTCACCTAGAGCCATCTTTTCTCCTCGGGAGCCATAAAGGGCAGGCCGATGTTTTAGCAGGTGTTGAGGGTTATTCATGACGGAAGTGTTTCATTGAGGCTCCCGGGTACACACCACAAACACCACCAACCGCTGCACACGCCGCCTCCTTAGCACTTCACCACTATTCTGTTTTGGGTGTCAAAACATAAAGCTCTCCAATGTGTTGGCCCAGCCCCCTTCCTGTTACTTTGGTTGCCCTTATTTGGGCAAGGATGATCAATGTACCTCATCAGTTTCTCCTGTTCATCAAGGTCTGGAAAATCACAAGGTGAGGATCTATCAAAATGGGATCACAGCAGGTTTCAAAGGGATGGATGGATGGATGGACGGAGGGGCGGGCGGGGGGGCGGATGGATAGATGGGGTTGGGGGGGTTGGTTGGAAAGTGGAACTAACTACCTTTGGTACTCAAAGCTCTTCACACTGCTTCTTCATATACCTACTGATGACATGCCATCAGCAGCAATTGGGTTCAATGTCTTGCTCAAGGACGCTTCAACATGATCACAATGGATGGAGATCAACACTCCGATCTTTAGTTTGGGAGACGGTCACTACGACTGAGCCACACCGCCCAAGATTAGCACATGACTCAGTTACTCACGACAAGAACAAGGATATTTCTGATTATTCAGAGTTTTCATGATTTTGTGACCTTATTGTGATTTACTTTGTAGCATGTGGCCTCACCTCAATTAATCTGTGATTGGCTAGTCCAAAATGCTTGCTCATGCACGGCGAGCTAGCTGCTCCTTGTTGGTAACGCGAAGCATTCCAGGCCCTTACAAACCACTTTTGTTCCGTTTTTTCTTTTGGTATGTGGCGGGCTTAAAAACAAAACGGTATGATGTCTTGCTTGGATCCATTCAGGAAAAAGAATAATTCCTAAACTGCATAGCCCCCCCCCCCCCAACCACCCGCTTTTGCTCCCTTCCTCTGTTTTTTTTTTTTTAGTGGGGATTAGACTTTGCATCCAGACAGACGGTTCCCGTCTGCTGGCTTTTTTCAATTCACTTCCTCCCCTCACAGACAGACCCCCTACCCTCTTGCCACCTCCCCCCCATCCCATTCCCCTTTCCTTGCATCCCGCCAAGCATCCCCCCCAACACACCCCCTCTCCAATGCCTCCTCTGTTATGTGGCTGGAAATAATCTTTTATTGCCCAGTTGTTCGGAAGTGACCTCCTGCCCTTGATTAGATAGGGCCAAGTCCTATCACACGATTTGTTTGAGCGGGCCGGGTGACCCCCCCCCCCTCCAGACCCCTCCCTACCTCCACACTCATCCATACATCCCCCAGCCCCTGTCGCCCCTACACCACCGGCCCAATCTTTTCTCCAACCCCCTTACGTCCCTCTCTCACTGCCTGGTGATCCTGTATGAGGGGACAACAATGGGGGGCTTTAGTTTTGTCCGGCTCTTCTTGCTTGGGATGGTGTTGGGTTGGAGGGTGTGGTGGCTTGTGGGTGGTGGGGCATCATGAGGGACTTTCTTTTTCCTCATCCTTCAACCTCTCACCATCTTGATGACTTTTTTTGTTTTATTTTAGGACACGTGATTTTAATCAGGTTTTTCACAAATACACGACAAGGCACTGCCATGTCTTTGCATTCTGTGAAATATTTTTGTTGTTTATTGAATGAAAATATCTCAAAAACACACCGATCGATATAAATAAAGTTGAGTCGAGTTTTGTTTTGTTTTAGGACAACCCATTTTCTGAGGATAATGTATAAAACCTGAGGTGTTGTACCTTGTCCACACAAAATGTTTGCAAACACGTTTGAAAACACACAAAAAAACTTTTCTTTGAAGTTTTGTTTTAAAAGACCAATACTAACTGCCCTCTACTGCTAACTAACTATAAGAGCAAGGATATTTTTGATTCGTTTAGAACCAAAACCTGGCTCACACTTGGCTAACATGCTAGCATTATCTGTTAGCTCAACTTCAGTGTCTACCCTTCTCTTCCCCTCACAGCTCTATAACTTTAATTTGGTGTGGCCTGTTGCATCTATATTGTCTCAATTCAGTCCATAAAAGAAAACTGTCGAATGAATTTTGCATAATTTCACATTACTTTTGCAAGATTATGCTGATGCTACGAAAAATCAGAACAAGTTATTGCTTCGTTGAAGAAAACGCTCTGGATTTATAAGTGGATTTAGTCAAAGTCAAAGTCAGAGTCAAAGTAAGCTTTATTGTCAATTTCTCCACATGCCAAAGACACACAAAGAAACCGAAATTTCGTTCCCCCCTATCCCACGGTGACAAGACATGGCTCACAACAGACAAACAAGTAAACAAGTACAACAAAAGCGTGCCGAATAAATAATGAATAAATAACACAACAATAAATAAATAAATAAGAGGAGCAGAAAAAAAAGGAGCAAGTGCGCGTACAGCAGACATTCCCGAAAATAGCGCAACAGCGCCGCACGCTACGCAGAAGGGGGTAGCGAGTTCAGGGCCCTAACAGCCTGGAGAAAGAAGCTGTTGGCGAGTCTGGTGGTGCGGGAGCGCAGGCTCCTGTACCTCTTCCCAGAGGACAGAAGGTCAAACAAAGAGTGAGCCGGGTGACTCACATCTCTGGCATCTCGAGGTTGCCTTGCGGGCGAGATGGGAGGTGTAAATATCCTTCAGGGAGGGGAGCGAAGCACCAATAATCTTACTAGCCGTATTCACTATGCGCTGCAGGGCCTTCAAGTTCTGTTCAGTGCAGTTACCACCCCAGACAGCGATGCAACTGGTGAGGACGCTCTCAATGGTGCCATGGTAGAACGTAGACAGGACTGCCTGAGGAGCACATGCACGCCTGAGCTTCCGCAGGAAGTACAGGCGGCGCTGAGCTTTCTTTGCCAGTGACGAGGTGTTTGCTGACCAGGAGAGGTCCTCACTGATGTGCACCCCCAGGAACTTAATTTATAAGTGATAATTTATTATTTATAAGTGATAAATAATAAGTAATTTACAAGTGCTCCTACCAAACAAGTCCATACACAATGTTCGTGCCCTGACATGCTACGTAAACAGTTTTTTAAGTTGGGGGTGCTAGTTTTGTGTCATTGGCTCGAAAGCCACAACAACAACAAAAACTGTGTCCTGTTTCACATTGGGAGTGAGTTGTTGTTGTGAGAGGTTAAGTTGTGTGTAAATAGGGTTAAAATGGCTACTCTGATTACCTGCATAAAGGAGGTGACCTCATGTCACTTGGGCTTCTGTTACTCTGCTACAGACGTAGCATCCAAGACAGCGGTTTACACACTGTGTATCGATGCCAAAAATGGGTCGCAAAGCAGTTTTATTCACCTGTCTGTAAAGGAGAAGACTCGCGTTGGAAAGTTTTTACCAAAATCTACCAAGTAAACTGTCATCAGAAAAAGGGAGGGAAATAACTTTTGGTGTCATTTGTGCAGACCTGATACACATGCTGGACAATGGTAGTTTCACACCGTGGTTCTGGTATCACAGAAAATTGCCTGAAGGTTAACGGAAAGTTTCAAGTTTCATACTCCCATCAGCATTTCTCTACATTTTATCCATGTGTAGAGATGTTTACTTTTCTCCTCGTCTGAAGTCGAATCTGCCTCCGTTACCATCTCTTATTCGACCTCCAAAGCCCCATAATGTGCTGGGTGACTTTGCACCCCTCAGAACTCCCTCCAGGGTCTCCACATCCAAAGCAGGAGTGGGGGGTCCAGAACAGGAATCTGAGGAGTCCCCCTACCACCACCATAGCACCTCCACGCCCCTCCGGATCAAAGAGAAGGGACACAGAGGGGCTTATCTGTTGTTGATTTTAGACTTACGCTCAAGCACGGGCTTCTAGAAATGTGTCAAGGAATTACAGGATTTGATCACTGGAGCTTCATCCCATTCCTACCCCCCCCACTCACCTTTTCATTTGTTATTAGAGTCCTTTGAACCTGTGGGTGTCTTTTGTCCATTGGAGGGGTGCTTTAGCAGGGACAGCTAAGCGGAAGAGCACATAGGAACAACGGGGGTCATGTGGGTGTCGTGAGAGATGAGCAGATGTGTTGCGGGAAAAAAAAAATCCACTTTCAAATGATTTAGTTCAATTCTTCACCTATTTATGCCAGCGTCAAACAGTTACAGGCAAAACAAGGAAATGCTTTCCCGTTAGATGTCAGAAAGTACAATTAACCGGTCTACTTACCCATTGCCATTGATGCAACAGAATAATTGCTTTGAATTCAACGCACAATTCATACTCGGTACATAAATTAAGATGCGATCCTCACCATTTAACTTTGTGACATTTTCGTTTGGTGGTGTGCTGCGATATTCTTCAATTCATTTTTGAATTGAATTGAATTGTATATGGAAAAAACCTTCAGGAAACATTGATTTCAAACCCTTTCAACAAGCGTGGGGTCAAATGTAGTTTTACCCTGACTCAAAGTGTTGCTGGCTACATTTCTAGCGATGTTTATCTATGCCAGTATTAAATAAGACAGACCCAAGAGCTGATAAGAATAATAGACCTATTGCTGTCGCTTGTAGCTTTTTTGGGGGGTCCGCATGTGTTTCATGCAGCCAGCTGCGGAGGAGTTGAAAGGGAAGTGTGCGGCCGCCCGTTGAATATCACACCATTACTCAGGATGCATCAAAAAAGGGAACACTCTGTTCAAACAAAGGAAAGTGCGAGCGTGCCAAAAAGAAAAGAAGAAAAAATGAAACCAGCTGTCCGCCAGCACCTCGTCTTTACGACGAGGCCGAGACGCATGCTCATAACCGTGTCCGTGTTTGGCCACAATCAAACGCTCAATTGGCCTTTACAGGAACATCAGACATGTTGCGCCAAGGGGGGAGGGAGGGGGAGAGAGGGGGGGGGGGGGAGAAAGAGAGAGACAGAGACAGAGAGAGAGAGAGGCTTTCTTGTATTAAAGCCCTTAAAATATATATTAAGTGTAGCGACAGTAGACAACAAAGGGTCCCCCTTAATTCTTTTCTTTCCTGAGGGCCTAGAGTACACATAGCGCCCACATCAAGCTTCCAGACTTCCTGCTCCTGCGCTGTACAGGTGCAACTTTAAAAGAACTCTCGTTCAAGGTCGCTTGGTCACCTGCAGTAAAAAAGAAAATCCCCTCTGTCTCTTTGCATAAAAAAACCTTGTATCTCCGAAATAGATGTCATTTGATGTCAGGTATTCTCTCGACTACCTGATGCCCCCCCCCCATTCAGGTCAGAGATAAGTGTAAAATTGTTAAGTCATCTGATCAGGTGAGATTGCTCTTTTGTTGACCCAATTAGGCCCATAAACTCATAAAATGTGGGTTGTATTCCTCAGGAAGTCTGCCCAGAGTGAGAGTTTACAGTCCCACTATAAGTTTGAATCACAGGTCATGGAATGACCTGCATGCTTGAATTTGACTTTGCAAAGGTGGGACAGAATGTTGACATTTAATCCATGCTGGTCATTTGTTTAAACATCATCTGCATAACTCTAAGTTATCCGTTTTTCAAATCAGGCGTAGGCAGGATCAATATATGAACTACGCATTGGAAGCACAACTTTACAACGACTTTAAAATGAATGGCATTGGCTCAGATCAGTCTTCCTCAAACCTGCATCTTAATCTTCTTATCCTTTATGTGTAAATGGCCACCTTTTGCTGACATACTAATTTAACATTCAATCATTGTGCCGCCACATAATGGGAGCTAGCCTTGAATGGTAATGACTTGGGCTAATCAACGGTCAGTCATTCTTCAAGCTGAGGTCGTGCTCCCCGAGGAGGAAGTGCACTGGTTATCATCAATCTGCTCGCATGAGAAAGGACTGGAGGTCGTGGGCGGGTTTAAAAGTTTAGTGCACTGTAGGTGCTAGTCAGTACATTCACAACCTTTAACTCCTTCCGTCACCTTCACCGCCGCCATCTACATATCAAAGGGCCCAACTTGTTGAGTCACCGCGTTGAGCTTCCACACAAGAATCGTGTCGCTTAGTCGTCATTTATCATTTCTCCTTTGTCGTCGCCTCTTTTCCTTCCTCTCCTCTGCTGGATTCACGAGGAAGGGAGGTCTGAATGGGTGAGGGAGGGACGGGTGTGTGTGTGGGGGGGGTTCAGCATTGAGTTTGCCAAGTCAGGCAGAACGATGGACAGGAAGCCAGGCAGGAAGGAAGACGAGCCTCTCCCCGTGAAGTGCCATTGTTTATGTGACGGGACTTGAAGCGGCTCAAAGTGGCCGACGGGCTCCTTCGCCTCACTGGGACCAACTTTGCAGGCCTCGCTGCCCACTTCCAAAATACCACAGGGGATAGAAGTACTCCCAATCTGTGCTTAAATTGAAGGACAAATTTAAAAAAATGAATGAATGAACACTTGTGCAATCACAATATTGTTTGGTTGTTTGATTAGTTGTTATTTTTAGTTAATCTTGAAAAATTTCTAGGTTAAATTAATAGTGGGGCAAGTTTTTGATCTCACAAAAAGACATGCATTTGAACATGGGTATATAGACTTTTGAGTACCGACTACTATTTTGGGTCAAACATTTCCAACATGTGGCTAAACCACTGCTTTTGCAACGTACGAATGAGCACTATGTGTTTGGAAATGCCTTCCACATGGCATATGGGAAACAATTTCTAATCGAGAACTAATTTGTCACATTTTTGAGTGATGAGAGAGCATCAGAAAAGTCAGGCAACAATAATATGTATTTTTCAGAAATGTAGTTAGAAAATACCAAATTATAATATTTCTGAGACGGTATTAATCAATAATACTATTTTATGACTTGGCCCTGCCCTAGCCTTACTTATTATTTATGACCATTAAAACCAAGAATGTACTTTCCCTGCAGGTTTGAAGACATTTTTAGGGAAGATAGGGCTAAAGAAGAACCTTCCTGGTCTCCAGCTGCTCACCAGTCTACCGGCGGAACGCTGATTTGGCCCCGCGGTGCTGTGGAGCGGTCGCGGCCGACTGAAGAGCATCCAGATAACATTATCTCCTGAGCAACTGGCGCGCCTGCATCCCCTACCTCATCCTAAAGGTAGGCTTTTAATTCACGCCGAGCTTGTGCTTTTATTCCGGGCCAACCAATTGCAGCGCGCGGGCCGCCTGGCTTCATAATGGGAGCAACCTGTGTTTTGTCGAACGGGGTTGAGGTAATGCCGTGTGCGGTGGGGGTCGTGCATGCAGCTGCCGGGCCCGCTTTAGCTTTCATTGCTGGATTTAGTGTGTACAGATGGGCAGCAACATGTCTGTCGCCTTTCAAAGGAGGGACGAGGGCAAACAAGTCACTGTAAAGCAGGGCGTCCAACTTGTTGAATCCTAGGCAGCGTTACCTATCAGCGGGACGGTGATGATTGGGAAATTATAACAAAACACGGAAATGTTTACCAGTCTGTTGTCGGTTGACTGAGCTGCGCTGTCTTTCTTGAGACTAAGCGTGTGGTTAGCGCACAAGGCCGCTGTGTTTAGATTCACTGTTTGGCATTTTGTTTTCATTTTTGTGGTTCATTTTGAAGAGAATACAAGGAAAACCACATAAATGATCCAGAGGGCCAGATCAGGCTCATGGTCCCCCCGGTTTGACACCTGTACTAAAAAACAAAAAATCTACTTTTTGTTTTTGTTGTTTTATTGAAGTGTGCATATTTCGTTGTGTTTGAAAATGCTACCAGTTGACATGTCAGTTGTTTTTGAAGAATGTTAGATGTTTAACTTCACATCCTGGTCCCGGGGTTATGGTTCCTTCACACGGCTCGTCCTTCCTATTTTTACAGCTCCGATGCCACGTCACAAAGTCGATTCCATCCCCGATTCCGAGTTGGTGTTGTTTATATGGAACTTGCCATGAAAGGAGCTGCCTTGTTTGTCTGTATCAAACCCTGAAGGCTTTTGACCGTTTTTGAAACATCCTTGCATGAAATTTATTTCATTGCCCATGTTGGCCACTGTGGTGTGCAACCCCCACCCCACCGCCCTTTCCCATCTGGCAGCCCAGCAGCGTATAACACATCATTAAAAGTATTTTCTAATATTATCTGCCCGAGGTCAGTCTTGCTTGCAAAACAACCCTCGCGGTTTGGTGTTAAATATTGGACTCACCTCAAACGCTCCCCCCCCATCTCACCCCGCAGCCCCTGCGTTCCCTCCTCGGAACCAAACAAGCAGCCTGTGTTTGTTTCCCCTCTGGTCTTTCCTGATTGCACGGCCCGGCAAATTCCGGTCTGCTGTAATCTGGCCGTTAAGAGACAGCCACTGAATTAACGAGCGAGCCCATTTGGCACACATGCTTCCACTTTTCTGTTTGTTGCCTCGGCTTAATTCGTACAATTTCGCCTTCGTTAGGCCGCGTTTCAAGCTGCGGGGCGCAGGTAATGTGAGGCATCCCCCACTCCCCCCTTCCTTTCAAATTGCAGGCTGGGGCTTGGGTTGCTAGGAAGTGGAAGAGCCTCAATTGCAGCCATTTCCTCGCCGGTGTACTGAGAGGTCCTATTACAGCGTTTAGGTCAGCGCAATTGGTGTCATTAAAGGCAGCCCTCTTCCCTCTAACAAACGCAACGAATTAGGCCGAGTTCTTTGGCCGCCGTGATTGGAGTTGCCAGGGGAGATGAGTATGTGTGCGTGTGTAATTACGGTATGCGTCCCAAGGCGGATGCGTGTCGGCGTGGGGCGGTCACGAGGGCGGCTCGCACGCCGGCGTAATGGCTTAATGTCGCTCGCTGACAGGCAGCCGGGCAACACGGAAAAGGTGCTACTGTGCTCCGCTTGCAGACTGTGACTGACGTGCCAGACCAGGCCTGCCGCAAATAACCCGGCCCTGTGTCCAAGAGCCACTTAAGCTAAAAAAATGGACAAACCCCAGGGAATGTTGTTGTTTACAGAGGCTTTTGTATAGCAATTTGTTGTGCGCAAAATTCTAAGAGGTTCTGTTTTTTTCAAACAGGCAGTGAAACCATCATTACATAACAAACATGTACAGTAATATTTGGTTAGATTAACTTTAACTTCACTTTTATTATGTCCCCAATTAGTTTAGAATTAACTTTACACATAACAAGCACAAGGCAACAAAATGCAGATTGCATCAAACCAGCAGTGTGTATCTGTAATTTTTAAGCCCCATTTTAAGCCCAAACACACACACATACTTTTGACATAGGAACTTCTACATTTGCATCTGAAAAGGAGTTCAGTCATTCTATTTACTACAACAAGTTGATGTTTTTGATAGGAGCACGGGGCAAAATGGGATTCTACTTTTGCTTTTTAACAAGTCCAGTCTGACAGGAAAATGGGTCTGAACCTCGTAAAAGCCGAGCGGGAATGCTATTTCTTTCATTTCTGGCACTCCGCTTTTTCCTTTTCCTCCTTGTGGGTCGTCTCTGATGTCAGTCAGAGCGGGAGACAAAAAAAAATTGCAGGCCTATTATTTCTCAATGGAAACACCATGTGTCCGTCATGTGTGGCTGTTTACTATGGTTTGGATGATGATAGGCTGATGAAATCATCTCATGTTATTTTTTTTGTCAGTGAAATCAAGCTGGCAGAAAAACAACTTCATCCACCATGCAGAACGTTGTCGTGACACATTCCCTCCCCTAAATATCAGCCGCAGTCAGTGTTTTTTTTTTTTTTTTGGATTGTGAGATGAAAGCCACTGGAACAGAACCACTGCAGAGTCACGCTGTTGCATAGTTACGGCACTTTCCCCTCTGATGCGTATCTTGACAGCCTTGCCCTCAACGTTCAAAATTGTCAAACTCAAGGTTTGCGGGCCAGATGCTCTAAGTCATTTTTCGTAGCAAATACGTAATATCATAGCTTTTGCTGGACGAATGCTAAGATTGAACAAAAATGGTGTAGCAGTATATGGAGACAGACAAAAGACAGTTGATCAGTTATTTAAAATTTTATTTAACAATGTCATTATGGTATAGATTTCATTATAAGGTACAATTTCCTTGAGTGCTATTTTTCTTCATTAAAATGCTCACTACTTCATTTTTTTTGGCAGGGGGTTATTGGCTGGGTGAATGGAATTTTCATTTATTTCAAGATTTGTGTAGTCACGGAACAAATTCAACTTGTATCTCAAGGTGCCACTATGTTTTTGTACACTTTCTGTAACATTCTGAGATTCCGCGAGATGGTGATTAGGAAAGTCGCAATTGCGTCAAGGTGTATGTTGAAGCATTACATCTTGTTTCCTATAGATGACAAGATATTTGGACCATCTTTGATCATCATGGAGGAGAAAATTAGCAGCAAACTTTGTGCGTAGATGCAAAGCAAATTCTTGACAGAAGGATTCCTAAGCGGTGGTCCGTGGATGACAAGTAAAGTCATTCAGCCTGGGAAGGCTTTTTTCCCTTATACCTTTGTAAGAGAGGGAGGCTGGAACGTCACTTTGATGGATGGTGTTCTTCTGTAGACACTCCACGATGATTCAGTGCGGTCGGTCGTGACGTTTCGCCATTCTCAGTGCTGATGTTAACGCATTCACCCGTCATACTGACTCTTTGATAGTGCTACAGTTTCATGATGAAGAACGTAGAGAACTACCAAATTGAGCATTATGTTTAAAACCATGCTTGTATTTGGTCAGTGGAAAATTGAGGCCTCTCCAGAAAACTGGGAAGGGAATAACTCCAATGAGAAGTCATTAATCATTACAATTTCTGTAATTCTTCTAACGTTTAAAAGGATTAGTCGGTCAGTCCCGTGGCAAATGGACTTTGTTGTATCAAACAGAAATCCTCCCGAAGTTGTGGATTGAATTCAATAATATTGTCCATTCAATTACATTAAGCTCCAAGAGAATTTTTTAACATCAAACAAAACTGTAATTGTGACTGAAGGGGGAACATCACCGTTTTGTTTATAATTGAAAATGATTAGATAAGCATTGTTTTGCTGGTTTGCTTACTCGACAGCAGTGCATTGAAACGTGCAAAGCAGTCTTGCTCTGACAGCTCTTCAGAGGCATGTCTACCAAGCTGTTTACCATTGTACCAAAATAGAGTGTGCTCAATGGAAAGAAAATGTATTCATGCAAAAAATTAAACATTATGCATGATGATGCTGACCCTTAACTGACTGTTCAAAGTTTTTTAACTATTCTCTATCAAGATGCTAGATGGAAATAGTCACAACAGACCCATAAATAGATCTCCTTCACCTTCCTGTTTGCATTTTAACATCATGAAACCAAAATGACACCTAACAATTGATCAGGTAGATCAATAATTGATCATGCTCTCAGAGACAAGTGCCCTCCGAGTGTCACATCATCAGGTTTCTACAGCGAGACTGGAAGAGTCACAAATAAAAGGTAGTGTCTGTGAAAATTGCCTGGTGAGTCCATGTGCAAGATTTCTGATTTATTGGACTGAATCGAAAAGTCCTACCACAACATGTGACTCTCCATCGTTCCCTCCTCGGGCCCTCGCCCCCTCACTCCACCTATCCTCCAGTTATTTGACACTGCAGGAGACGCCAGGCATTCAGGACATTCTTTGTCCTTGGAGAAAGGAGGCGGGAGATGCAGGGGGATGGAGCCCTGCTCCATGCGGGAGAGGAGACAATACAATCGAGTCCTACTTTATTGCGCCTCAATAAGAGTTCCTTTTTATACGCACGCACACGCACGCACACGCACACACACACACACACACACACACACTCCTTGACCAGGGGTGGAGCTGAGCGTAGAGAGGCAGCGTGCAGTCAGGAAGGGGAGAGAAGAAAGAAACGCACCCCGCCACCGCCACTTTTGTGTTTTGGATGCCAGCATGTCCTGATCTCTACTTTTTTTTTCCCACAGAAAGAGTGGAGGAAAAACTCCCCCTCCCTCTGGTCCTCCCTTCTTCCCCCATGTTCCACTGACTGACTTTGACTTTGGCGCCGTGTTTTAAGCGCTGCTCGTGTGCTTGTCCATCTTCTTAGTCCCTGTGCTGATCCCATCTCATCCCTTTTTGCACCAATTCTAAATGGAATATTGGGTGTGAGATTAAACTGCACATGTATGAGTGGCATCTTAATCCTTCTGACTCGTCAGAATTTTGATAGGCCACACTTGTGATCGACTGGCTTAATCCGGCAAACAAGAAGCGCTCACTCATATAGACTCGGGCAGATTTTTTGAAAACTGGTCTTTTGCGAACATAAGAGAAGTTTTCCATTTTTTTTTAGTGAATATAAAATGGGAGCAAAAACCAGTGTATGAGCAAACAAGCATTTTGCATGGATGCTCTTGACGGTTGGCAAACCAAGATTTGTTTGAAAATGTTGTTCACAAACTACTTTTCTTTGTGTCATTCGTGAGATAGATCCAAAGCACTTCTGGAGGCATTTAAACGCTCTTCAAATTGGATCTCAAAATTTACCTCTTCAGTCTGTACAGTCCTTGACTCTGTAATCGGACATCTGGGGGACACTTGTGTCTCCGAGACGATGGGGCGGAACCAGAGCTGTTGACGTGGCAACGCTTTTTACGACATGAACATGGAAGACACAACGTATGCCTACTTTGCACCTTTGGGGATGTTGTCAAACTTAATTGAACAAATAAGCTAGCTCTTAAGCTCTTAAAGATATACCTTTGGAGTTTGACCGGCTGTCCAAACTGTTGTGGTCTTTATTCAAAAATAGGCTCATCCCGACTCATTTTTTTGCCACTGCATTCGACTAAAAACAAACAAGCTACTTGCCATTGAAGACAAGACTGATCATCAAGGCACACTTTGTGGTTTCTCTGCCACTGAAATGGAGAAAAACATTCTCATCTCTTTGGTAATATTACAAGAGCAAGCGCACAGAATGTTTTGAACTTAAGTGCCAAAGTTGCAGCCGAAGCTGCTAACTCTTATGTGGGTCGTGGTTGGTGACTTCATCTCATACCCGGCGGACTTGTTTTATTTATTATTATTTTTAAGTTTGGTTGTGTCATCTGTCTATTTCAAGATGCCAGCGTGTGCAAGCGAGGCTGAGATCGACAGCCCGAATCCCGCAAGGCTTATGATAATAATAATGTTACAGGAGGATTTTGGTCTGGAACAGTTTATTAGCGGGAAGTCTGCAATTACATATTTTCTGGGTAAACATTAACTAGCTCTGCACTGCAGACCTTGAGAATGACGGCAGTTTGGCCTGCAACACGGAGAGCGTCTAAGAGATATTCCTTCCTTAGCCTACACTTCGTTTTGGGCAATTATTGATTGGGAGTTTGTTGGACAGCATGACTGGAGAGCATGGTCGTAAAATTGTGAATTTTAAGTACACACTATTATTCAAACGGATCCTGCATGACTGGCCAAGCAGCAAGCTTTTGGCTCAGTTTCCCCTACAAAAGCAAGGATGATGGTCTTTCCGGATGTTGCTACTTGAGATTTGGAAAGCTCCTGGGGTAAATAAGTTGAGCTAAAATCACAAATATGTGCTATTACCATTATACAAGTTCATGTTAAGTCTAATGGACTCATCATCAGGATATTATTATTTTTTATGCAATCAGATGGTATGCAAAGAGATGACTATGATGAAGATGGAAATGTAGAAAAATTGAGACACCATTTGATGGATTGCTCATAACTTTAATGAATTCAAGCAAAACAGGCTTCATTGATGTCATCAACGTATCAATAAAGTTCAGGTTGATTGTCTCTCGGCCTTCACTAATGCTGCCCATTGGTTACCACGGAGACGTGCTCGGCTCTTTTCAGTGGTGGGTGATTGTGGGCCTCAAGACACGGTTAAAAAAACATGCAGCTTATGTATTAACCCCCTCCTCTGCCAGGTCCGGTTTTCATTGGGGCGATCTTATCATGTGAAGAGAGGAAATTGGCTCTGATGATTTCCATAGCTGGGAAGAGAAAACATTTCATACCTTGAGTTTAACCTCACCACAACCTCCACCCTTCCTCTACCACATCTCCTTGTGTATACAATACTTTGGATTTGCTCAGTTAAGAGACAAAATAAATAGCATGGCAAGGAAAAAACACAAAAGCAAAGAATTTGTGTTGTTTTTTTTTTTTATTTTAGTACAAAACTGAATCCTCTGTGTTACTTGCCCTCAAGTATTAGACAATCAAGAATCGATCGAGGGTCATCTATTGACACGTGTCAAAAATAACCCCATTAATAAGTCACCTTGGTGCCATTTAAGTGAAACACGGGATTTAAGACTTCCTCTTTGCTCTCTGGAATTCACAGAGCCTTTCAGAGCTACCTTTGTGTGATTTATGTGCCTCTGGTGGATTAGGAGTTCTCAAAAGCCATTTAAATCACAATCCGTCGCATTCCAAAGCAGTGCTGCAGGGACAATGTGCTGGGGTAGAAGGAAAACAGAAAAAAAAAAAAAAGGAGAGAGAAAGGGCTCAACAAGAAGTCGGCTGGTCGTCATAAAACAGCCATATTCCAAAGTAGAGCCCATGAATAAAAGTGCAAACCCCTCCATTAGGGAATGTGCCTGAACTTGTGTTGAAAGGAATGTTTTGGATTCACAAGGATCCCGTCTAGTTGACTCTGTGGCTTAAATGCATGGCTGACGGCGTGCATTTGCGACATTAATCTCCAATAAAAGTAGTGTGCTTAGATGCCATCACCTCGCCTGGACCGGTTTCTGTTTTGTTCTTTTCAAATCTCCCGTTCAACAGGCTGAAAGTTGCATGCCTAAGCAACAGGTGATGCTACAGCCTCCAACCAACAGGTGGGGCTAGAGAGTCTGACCTTGTCGCTATTTCCCACTAAAAACCACCAATGAAGTGCTTTGCGTAAACTAAGAATTGAGATGCTAATACAAGATCCAAATGTGAGAACCTTAATCATAATGTCATTCACAGTGGTTAGCAAAGGTTAGTGACTTGCGTTCAAATGTGTTTAAAATTCAGGTTACGGAGACCGTCGGCAGTAAAAACAATATCAGTGTGAAATCATCAGCTTTACAGTACGTATCTGTAAAAGTCATGTAAGAGGACCTCTGTATGTGCTCGTCATCAGTGTTCGAAATGATGTCGGGCCGTAGCCTCGGCCATATCTGTTTTTATCATGAGAGACTCGGTGTGTGCCTGCATACACAGAGCCTGTGTTTGTGTGTCAGAAAAAAAAAGCAAGTCTGTTTTCTTTCTCCAAAAATGCTGAAGAAAAGGACATAAATTTTCACAGTGGAATGTCACGGAAAACAGAGCAAGCCTGGAGACGATGTTCCGGGTCCTGTCTGGATGCTTGACAGCATGCCTAGCAGTTTGTGTGCGTGATCGAGCTTGGATTTTCTTAGTGGCGATTTGTTTGTTTTTTTGGGGGGGGGTTGTATGTGCACGGATGCGTGTTGTCTTTGCGTGCTCAGCCTCCACTTAAAAGTTCTCCTTCCCAGACCTCCCCACTTGCGGTGATGGAAACGGGGCAATAAATAGCAGGGTATCTCCTGGCGGCCCACCAGCAACCGAAGCCTTGGCAAGGAAGTGACTCATTTCGGCGTGGAGAAAAGAGGATTTTTGTCTCTCTTATTATCAGTCAGCCAAGGCAAACCGCACTGGGGAAGAGAAGAAAGTCGGGAGGAAGTTGAGGGAGGGAACCGAGGCAGGCGGTTTGGTTAGGAAGGGGGAGCCAATGCCAGTCTGATTAAGGCGTCTGATTTTAGTACTTCTGATCTTCCAGGCAGTCAATGCCAAAAAGCATGCTGAGACAGTTTGTTTGCTAACACCTGAGCAATGAATGCTCACTCTTGCATATTCCTGGAGCGTCTAGCTAAAGAGAAATTAAAAAAGAAGTAAAGTGTCTTTCAGGTTTGAGATGGAAAAAGTGCTTCAAGCCAAAGTGTTTCAGGTAGGTAAGCAAAACAGCTGATGGGCAAATGCATTTTGTGAGAATGCATGTGCTGGACTAGAAGGGGGACGGGTTTCTGAATATACAAGACTACAGTGGAACCACTCAGGTTGAATACAGTCTCATCCAGGACACTGGCCAGCCCCCAATTTGTTTGCACCTCCATGCTATGGCAATGCTAACGGCATTCCAGCTAACAACCCAAGGAAATGTTTGAATTCCTGTATATTTGGGCGGAGTTACACCAATTTGTCAGACTCCAGGTTGCACTGTAAGGTTCTAGACAATGTCTGAAAGCCCACAGTTGCAGAGATTGATTCACAGCATTGAGCAGTGAAAATATTTCCATCAAGAGAGCGCTCGTGGCCTCCTGCCCCCATTGTCATCATGACACATCCGGTCTGAGGGGACCTTTCAACTGCGTAATCATAAGTCACACAATGAAAAGCCACCACCGTTGAGCAACGATCAGCTCGCGCCACTCCGGGGTCCCGTTGCAGTTGCCTGGTGGGCTTGCAGAATGGCAGACCTTTGTTCCATGTGTGTGGAAAAGCACACACTGTCAACACGGCAGAGAAAAGCTAATATTTACCGCCCCTCTTTAATATTAGCTCGAGGTGCGAGGCTAGGGAGAGCAGCGGTCTCTGACTCGGCCTTCACTTCCTCTTCAATGCGGCAATCCGAAGATGTATTTGTGCTGCTGCTTTACGAGATACAGATATCTACGGGAAAGTGGTAAAAGTTTTAAAGCGGCCGGACGATTAAAATATGTGATTAGGTTATGTCTTAGGTTGCAAATTAGTCGTTTACGATGAGGAAGGTCATAGCACTCAGGGCAGTGCAGTCAGTTTATCTTTCCCTGCTAGCTGCTTGTGATTTTAAATTCCCGCTCTCCTTGGACTTGATATTGAAAGTCAATGATCAGGAATCACGCTTTGACTTCTTTTCATTCAGCTTCTTGCTAGAGAATCTGGAATGATAGTTTGAATCGTCAGACCGTCAAAGGCCTTACATTAGCCAAGCAGCAAGTTCCGATATGATCTTCTCCGGTCCATGCCACAAGTAGTCTTTGCGTAGTTCCTGTTTCCTCTTCTCACCCAGTTGAATTCCAAACAGGAAAAGCTCTTTTGGCCTTTTCTTTCCTTGTGAATCAGCAGTGTGTATTTATAGGACGTGGTGGCTCTCTGCCTCGTCTCCGGAAAGGACTCTGACGAGTTCCCGTATAAATCGTCGGTGGGGTTTCTGGCGCCAGACCCACATCAATATCCTAGTCACGTCGGTGGCCAGGTGTTGCGGGGAAAATTCCCAATCGGATTGTATATCCCGCCGCACGGCCGGTGGACGTGCATCTCCCTGCCTCGCTGTGCGCTCCGTCTCCTCGCCTTCCGTCTTGTTCTTGGCATTCCTCTAATCGGAGCCGAGCGCGGTCGGTCCACCGCGGCTCCTGCTGCACACCTGCTATGAAGAAACAGCTGTGGTCCGCCACAACATCATTAGTGCAGCTGAAAGAGAAGGAAAGGGCTGCATAACCGTTCCCCCCACTGTTTACGCTCCCAAAGAGTTCAGCGCCGGGCCATCTGTACAATGGACCAACATTTTAACGATAAAGACGTGCAAAAAAGCTTCTGGACCCCCGCTTCTTCCCCGTGTAACACGATCGGAATGGAACATGTGGGAGAGCCGGGGTGCTGAAAGAGAGAATTTTATACCTCAAGATGAATGCCTTCTTATGAGGTATTCACTTTGAGATTCATGAGCAGGCGGTTTGTCTCAAAGCATGGAAGCTTTTGCGGGCATAACCAAAAATCTCAGAAAGTAGCGACGCAAAAAAAATAAATAAAAATTGAAAGGCTATATCGGTCCTTGCCGAAATTGAAGAACACGGACTAACTATCCCAATAGATTATTTTCAGAAGCAGTGGGGAGATTTGACCTCTGTGGGCACCAAGGGCTGCTCTGGAGAGTCAAAGCCAAGCCACAACACGCAAAGCCCTGCTGTAAGAAATACCCACCTCGAGTTTGGAACTGCAACTGATTTTCAGGTCAACCGCAAACCTTTGACCCAAATCTTACAGTTACTGCTAGGCTAAAAGTAAAGGAGGTACCGATTTTGTTTATTCAACAGGACTCATGATTACATCAATGTCTAGATATTAAAGGGATAGTATTATACTGTCTAATATTGACATGGGTTGCTTTGGCAGTATCCACATTGTCGAGTCTCTGGAGTGCCTGTCAGCCTGTCACGTGTGAAATTACACAATCAAAACATTTTTTAACTGGCTGACTGATTCCAAAAATGTCTCAGAATGTTGTCAAAATGTGAATTCAAAATTTGGCTAATGAAGGTAAATAGGAACCTGGACTCATGTGAAATTTCACAACCAAATGAATCTTGTCCTGCATATTTCTGAAAATGTGTCCAAGTGAGGCATAAATGAATACATTTTGCCAAATTATGATATCACAAGTTAAGATTCAATAACCTACATGAATCTAAAAGTTGTCTACTGCAAATTCTACCAAGAACAGCTTGTTCTTCAAAAAGTACGGAAAGATTAAACCGTTTCATTCAAATGTTATCATGCATTCTAGGTTCTAGGGAATTCCACCCAAATTTTCAGGTGTCGTGTAATCAATAATAATCTTACTAGCCGTATTCACTATGCGCTGCAGGGCCTTCAAGTTCTGTTCAGTGCAGTTACCACCCCAGACAGCGATGCAACTGGTGAGGACGCTCTCAATGGTGCCACGGTAGAATGTAGACAGGACTGCCTGAGGAGCACATGCACGCCTGAGCTTCCGCAGGAAGTACAGGCGGCGCTGAGCTTTCTTTGCCAGTGACGAGGTGTTTGCGGACCAGGAGAGGTCCTCACTGATGTGCACCCCCAGGAACTTGGTGCAGCTCACCAATTCAGTGAAGCTTGGGTAAAGCAGGGGTGGCTTTGACATTACGTTTCCAAAAGCAAATTCTAGAGCCAAATATGGTGAGCATGACACTTGCTTTAGTGCATCTCGAATGGTTTTAATTACCAGTGAAGGACTAAAACCACCACTTCCAGCTTTATCTTGATGCAATTTCCTGCTTCATTCCGCCTTTCCAGCCCCGCTTTGTTCATTAGCTAATAAACCACGATGAACTCGATCTAGTTATTTTTTGGGTGCTGACATTTTCAGGAAACAAAAATGCAGGAAAAGTCCAAATATTTTTTGCTGGCTGTGTTTGTCTCTGTCCCAGCCAGAGGGGAGAAAAATGTCAAAACTCAACACTGGATTAAATAACCGGTTGAGTTGGATATTTCTTGCAGTGGAGCCCTAGCGGAGAAAATCAATCCGTCACCACGCGTACAGGAAGGAAGCCTGGGCTGGAGAGGGATACTGCTCTTAATGACATGTCTCTGTGTGCCTGCACCAGAGGGGGAAGTAACCGGATATTTAAACAGAGATAAGAGTGTGTGCCAAAGGGGCTGGGATTGGATATGGCTGCAAACCCCATGGCAACCGGCCGGCCGCTATTGGATATGGAAAGGTAAATAGTAATGCAGTCCGAGCATGTTTTAATGCTGTAAATTAAAAGCTCATGTAACACTCAGGCAAGGGCAATAAATAGGCGCTTACAGCTCTGCCAAGTTTTCATTAGTGACTTCCTCCGACAGCACTCGCTTTAAATCAAAAATTGGAACACGCGCTCCGGCTCATCAGGATCCGTAAGCAGTAATCGGATATATTTCCAGGATTCCAGTGTCCGTGGCCAGAAGTTCAAGATGAGATGAGAGCAGTTTTGAGCCTCCACAACAGACATGCGCTTTCTGATCTGAGCACTAGGGGGTTGAATGGGTTCTCTGAGGCCGCTCAATGCTCTCTATATGACTCAATGTACTCAAGCCTTTTGGGTCCAGGTACTCCTTACAGAGCAGAGAGGACCCTCATCATCCTCGATCATCAGATTTACTTTTGTGGAAACGCAGTCGAATGCCACAGTACATGCAAAACAGAAACAATAACCGTAAGAGGGCGGGTTGATATTTTGGAAATTTAAAATAAAAAATCATTTGAATCAAAACAAATTCCCATTTTGAAATGATTTGAAAGTGAATTTTAAAAATGCAACTATTCTTATAATGTAATATCCACTGTTTATGTGAAGTTAGAGACCATCGCACCCAGCCTTGAGGCCATATTCGATTAATCAGATGAAGTACGTTGAAATATTGTGCTAGGCAGATGGCTTTTCGGCATCTGATGAACCCCTCACATTCCCAAGCCAATCTGCATCATCGGCCGCAATCCGAGCCCTCGCCATCCCTGGATCAGATGATGCTCCTTGAAAAAGGATTACAGGCAACCGGATCCGTTTTGGCATTGGTGCAGGAATTTTTGTTACGGCGATCTTGGGTGTGGTGCGCCAAGAATGCATCCTCAATGTGAAGGAGAAAGCATAAGGGGGGGGGTTGTGTGTGAAAGGAGGTAACGCAGGGCATTCTGAAAACACATCGCGTTCCACCAATAGGGTTTACCTCCTACTTTCTTGACATCCATCTGTCTGTGCGGGCTTGGGGCAACAGCCGAGAAGTCAAGACTTCCCTCTCCCTTGCCACTTTGTTGGCAAGGTCTGACTTTAAACGCTGTCCCAATCCGTGTGTTGATCTTTTTTGTGAGTGCAATAAATTGGTATGTTCCTCCAGTGGGGCATATGATGTGTTAATTTCACATAGTAATGAATTACATTTCCTCTGAAACGGCTTTATGGTCATGCTGGTAAGCTTTTCCATTCACAGATGATGCTATCGTACCACCTCAGTGGGAGCCACGGCTGAAAGGACTTTCAGACTGCAGGGCACGATTTTGGCGAGGCGGGGGGCACACTCATGGGGCACAGCTCTGGAATTACCGCCACAATTGCATAGAGAAAGCTGTACAAGACGGTTGGGGGTAACAAAGAGTCCTCTGTCTGGCCAAGGCGTTTTGGGTTTGGGTAGGAGGAGGTGGGGGGGATACTATCTGATGCCCCCCCCCTCCCTATTGCACCCCTCCTTTTTTCTGCTTCTTGAACTGACCATGACAGCAGGCCATAGTGGGCAGCTGTTACAACTGCTTCTTGCATTGACATACGAGTAATCGGACCGCACTATTAGCTGGTAGAGAATTTGCTGTTTGCTATTCCCATTTCACTTTTCCACATTTTATGGAAACTTGACTTCAAATGGATTGGAAAGGAATAGCGAAGGACATACATTTTTTAATTATTGTCAGCAAGTAGCTCTGCCCTGAGTTTACACGAGTTAGGTAAGCATTGGCTCATTTGCATAAAACAGGACCGCCCCCTCCAAACTGACTTACCCTAAGCAAGGTTCGAAAAAAAGGAAAAAGTGTGTGTAATTCTTGATTCTTTGAGTAATTTGAGGAAAGTACGCCGGAGACATATTTTAAATGGTGTTCTTACTTTTTTTTTTACACAATGGCTCGTTTAATATTGGAAAAATCTGCAGCAATTATGGCGCAGTAAGGCTTTCACTTCAGTTTTACCTCGATTAATGTAACTATTTGATAATAGTGTTGCATGTAAACTTCAATACTTCATGACGGGACAAAATATCCTGGATTTCATATCAAGACAGAATCATTGAGCCTCTCACTTCATTTCCTTTTTTTAAAAAAAATACCAAACCGTCACAATAAATAGATCTTTTATTTTCTAGCTTTAACGTCTCCATCTGTCTGAAAAAAACAGAAGGGACAGCCAATCAGGCAGAATCCACAAAAGAATGTCCTCCCCCAACACAAAGCGTCAATGTGCAGACGGCCACAGCTGTCCGTGGAGAAGCTGGACAGTGTCCGACAACTGGGAAATCATTTATGCAATACAAAGTGACATTCTGACAAAAGACTTTCACTCAACCCACTTGAAAGCACCAAATGCCCAACTATTACATTTTTACCAATGGCGTGTAATGGTAAGCTATGTTTTATATAATTTGAAGGATACAGTGTCGCTATTCTAGTTCTGACCATTAATACACCTCCCTGGCGCTAGGGGACGTAGCATTTCCAGTGACTTACATGAGAAGGAGGCACCTAAATGAAGAATTTTTTCTTTTTCATACATTCATATCAGGATGTTTTAAAGCGACATTTCTATTTTGTTGCGTATATGGATGTGTTCAACATAAACTAAAGAGCAGTAAGGCCATACTATACATTATTGTACCGTATCAGATGGTGTAAAACTGTGTGAAATCATATCAAGGTACGTATCGTGCCGTGACCTGTGTTTGAGGTATGTTTTGTATCGCCGGGTTCACAGATGCCCGGCGTTACTGACACCCATCACTTCTGACGCATCTTTGAGTTGAAAGCCATTGCCACTGTCCGCCAACTCTGTTACAGCTCTGATAATTCCCCCAAAGCGGAAAAATACTGGCTGATGATGGCTCCCCCTCACATCCTCCGATGACCCCCCCTCCTACATTGAATGCATCTACGATCCAGGGCCCGGCCAACTTCCACAGCTGTCGCGCATTTTCAAGAGATTCCGTCTGCCCTGGACGAGGCCGCTGAGAGAAGACATTCCTGCACCATTACACATTGCCTAAGAGGAATTAACGTTAACATCTGATATTGTGGAAGTGGGAAATTTGCCACCCCGACCTTGCCCAAAGCACTCCGGAACTCAGGGTCATGGATTTATTATCTCAGATGGCCCTCCCAGATCACAAGGGGCCATTTTCTCCCCCCACCTCACTGTTCCGGCAACACAAAAAAAAAAAGAGGGGAAAAAGAAGCCTGCGGCCTTAAGTGTGCTATTCATTAAGTGCACTGTGCACGGTGTTGGAGGGAGAGGTGGGGGGGACATGTCACTGTTGCTCTACGGGTATTTGTAATAGGAACGGCATGTCTCATCCCATTGAGAGTCCATTCCCAGCTGTTGATCTGCAGCTCAGCGATGCGGCCTTCAATTCCCCCCTCCCCTCCCCTACCCCTCCGGAGCAGTCGCAGACACATAAACAGGATGCCTCCAATGTAAAACTTGCACAAGTGTGGAAAAGAATCCCAGCGCAAAGCCAACCCCCCCCAAGCTCCATTTTCTAAAATGAATTGTTGGCTTGAAAGTATGAATGACAGGCAAATTCCACCTGTTTTTATCCACCTCAGGGAGCGGCCACTTTTAATGACATCACAATTGCTCAGGTCTCAGGTAACAACCAACCACGGCTCAGCTTCAGAAAAGTGATGAGCCGTGTTTGTGAGCCGAGATCTGAGCAACTATGATGTCATTATTTTCAGTCAACAGCAAGTGGCAAAACGGCCACCCCCACAAACAGGTGAATTTTCCTGCTCAACTCTTTTTTCACAAACATAATATTAATCAGAATGCCATGTTTAGACGAGTGAGGGCACACAACATATTGTACAGAAAGTGTTGGGGTTGACACTTTGAGCGACAGTTTGAGCAATTCACTTTGCTTTTTCCATTTTCTTTTGCAAAGTGTCATGGAATTAGAATATCTTGCAAATCAACCTGCGACGGACAACTGATTGTGTCCTCTGTATTTCTGCAGTACCTTCTCATGTTAAGTTAACAAATTAACGGCATTCATTCATGTGGAAAATAACGACTGCTCTCGACATTGTTCGCCAAGGAAAAACGCCAATGAAATGTTAGCAAATTTCCCAGAAAACGTCCTTAAGCCGCAACTCACCAGGAATATAAATATTACCATCGCTTTGATTCTCCTCATCAAAATAATGTTTTCCAGTAAAAGATTCTCTGCCTGAAAACTGGAAAGTCGTAGTGACACACGCGCACGCTGGGATCCAGATGTTTTGATTCCGACGTCAGTGAGGAGTCAGCGCGTGCTTTCAAAGTTTCCGTGAGTGCGATGGCCCTAACAACGGTACAGTAGTAGAGTGTCAAGGCAGCCACCTGCACCCCAACTTCCAGGAAGTAAGCACAACTATGTCGGAGCCTGCGTCATTCCGTGAGTCAACTAAACAGTCTGCCGGGATATCTGTGAGGTAGTCCAGACCCGTTCATTCCTCTTACCTCTCTCGCTTCCAAGACTGTTCAATTTCCGCACTGGCAGACTATGAAGGGCCAAAGCATTCAATATGAGCAAGGTAGCATAGTGGATTGTGAAAGGAACAGGTCCATTTCATTGATTTGATATAGTATTTAAAGGTCATCCCACTTTTAAAGGAAGAAAATAAAGACAACAATGGTATGTGTGATTCAGCAACATATAATGACAGAATAATTAAATGCTGAAGATGCAATTAATGTATTCACATCCATGGCCATTTATACAAAAGAATACTAGCTTTGTATCACAGGTGGGTGGAGCTAGAGAGGGGTCCGCAGCTGCCCCCTGATACCCCCAGTGACTTTGAGGTATTTTTCTGGAATCATTTTCCACATTTCCACCTGTCCCCATAAGCAACACGTAATGAATCATCGGCACTTTTGTAACATTATTTGGGTTTGTACAAAAAAAATAATTTGCAGATCCCTTGAGAAAAAAAGTCGTAATTCTGAAAGAGATTATTGTTCAAGTAACGTATGAGATACAGATTCAGATAAACCTACCCTCACAGTCATCAATTCAGACAGTGTACACAGTGTTCCTGGTCTAGAACCGAATTTGACAGCTACCAATGGAACAAGTCCAAGTACATTGTAAATAAAGCACCTCAAGCCAAACACAAGTTCTGAATCCAGCGTCATTTTTATCAATGTCGTATCGTTGTAACTCCTGATAAGAACGCCCCCCCACCCCTCAAAAAAAAAAAAAAAAAAAACTTGTCAAGTGTCTGACTGCCGTGGCCTAAGGGCCCGGTTCTTAGCTTTCCTTTTGTCTGCTCGAAGTGAACAAGTCTGTCATTTGAGCGTCTCCTTCTCTGCTGTGTACACTTCAGATGGTGGCCCTGACAGACTATGAATCATCTGTTGGGAAACTAGGTTGCAGCACAATAGGCTCTTCATAAGGCGAGGCAGGGCCCGAGCGCTAAAGTAGGCGAACGTACGCCTGGTGACCATGGTGGAATTCGAGACCCAGCAAGTGAAGAGAAGCTGCTCTTTACTCTGTTGTCTTTAGAACTCTTTTACACTGAGAACACCCAAGTGAGTGATACTGTGAATCTGTTTTGCATTGTATAAGGGGGCCATATAGACATCTTGACTCAACAAGGCATCATTCCCTAACCTCCTCTGTAAAAAATCGTCAAAGGTCTTAGAAACCAACCAAAGTGCCAAAGGAATTTTGCAGCCGCAGGCGCCCGTCATCTTCGTTGAAGCCAATCACGAGCTTCTATAATGTCTTGACAGACTCGTTACGTATGTCTGCAAACATGTTCACTAGCAGCTAATATATTGTGCTTGAAAATAAGCGGAAAATAAAACGTGCAAGAAAGAGTCCAAGAGAGCTGGTGTCATGATGTCATCGGCTGACGTTAGTTATCAGGTCCGCAGATTCTACGAGGAAGATCCATTGATAAAAGTTCCTTCTTTGGCTCTCTGTCGCCTCTTGAGTAGATTCTGTTTTCAATTTCCTTTCCTGGATAAATAAAGGTTCATTAAATATATAAATTGATAGACGCCGTGTTGATCACGATCAAGCCGGTTGACACGATCTTGGGAATAGCAGCAACGAAGAAGCTCGCTGGCTCTTCCGTTATTGTGACTTGATTGTTTCCCTTAGAAGGGTTAGAGGAGAGATTGTAGGTCAAGCACACTCACTTTTCCAAATGCTTTATCAAATCACATCAGACACAGAGTGATGGTTAAAAAAAGATTTTTCTTAATTTGCATACATTTTGGAAACCCCGAGAGAAAGATTTTAGCTTTAACTGGAAATCGGTTTTTAGCCCATGGTTTGGTTCACATTTTGTTTATTGGTCACCCCCTCCCCACACCACATTTTAAAAATCGGTTTGTATGTACCTTGTTTTAGTCACTTTAGAGGACATACCAAATCAGTTTATCATTTGCTCTTTGTGGTTTGAGTTTAGCCATCCGCAAGATTCACAATTGATATCAAGACTGTTAGTTTAGTGGTCATGGGACCTAAATGTTTGAACGTCAGTTAATACCTTGTTACCTTACTTCTGTTTTTGAAGCCTATTGTAATCTACTCTGCGTCCGGTCTACCTTACAGCAAGGAAATGAAATGTTAAATATTTACAATTCCCTTGGTATGCCACCAGGCAGATTCCAGCTGTGACGGGTAGCAGCCACATTCTTGCCACAGGAAGTTTATTCTTACTCATTTTCATGAACTCCTTCTCTGTCTCGACGAGCGCTTTTATTTAATGCGGCCGGCGGCAAATGTTTCACACGTGTCACCGCAGGCCGGACTCGAGTCTGCGCAGGACTTTTCAACAGCCCGTCTTACGCGAGGTGGAATTCTTACAGTCCCGTTGCATGTATCAGTCCCGCCTGATTACATTTTCTTATAATGAAATAATAAACTCAGGCTTCATGCGTTTCAGTTTTGGGTCTGTGACAGTTTTTTTCGGTTTCACTTTCTTTTGGTTAAACGTAATTTCACTGACTAATGTCTCTGTAATCGATAGTAGACCCTCAACATGTTAATCTAACCAAAGATGACTTCGCAAAAAATATATACATGTAGGTGCAATATAATCCAAAATCGCCTCAAGTCACACAACACGTTTCAAATAGGATCCCTCAAATTTCAGCATCTTCTCTTCTAATTCCAAATCAACTTATCCATTAGACTTGCATTTGTGGATTTAATCCTTCAACGAGGGGAAAGCGCAGTTTTGTCACGCAAAAGAATGCAACCAAATTTCAAACATAGCTTCTGTGAAAAGAAATGGGAGTCGTCCCATTTCACAATCTCCTCAGCACAAAGCATCCCTTTACCCCTAAGACCCCGGGCTCCCCACCCCCTACCATGTTGCCTTTTGTTGTGTGCATGTGACTGTCCAAATGGCTCGGTAGGAAATGCCAGAAACCCATATATACAAGAAAGAAATAAAAAGAAAGAGGAAAAATAGTCAATTCAGTGGTGACCCGAAGCATCTTGCAGCTGCTTTATTGTACTCCTCTGCTGTTTAAGCTGTCTTTCATGTCAAAAGTCTTTTCCTGCTTACAAATCACCGGGAAGCAATCCTTTGGGCCGCACCGCTGTGCCCTAAGCTCCTTCCTAGGGTTCAGCGCTTTGATCACCTGTTACGTCGGCCATCGAGTTAAGAAATAGAGTAACTGGCTGCTGGGATAATCTTGTGTTCTTGTCTGGAAAGGAGGAACCCCCCTCGCCTTTTCAGCGGTTCCTTTTTTTTTCTCGTCTGTGCTCGCACTCGATGAGCATGGGAACAGAGTCTCCGCAAAAGGAGGGCGGCCGGCTGCTGCAAAAGCTGAATTGGTAGATTTTTAGTCTTTTCTTCCAGAAAGAAAACAACGTGTATCTTGGCCACATTCACATAAAACCTCCAATTTTCCAATATGAACACGTCCCCTAACCTGTACTGAGCCAAGGCACATGTTTCACACAGGGAAAATACCATGGCGCGCCACCGAATATATTTACATCACATGCACTCCATAATTTCATTTGTCTTTCTGTCACAACCAACCAACCAACCAACCAACCAACCAACCAACCAACCAACCAACCAACCAACCAACCAACCAACCAACCAACCAACCAACCAACCAAAACAGACCAACCAACCAACCAACCAACCAACCAACCAACCAACCAACCAACCAACCAACCAACCAACCAACCAACCAACCAACCAACCCAACACAAACCAAACCAAACCAAACCAAACCAAACCAACACAGACCAACACAGACCAAACCAAAAACCAAGCCCAACCCAAACCCAACCAACCAGAAGCCATTAAATGAATCCAGGAATGGCAGAGATGGAGAAAATGAGGCACTGTGATCATGTCAAAATGGCGAAAGCTAACCCTAACACTTAGGCCTGTAGTGGTACTGGTGATGTATTAGGACACTTTTATTTTTTTTATACCAAACATTTGGTATGGGACAGAAAACAGATTAGGTAAGCGACTTGAAGTATAACCGCTACACATAAACAGTGCAGCGCAGCCTTTCTTATGAACATCCTGGCTACTAATGTGTTTAGGAGAAGTTTGTCAAATGTATTAATTAGAGCCTGAACTTGACTCCAATGATTCATCTTCATGAAAATTGGTCCATTTCACATGTCCATGTAGAGCCGGGCTAGAACAATTTCCAACCTTTGATGTTTTTGCCCAAGGGGTTAAACGTGATCCGGCATCCTTCATGTGAACGCTGCAGTTTCACTAGCAGAGGCCCAGACCAGTTGTCACCGCACCCGAGTTTTAAGATGTGCTTAATTGGCTTGCTTGAGTGCCAGAAGAGGGGAAGGAGAGCGACTTAGCCTGTTACGAGTAGGGCTCAGGGAGGCGGGGGTCCCTTATCAGCCCGTCGCCGGACACCTCCGGTGGCTATTAATCAGAGCCAGAGTCCGACTGGAGCCAGAAGAGGATCCGCCGAGGGGGGGACAGCAACAGAGGGAGGAAGGCAGCCTGGAGCCTTCCTTGGGCCTCACTGACATGAACAGACAGACACACGCTCCCCCTCCTTTCCCTCTCCTCAAGTCCGAGGGTACTTGCTAAGACAACCCACGAGCCCTTGTCCACTTCCCTAACCTTCCTCCCTGCTATTGATTTAGGTCCCCCCTACGGCCAGGACCCATCCATTGTAGCTGAGGTGACAGGTTTACGTCGCCCCGTCTCCACTTTATTGTATTGGTGCGGCGCTGCCAGTTGCTATTGTGCTAATGAAAATTTAGCACCAGACGCAATATTCCTTTTTCGCAGGATGTGCACGCAGCGTGCAAAATATCTTGGCAGCGTTTACAGGATTGAAGGCGCTCATTATTTTTAATGTTCGTGACGGAGTGGCCCCGAAAACAGTTTTTATGGACAGGAAAACAACTACGAGGTGTTTCTGATTATTGAGGTGTTTGCTAAATGATCTCTTTCTTATGTATATCTTGGCTGGCTTTAATGGCCTTTACCTGCAGCATATGTATTCAATCCAGCAACAGCATTACAGACTCTTTTGGACTTCCTTAACCGGTACTTTACTTCTGGGACTTTGTGGTTGACGGTCTGAACCATCCAAAAATAATACTTCCGTTGGGTCCAGACTGAAACCACCCCTTTTTCTGGTCCTTTGATCGAGACTGCCCCGAGACACCTTTTAAACGTTTTATTTTGGTCCACTCTGATGATCCAAAATAAACAAGCTAAGCATTAAAATTTCCCTAAATCTTCTACTAGGTAATACCGAAAAAAAATCCAAACTGGGTCATGTCTCAACCTGATAGTGGAATCGGTGAGACCTCCCAAGCTGTTTTGTGGTCTCCCAATTGTTGAGGTCAAAATCCTTTTGGCGTCAATGACCATTTAGAAAAATACAATTTAAAAACATGCAACTGGCTGTGGTGTGGTACACTTGTCTGTTGGTCCAGTTCCCACGCAGGTCAATGTGAGTGCAATTGATTGTCGGTTTCCATGGATTTGGATCCAGTCAGAATGTCCAAGGTTGGCATGAACGTTCCTTCAGTCTTTTGGGGAGGCAATGCCGAAATCCAAACTACTTCCTATCCAAACCTGATAATTGGAATCTACAAAGCTGTTTTGATCTCAGATTTATTGGAATTTCAAATGAATTACAGCTAGCTGAGAAAAAATCGACTGGAGTAGCCCAAGTTACATGGCTGGAGGTCCTAATGTGCAGTAAATTATCTTGAATGCTGATTAATTTCCTTTGAAATATCAAACAGATTGAACACATTTGCCGATTCGGTATGCCGAGCCGGGATACGTGTTACGTTCACAAGTAGGCCGCGTCGGAGTTGCAACATTAGCTATTAACGTTGAGCTCAACATCCAAGCAACGAATGGCAAGCTTGTGTGAATGTGCACTACAAAGCGCCATGTGTAAATATTGAATAATGAGCCTACTTTCAAGTTCTCCTCTTTGTGTTGGGAATAAGAGGGGGTGTCATTAATGACAGCTTTTGCTGTGGTTTTACATCACACAAGCTCATAAAAAGCCATCGCCGCTGATACATTTGTTAGCGTAACCCTCGGCAGGCATTTACTAGCCGGCGTGCATGCATTTGTTGGCAAGATGTGCTTGTGCTTTGAGATGCACGTTTTAATGAGCCGCTCATTTGCTAGCTGATGCGCGACTCTCGCCATTAGTCATGCGCTGGCATGTTGTCAAGAATCGCTTGTACACACTGGAAACTTGACCTGATTTTGTGGGGACACGCAGTGAGGATGTTGTTATCTGGAGTTTACGCTACAGGGTGAGACAGCTTGTGCGAGCGAATGTTTGGTGAAAACAAAATCGAATCAAAATGCCATTCAGCACGTTCAACTGTATTGAAAACACGCATGCTGCTGTTTGGGTTATGGTTTGAAGTTTGAGTTTCAAATTAGGGTTGAGGCCTGTAGAAAGTGTTTTGGTTTTGAAGTTCATCTTCCGAACCGCTTAACCTCACGAGAGTCGTGGCGGTTTCTCAGTATTATGTAAAATTGGGGTTTGAAGATAGGATTAGGGTTCTAAATTTTGGTCTCATGCCGGTGCTTAAGAGTTAGTGTTCCAAGGTGTAAAATAGGTTTTTAGGATTTCGGTGTCAAATTTGGTCAGTTTTTAATGTTTTGAAAATTGGTTTTTGGTTTTAAGTCAGGTTATGCTTTCGAAAAAGAGCTAGCGTTTCCACGTTGGATTTGAAGTCAGAATTAGAGTTTTAGTTTTATCTTCCGAATTAGAATTTCAAGCCTTGTTTGAGGTTTAAAACTCGGGCTAGGGTTTGAAATTTGCCAAGGCTAGTGTTTCAGGTACAGTTTGGGACTCAGATGAGGCTTCAAGCCCAGGTTAAGAGTTTGAATGATTGGAAATGTTGTAACAGGGATATTTTGTGTGAGAGGAAATCTCCAGTAAGTGCAGAATCATCAAGTGTAACATTCACAAACTTTTTCTGACTCATTCAAGTAGAAGGAAGTTGATGTTTCTTGCCCAATTTTTCCCTCTCCCTTCTGCTATCCAAATAAACAGAGAAAGTTTCGTGAGTCATCAACTTGCCACCGCTGCACTGTACACTTTGGACGTGTGAAGAACACAAACAGCACTGACCCGCTTATGCCTCAATGGAGCCCTTCTCAGATACGAGGCCCGGCCGCACTTGCCAACTCAAACGCAATATGAGCCTTGCCGCTTCGTTAACTTTTAATGCGCTGACTAAGCAGTCTCAAGTAAGGTTTTGAGCCAGCGTTGGGCTTTTGCAATTTTTTTTCCCCAAGCCAAAGTTAAGGTTTCAAGTCAGGGTTTTGCGCTTGGACTATCCAAATGAAAAACAACTCACAGAAAGTCACAGTCCTGCAGTCGTTTGTGAGATACGCTTATATCACACGCATGACAAACCACCCAAACAAGATGTGTCTAAGGCAATTTTAGCTTGATGGATATCCTCCAGCTACTTCTGGTTGCTAGGGAGAAACCAAAAAGGAAGAGGGTATCAACTTTAGCCACAATACAGCGATAACCAGAGGGCAACGGTTAAGCAATCACTCGGCCAGATAAAGATCATTGTGTTAACGCAAGTTCGGAAGTGAATCTGCAGCAAGCAAACAACAGGAAGGAAATCATCAATTTGCTGCCTTTTAATGAACAACTCGGTGTATGACCTCTTTGCAGCAGCATGATTGCCACACGCTGGTTAAACATTAGTCCAGCAGCTTGGATTCTAAGAACTCATATTGAATGCACACAAACGCACTTTGGGTCTTTGAATTTTCTGGAATAACTTGAAGTTATTGACTGTGCAAGATCAATTCCACAGTGGTTGTGAAATGAAGTGTTCTTCTTCCGATATGTATTGATGTCGTTTATTAATTCAAAGTGACACAGTGTAGATCAATCAACACGATGCTTTGCCATTGGCTAGGAATGAGCCAGGAAGTGTGCAGGAACTTTTTAACGAACAAAAGTGGCAACATTTGACTCCGAGGGACCATTTGATGTCAAGGCAAAAAGAGCCTCATTACCGGCCGGGCCCGCGCTTAGGGGGTTGGTTTCTTCCAGACGTTCTTAAATGCCCATTAAAAGAAAAAAAGGAGTTGAGGATATGAGATGTTGAATGGCTTTAGAGGAGACGGATCATTCTCCCTTTGTCCCACATCCCACGTCACTGGAGCCAGTGGAGTCATAAATGGCTGCTAACACCAACAGTAAAAGGGCATGAAAAGACTTCCAGTTTTCTTTATGATGCTCCTGGGGGGTTGGAGATGGCAACTTGAGGTGTAGAAATAGGAAGAACGGGCCACGTGATGAATTTCCAGTGGACAGCTTTTCCTTTGAAAGAAAAAAGAGAGAAAGAAAATGAAAGTGTATGATGTGGTTATACTGTAATTGCCTTGATGAGGGAAGCATTTAAGATGACATCAAGTGTTATTAGACTTAGCTTAATGTTCTTCATTCAAACTAAAACAAGCTTGCATAATTTAGGCTTGTTTCAATAACAAAAAAAAATGAAGCCATAATAAAACGTGATTTAACATCCTAAGGGAGACAAAAATAAAGAGGTGAAATATACTGACTCTAGTAATTGTGTAGAACTTCCAACCTCAAGTCTTGTAAGCGGTTCATTGAACTTACCAGAAATACAACCCATTTTATTTTTTTTAACCAAAGTGCATTGTGATCCACCACAAAATTTGTGAGGGTAAAAATCAGTTAATATGAATTGAGGCAAAACAGTATTGTTAAAAACTACATTCCTCTAAATTAAAGTAGCTTCAGTTTCTGTTCCAACTTATCTATGATCAAAATTTCCATGATTGTTTTTTGACTGGGCAACTTGAATGTTGCATGATCTACAACAGAATGTTTTTGTCATATTTCAGCACACTCAGAAGTCTCATCTCATGTCTCATCTTCCAGACTGGAGACTAACTTGCCTTTCGGTGAGCTACTTAGCAGACTCTGAAAATTGATATGCATCAGCTCAATAATTTAAAGGTTGTTTTCACTGCTCTTCCACCAGCCGTAATGATCATAATGCCTTGTCAACCCCTCTGCCAGAGGTTACATACCCCTATGACGTTGGCCTTAAGTCATCTAAATGGTTGCAATCGCCAACGCCATTCTAATCTTTGGCTGCAAATAGAACATGAAGACAAAAGCATGACCTATCACTTATTGAAATAAATTACTCAAATAATTACCTCAAAATTTGTATGACATCATTGATTGGCTAATCTAGACATTTTAGAATCAAAGCGCACATCTTACTGCGATCCCAACATTGCAGAACTCCGAGAAAAAAGGCCGACTCTTCAGCACACACCAAGTGATTCAGAACCACATGTACAATATCATTTTTTTTATTGTCCATCTCCTTGGAATGACCTCCCACCAAATGTAAGACAAGAACGCAAAAAAATATATATATATATTTTGATTCTGTGGCTTTGGACTCAGCATGACCCATTGTTTTAATCTTTTATTCTTCACTGTTTGTACGTTATTAATTTATTGTTCAACAGACTGTGAATATATATAAGCATTTTCTACATTACGTACAGCACATTGTATGCAGATATTATCATATGCATTATTTTCCTAATTAAAGTTGAGTTGAGATCTTTTTCTGCACTTCTTGCTCACCCCTAAGCTCATTTCAGAGGCCCTGGGCCTGTTGCGTGAACTCCGACCCTCCGAGCTGGAAAGGGAAAGGCTTATACTAGCCAGAGCAGTGGACGGAGAAACCCAACACTGACATCTTTTGATGCAATTGTCAGGCTTTGCGTTCACATTCCCACAAAACAAAAAAGTCACCCCACTGCCTTCCACTTATTACCCGTTGACCTGCCAAGCACACCTATAATTAAGACCACGTCAGTGTTATCTCCACACAAGTTCTCCTCACACAAAATGTCATGGAAGGCATCTTAAACACTGCGGCTGAAAGTGCAATTATGTGTTTTTCTCTAATGATAATAATAGTACACTGCAGTCCAAATTCCCAAATGGAAGTTGTTTACAATTGTGAGGGAGAGAAGCATATTTTGCTAATAACGTGCTTTCGCATGCATGCGAGGCATGCTCGCTTTATGAGTCTTTACATGCCTCGTGGGTGCTGCTGTTTTGGTTGGCAACAGAGTCATAATAAGATTCATTGTTTATGCTTTTTGAAAGGTACCAACATTTCTGAAGCTATTTGCGGGGGGGTGTTTAGGTGTGTAAGTGCTCTGTTGGAGGAATATTCTAAACACACACATAGAGCACCACCAACCTCCATGTACAAGACTTTGTCATTTAATTTGGCAGACACATGGGGCGCACACACACACACGACCAGATGTCAATCACTTTGTCTTTCTTTTTCTTGTGTGTATGTGTGTGAGTGGGGGTGTTTCATTTATGGCACTTTTTCATGCTTTGCCACACATGCGCTGCGCTTTGACAGACTTTATGGGCCATATTTTTCCAGCGCAATTTGTCTCTGGAGCAAAAGTGACACAGCCGTAACATTTAGAGCCTGAGCGCCTCATAAAGCACTCTCCTTCTATTTCTAACCATAACCATGCCCTGGTGGCCATTAACCTCCACACCTCTGTGTCCATTTACCCATGATCCCTCCATGTCTTAATTCACGGATCGCCTCACCATTACAAGCCTGAGGTGCAGCCAGAGTTCACAGACCTCTGCCAAGACCATGCAGCTCACTGGAAACGCCAAAAAAATTAAACAAAGTTCAAAGTTTCTTGGAAAATATACTGTACCTCAGAACAAACATTCGTCCGAGTTACTCACTGGCTAAAGTGATCCAGTTATTAAATTACTTGAGTCAGTGTTCGTGTCACCCCTCCTGATTCACAAGAATCATCTGCTGTATTTGTGGCGAGTCCGCTCCCTCAAGTTTGACTCTCAGTTGAACAGACATCGTTTGGGTCTGTTGGGTTTTCAGTCTGTTCTGTCAGGAAACCAAATAATCTTAAATGACAATGTGAGCTGCCGAATTAATCTGAGTCCGCAGTGAATGTGGCGGTTCGACTAATTTGAATAAATTATCCGATTTACCCGAATTGTCTACTGTGTTTCCGATAAATCCAGTAAGTCTGCTTGTGTTCATGGAATCAGCTAACTCGAGGATTCATGGAATCCAAGTTATTTGATACCTCGTGGTTCTCTATTCAATAAAACGATTTGAAAGGCAAACCTGGACAAACTCCTGTTTATGCTCGTAAAAAAAAAAAAAGTTACAACTCCCGTACAGGTAATCTTTTTTTTTTTTTATGATGGTTACACTATGAGCTGCGAATGAATTAGTTCACTTTATGTTACAGTAATCCCCTGATATGTCTTAAATTTCTCCGTTAAGTGTGTGGGGGATGATTGTATTTCCTATGGGGAAGAGAGCGTTCAACTTTTTTATTTATTTAGAGAAGTGGTCAGGGTAGGAATGAATTAGAAGGAATGAAACTGGTGAAACGGCAAAGCTGAAATATCAGAGGGGATGTGGGAGTAGGAGGTTGGGGGTGGTGGGGGTTGTCTGGAGGTGGATGATGGCACTGATTCAAAACCACTTCCTGTCTCCGTTACACCACCTCGCGCCTAGTAAAATATGACCTTAAGACACTGCAATGACCATCCAAACAAACGCTCTGTGTGCTGAGTTATTACTAAAAACAATGGAAGTGAAGATAGTAATACTGTTTTGTAACTAAATGCTGCAGAAACAAAAGCTGTGGAAGAAACTGAAAGGAAAAGGAATGCTGCAGTATATACTAAACCCCATATAAGGGGGGTTTATGATGGTCCAGAAATGTGAGATTTTTTTGAGGTCATTAAATGCTCAAGAACCTAATCTGTTTTTTCTTCTTCATTGAATTTGACAGGACAAAGATAGGAAAAGATTCTAAAAGATTCTTCTCTATTTTAATATGACAAGACAATACAGGAATATGTTTTTTTTCTTTTAGGACATAAACATTGGCCATTCCTGTTCTATTGATCTCTTTTAATTTATTGAGATAGGTCATGAAATGATACAGGCACAGGACAGGATGTGTTTGTGTTCTTTTTTTAATGGGACAGCATAGATAGTGACACGATAGGACAGGATATGATTTATTTGACTTTTTTCAATGAGACAGATCATATTCTGTTTTGGACAGTATGGGACAGGACACTATTTATGATTATTATTAGTAGTAGTATTTTTTGCTACTAGTACCAAATAGCACATCACAGGACATGATCTGCTTTTCTAAACTAGACTGCCTGGGTGTTTTTAGTACATTAAGTTACAGTATCCAAATTATCACCATGAAAACAAACCGCTGTAGAAAATATTGTCTCTTACCTCAAATTGTGCCAGCAATTAAGAGCACGCAGACTGCCGGATGTCATGCTTCCATTGTGACGTAATCAAGTTTATTTCCATGGATTGCCTTATGATTATTAGGTACTTAGGATAACTGAAACTGAATTTGATTGAAGCACTTTTCGCAAGAGTCTCACTGCTTTTAACACAAAACATCTGGCTTGGGTTGAAAGGATTTGATTTTCTTGTGTAGTTTGCAATGTGCACACGTTCATGTCACAAAAGGAAAGATGGTGCTTGCAAACGTGAGCGATTAAGTGTGTCAAGATGCGTGGAGGAACGTTGCATCAGGAAGTGAGGAGCGCTTCTGGAAGGCTTCCTTTGTCACTCTGTCAAGGGAAAACATTCCGCATACTGGCTAATTTCTCAAATTATCTTGGCGCCAAATGGCTTCCACTTGACAGCGACAGGAAATCAACACACTCAATCCATGACATTGTCGCTTGGACATAAACGCACTGGAGTCTCAAGCTGGAAATTTTTAAAGATATATGAAAAGTTATTATCTGTGTATGATAGCAGTTAGCAACGTAACATATTTTCGTTTAATGTATTATCGGAAAATGACCTGCTAAAAGATACAAGAGGATGGGACAGGACAGAGCAGGATCTGCTTGTTTTTCCTTTATTAAAACAGAATAAGACATGAGCTGTTACTGTTTATTTGTGTCTTTTAAAAAATAGGACATCATTTCTTATTCAATTTTTTATGATAGGACAGAACTCTTTCTTGACCCATCTTTCTCGCTATTGGCCCTCTCTCCATCTGTGAATCAAGTTGGCATGAGTCTTTGCAAATTGCTTTTTCGTAGTGTCCTCGTGTTCTTTGTACCCTTGAAAATGGCAATTTGTCAGCTTTTCAAGTCTTTTGCCTGAGTTTAATTTTCAAGTTTTTTTCACAACCAAATATGCCAAAATAAATTTGGAGAGCGACTGAGGGTCCAAAGTGGCTTGGGCATTCCCAGTTGCAGCCCCCGTCTGCTAAGCAGCTGTTTAGGATCAGATGCAGCAAAAGCCAACGATTAGTCCCAGTAGAAGCAAGACTGCCGGCGCATTCCAGCAACTTGATCTCGTACAATTTCATCACCGGTGGGGGTACATGAACCTCGGGGGAGGAGGGGTCTCATCTGGAGTCATATTGTTGTTCCTTCGCGCTTTGCAAAATCCTTCACCTTTGAACTTCATAGGACTCAATGTACTTAGACCTTAATTTTCCATAGAACATTTTTTTCTGCCCGATAAGACATTAACAAAGATAATAACCAAATTACCTTCCATACTTTAGCGATGGCTAAATTGAATTTATGATTGTGATATACCGCATAAATCATATATTTTTTAGAAAGAAGGTTTAAAAATGAATCACATAAGAATCAAACTGCATTTTTCCTCATAATCATTTTGACTTTGTTGCCTTTTAAACTGCTACTTTAATGTCAGAATACAGATTGTTTTTGTTCATAACAGGCAATATGTTCATTCCTATGATATTCAGGCTTGGGTACACAAAGTCGTAATGTTCAACTGGTGTTTGGATTACGATTGTAACATTTCTCCCATGTAGGGGGCCCTTGGACCCAAAAAGCTTGAGAACACTTATTATAACCCACTTTAAGATGGAAACGTGACTTTATGTTCTTCCAGCCCTGCATGTGCGGAGCAACTCGACGGTGCAAGATTTACGACGGCAAACATTTAGAGCAGGTGGTGCCGTGACCCCACTTCACTTCCACTATTCTTCTCCACTCTCCAACGTGTCTCCGTCTCACACTTGTCCTCCCATTTAATGACGCCCTTGCCGTCCAACTCTAGCAGAAATTACAGGCCGACCAGACGTTCATCCCGAGAGACAAACAGCCGCATTTGCTGTGAATGCAAACTGAAAAACATCCAACACCATAGTTCAGGTCGGGATAGGTGTGGGAAAGCACAGGTTGTTTATGCAAACTTTGGACGACCCACATTGAAACCAACAATGATATTACCAAGATCAAGAACAATTCACACCTTCACGCTTATTTGAAATGCTCTAAGATACCACAAGATTGTGCCAAAGCCCCTTCTAATCGGAAATCAATTCACTGGTGTTAAGAGATTATTGAACCTATGCTTTGATGAATAAAATGGTGCCAAGGGATTTTGTCCTGGAAAGCAGCATCACTGCTTTTTGTCAGTAAAACGTTCACATCACTCTCCACCGATTTGAATAGTTGAACTGAAAACAAAGTGCAAAAGCATAGAGACTGACTATCAATCCCTGTTAAGAAAGATTATTTTTAAGTTTTACTTTTTACGTCCAAAGAAGTGTCATCACTGATTTTATTTAGTAGGTAGAGAGTTCATATTACTCTCCTGTTGTTTGGATATTTGAGCTGGCGAGAAGAAGCAAAAGAGCAAAGACAGAGGCCATCAATTCCCGGCAAGTTGACGAGGAAGAAAAGGGAGCAAAGGGGAGAGCATGAGGAATGGCAATCCGGAAGCACTTGAATGCCGAGTGCAGCTGCAGAATGCTATTTCACTGGGATCTTTCAGCTCAACTCTGATTGGCCTGACACTGTTAATCCCTCCAGATGTTCGGCATTAACTGATGAGTGTGTGACTGTGTCGCACTTTAGAGACGGGGAATGAGCCGGGGGTCCGAGGCCTCCCCGGCCGGGGCCCAGGATAAACAAGGCCTCTCTGGGACCACTGTCCGTGGGATTTGGAGAGATTTGGAGGACAGGATGAGCCGGCATCCGGGAATTAGGTGGCACAGAGCGCAGATTGTGTCAACAGTTGGGGATAGTGGCCGTGCACGTGACTTCCCATTCCCCCGACCCGCCATCTGCATTGTCCAAATGTTTGTTTGTGCATGTAAAGAAATGTCCGGTGGTAGTTTCTCCAACAATGGGCAACGCAGGAAACCCTTTTCTGGTGCTTTCCGACGCCGGTCCAAAAACTGTTACTGTTTGGAGATATAAATGGAGTGTGATACTACTACCTAAACTAATATTAGTTTGGACATTTTTGACAAGGGGGGTTCTTGTCATGTGAAATACAATTCCCAGCCTTCTTTGCCCAGCCTTCATCAAAGGCCAAAATGGTGGTGCCAGGAATTGTCAGATGCTCAGGCTGTTGTGAACAGGTGTCATGTTGGGGTTTCCGTTATATCTTTTGTGACACCAGTCTTGGTACTTTTTGAATAAACTTCTTGAATCCTGAACACACCCCATTTTGGGGTGGTTCCCAGAAAGTATAAAACTAGGCTGACTGGAGTTGAACCAGGAACCTTTCTGTGAGGCAGACAAGCTAACCACTAACCAAGCGTGCATTTTACAAATCAAACAATAGAAGTCTCAAAAGATTGGCTCGCACACTGAACGATAGCAACATTGGTTGTATGTCGGTATGACTGTAAACTGAGAACCTCTTTACACCTTTTTCGCATGTCTACGAGGGAAAAAAACATTTGGTCGATTCATTAACAATTCTTCCTATTAGCATGTGTGGGATTTGCTCACGTTGGCATAATAGATTCAGGCTTGAAAACCAGATGTCATTCAAAAGCAGTCACGGTTGGAAGTGAACAATGTGCCAGCATTGTCACCTTTCTTGACGTGTCGTTGTTTTAAAGCAACAGCCGCCGTGACCGGACGCCGTCCCACAAAAACGGATGAGCAGAATGGAAGCAGCTGCACTCAGGAAGGGAGGGGGTGGGGGTCCGGGAGTCGAAATGAACCGATCAAATGCCTCCAGACCGAGGACAGATTTCTTAATATGTGAAAGCTGCGCAGCATTCAAAGATTATGTTTTGTCTGCTCTTTGGAATTTGTTAATGCACAAGGCTTTCTGTTCATCGCACCCAATGAGGGAACTGTCCATTGACAAGCCACTGCTTGGAATAACTAGGCGAGATTTTGGCTCGGTTGTTTGGTGGAGGAGAGGGTGGTTTGCAAAGTTTAAGGAGGGTGGTGTGTTGTGTTGGGATTGTATTGGGGTTAGGGGCTTCCGGCTCCAGTTTGTTAAAATCCCAGCACAATTACTCGATTAGCATGCTCAGCTTTGCCTCTGCTTTTCTGTATTCATGAAAGTCGACAAGGTTCATGAGGCCATCCAAAAAGCCTCCTGTCACAGCTTCTTTGAATCCTCAGCCCTTCGGCCAATGGCCTCACTCGGCAGTCCAGTCTGGGCAACATCCTGGGTGAATACCCTCTCTTGGATCTGTTGATGTTGATATACATATATTTATATATGAGACTTTTTTACAATACAAACACATCCTGACCATGAAAAATAAAACAGGAGAAAACTTAGACAATTTGCTGAGAGCTCCTGGCTGAGCCTCGAACCACGCATGTTACCTGGATTTGAGAGTCAAGTGCGTTAAGTAGCAAACCATTAACCTGGACTGCCGACCTGTTGACTAGCGCTAAGTCTTAAGACTTCAGAGGAGTAAGGTTTTGCATCGTGCAGGCGGGCATCTGTTCGTCTGTCCACGAAGAGAAAATAATGTCAAGCCTTTGAAATTCTACTCTGTAAAACAATTAAGTAAACAATCGTTGGAGCTTTGAGGTTAGATAAATACGTGGATGGATGGAGGGACGGACGGATGGATGGATACTTTATTGATCCCCAGGGGGAAATTCATTGACCTATCAAGCCATCAGGCTACTTGTCTGTCCTGCTTTCAATCAACTTATAAAGTCACTCAACTCGTTTGTTTGCTTGCTATTATTTGCCAACAAATGGTGTTGTGAGGTGTGACCAATGTTTGCACCAGAATGACTTGTTACTGCACATGCGTTTTCTCTGCCACGTTTGCCTCCGCACATTAGGAAATGCCTTTGACCGCAATGAAGCCCTCGAGGACCGAGCGGCACAAGCGAGTAAATCAACACAAGAGCGATAGGTTGGCTGCTTTATTCGCCAGGAATAATGGGCCGAGTGGCATGACGCGACTTGTCGGTGTTCCATGCAAAGCGAGAAAGGCAGTCAGATAAGTGCAGGAACATTACAAGAAGAAAAAATGACAACAGATCGTGCAGAGTTGCATTTCTGTCGTTTAAAGTGTTGCTTGCTGACTTAACACTGACAGTCTGCCATGCACGTAATTATTCAACTTAAAATGTTAATTATTAACGAGGAGGTTTTCCATGCCA
This sequence comes from Syngnathus floridae, assembly GCF_059516105.1. NCBI lineage: Eukaryota > Metazoa > Chordata > Actinopteri > Syngnathiformes > Syngnathidae > Syngnathus > Syngnathus floridae. The sequence continues at coordinate 8,874,377 of NC_142413.1, read as the reverse complement.
TGAAATATGCATCCTTATTCAAGTCAAAGTTACTTTTCCACGTTGGATGAGGAAACTATCAAATGAGTGATAAAATCAGGCTGCAGGGAAGATTTTCGAGCAGATGGCTTAGTGGAACCATGGGTTTCCAGTTCTCCCTTTTTGTTGGACAATGTCAAGTCTTTGTGGCAGGAGCCAGCCGCCAGACTGGTTTGACCAACAGTTGGAAACAAGTTTCCTAAACCATAATAACGGTCGCTTCAATCCAAAGCTGCATAGCTGTTTTGGCGCAAAGACACAATTTGCATAGAATTTCTATCGGGAATGCCAGATAATCCTGAAGTTGTACGATTCAAAATTAAATTAGCATTTTTTGGAGGGAAACGTGCACAAATTCTTTAGCCACTTTAAAATGTAGAAACTTATCAGCGAAAGCAATATGTTTTGTTGTGTTTGTTATGTGACCCTTTCCTCCAAATGCTAAAGAAATTCTATTCAAATCACAGATCCGTTATAGTTTTGTTAATAATTACGTTAAAAGTGGTCAAGTATAAAACGTATGCTTGACATGATTTTGGAATTAAAAAAAAAAAAAAAAAAGTCTTACCAGCCAACTTGCTAATTCGTCCACCAACATCAAGATATCACACAAATCCTTGAACAACAAGGTACCAGTTCTGTTTGACACAAAAGACGTCCCATTTCATTTGTGGTTTGCAGAATTATTCAACGCTAAATACTGTGCTGCGGTGTATGTGAGAGCATCGCCACTGATCCCCTCATAAAAGAAAATCATAAAATTATCTCATAGTTCTTTGTGTATTTGAGGTCTGGTTTGCACAAGGACTGACTTCATCAAGTTTGGTCATCACATGTACCGCAGCCTGACAGTGAGCGCATTTAAAAAATAAAATCTGAAAGCATAAGCATCTTTGCAGCAGCCCCCTTCACCTTAGACGCGCATATTTTGGAGACGACACTATCGCTGTGTGGTTTTTGCCTCGTGGTGACTTTAATGCTCCATTAAACGCTTACATCATTAAGCCTAGGCCAGACAAGTTTAAAAGTTGAAGCGGACGTTGAGCAATCCCGACATGTGCTGTATTTCATTAATGTGACAGGCTGATAAAAAGCCAGCGGGCATGCACTTGGCTGCCGTTGCATTCCAGCTGCATTGATTTGCAACGCCCACCAAAAAGAGCAGGATCTGGGAGTCGGGGTGAGGCGGCTGTGGGCGGGGTTGGGGCCTGCCACAGTGCACATGTCCGTCGCGGCAGCGCGGTATGCGAAGCTCCATCAACACCTCGGAGAGAACAACCTCCAGCTACGAAATAAATAACATGGGGCTGTCTTTCCTGGTGGCAGGGCCAAACATGCTGCTTTTGGACAGGCTTCAATGACGCTTTGATTCGGAAAGGAAGTGAAACAAAATCACCATTTACAGGCCCTGACAGCCGGCAGCTCTCATTTTTTTTTCTTACCTTCTTTACCCCCCCACCCATTCATGTTTTGCTCCCCACGCCAATAAAAGACTCTAGTCGGGGGTAAACTGTCATGCTGATCCTCAAAGCGCCGCGAGTGTCAAAAACCCTCAAAACGAGCTCCTGCCGTTGACGTGCGTTAGCCCCCAGCGACTTTACTTTAGCTGAACGGAGTTGGGGTGGGGGGTGCCTGAAGACAGATACCTGCAGAGATATCTGCACGTCTTCCAACACGCACACGCATGAGTTGTGAGCACAAATACAAGCACACTATAGAAGTCAAAGCAAAGCTGTAAAAATGACATGTTGGTGCCATGGGTAACGGTAAAGTAGTTAGAACAAAATAGCTACAAATGAACCTCGATTTGTCCGCTCTCGAAGGGACCACAGCAACAAGGTTATTCCCCAAATGCAAACCTGTGTATTTTAGTACATTTTGCCCGACTTCAATTTTTCGTATGCATGTTGGAGACATATTTCAACTGTTCTTAGCTACTTGGGTTTCGCCCAGGTTTTCAAAGTTACTCAAGTGTTTTTTGTCATGTGTGATTTTGCTGAGTTGAGTGGCAATTAGTTATTGTTGTTCAATCTGTCAGACAACAGAGATCAATTGATTGTTATTTGACCTTTAGCTTCCACTGCATGTTATTGAAGCCTTTTTTACATATGGGGTGAGAAGATAAAAAAAGTATGCTCCAATGTCACCAAACCACTGGTCTCCAATAACTTCCTATAACTAAAACTCAACCAACTAACTGGTGATTCACAGATTCTAAACCGAGCAACCAAACCACAAGTGCCTCATGGAAACATAGTGTAGTAAATAGTTTGAAATAACCTTTACTAGTCCAACTCATGATGTTATAGGTGGCTGCAGGTTAAGTAGAAATAGTATACTACTATTGTATTTGGCATTAAGGTCCAGTCTATCTTTCTAATGACCAAACTAAAGTTTGTTGTCAAGGCAAATTATGAATAGGGACCATCCTGATGATGGGTGGATGAATGTGTTGAAGACACATTATTTGTCATTTTTGGGTGAATGTAGTGAAGTCAGTTAATTTTCCATGCCATACCTGATGAGCTATCATAGCATAAGGGTTGGAAATTGTTGCCTTATTGTCTGCCATTGGGCGTACGAATAAACTTCATATTCATAGTAATTGTGGTAGCTTGTCCTTTGTCCCCCGAGGTGGCTACATATAGGAAACAGCGTTTCCAAAACAAGTTTTTTTGGCATAGGTGCTCTATTAAATTAAGCAGGTTCCTTTTGTTCCTAAACCAATATTGGGAGATGACAAAGACGAGCACAAAAGTTTTCGGCGCAAGCAAGAAGAAGGACCTGCGGGCGTCTGTCCGTGAAAGAGCAGCGTCAGGTTTGAAAGAAAACTCCTCCATGTGGCAGTAAGAGAACATTCTGGAAGCGAGCAGCTGTCCCACCCAAGCTCGCAGCTGCACTCACGCCCACCGCCAGCCCCGTCGTGCTTTCTCTTGGCCTTGAAATGTTTATTTTACATCAGATGGCTTCCGCCTCCCGCCCTGATATCTACTGTACCTGCTGAGCGCTTGATTGACACCCGGCAATGGAGGCCCAGATCAACACTGTCAGAGCTCACGGCAAAGGGGGAGGAAATGAAGCCGATGTGCTTTCGCCCCCAGGTTAAGTCAGAAAAACAAGAGATCTTCTCAAAAGGCGGCATGTTGGCTTAACAGTTTCCATGTCTGTCTCACAGTTCTGAGGGTTGGGACTCGAATCTCTGCATGTTTTGCATGTTCACTGCCACTATTTGTAGTTTGTCGTTTTTTGAAACCTATCCGCAATTACTGGTTCTCTGCATATTATTAAGGTGTTTCCGTGATGAGCCAAGCTGCCCTTAAATGACAACAAAAGTTGTAATCGGCATCAAGGAAGTATGGTGAAGTGATACATAGCAATTTCTGATGTACGTCTATGGAATCCAGTTATCTGCAGGCTGTTTATTTCTGGAGAGTAATGTAATAAGGAGAATTGGAAATTATATGTAAGTTGTTTGTGGTATTTTAACATTTCAACTGATGCGTTAAAAATTGGACTGACCCAGGAAGTTGGGTCAATTTGACCCACATTTGGGTGTTTTGTATGCGCAAAACAACAGGTCAGTCCAATTTTTAACACAAATTGGGTTGTTTTTAACCCAGTATTTCTAAGGGTGTACTGTTGTGAGCAATTCTAAACAAGACAATCCATCTTTATAGCACCTTCACAACAGCTGTCGCCCAAATAATAACAAATTAATGCATACATTTTATCACCTCAATCCGTAACTTAATGCAATAAATAGTGAATATCTCTTGATAATATAAATTGAGGGGTTCTCATGCTTTTAGGGTCCGGGTATCCTATATTGATGAGATATTTTGCCAAGGATCCCTCATAATCCAAATGGCTGTCAAACCTAACTGACATGTGGAGGCCTAATTGTCATATTACTTAATATGTATCAATAAATTATAACTTAAATTTACATTAACAAAAGAAATGTTACAATAATCAGAATCTTTACAAGCACAAAAAATAATTTTCAGAGAAAAATAGTTCCACAAGTTTTTTCAAGAATAAAGTCATATTTCTGTGGACAAAAAGTTTAATGAGGAACTCATTTTTAAGAAGTGCATTAAAAACACACCTTGATTCTTGTCATGTTATCATTTTATTCTGAAAAGAAAATCATAAAAATGCCAAATCTGTAATTCCATATCCATCCATCCATCCATCCATCCATCCATCCATCCATCCATCCATCCATCCATCCATCCATCCATCCATCCATCCATCCATCCATCCATCCATCCATCCATCCATCCATCCATCCATATCTTTTTTTGTAAAACAAAAAACAACAAAAAACAGACATTCCATGCAGTGGGCCCAATAAAAGATTAAAGTGGGCTGCATATGGCCCACAGGACTTATGTTACCCTCCTCTGGTATCAGCCAATCATATTTTCACTTACCTTTCCTTTTAGACTGGGAAGATCACAAGGCAATAATATTTGCCGCCGTTAAATCTTACAAGGATGTCCTTTTTTTTTTAAACCTGCGCTTTGATCTCTCCTCATCCTTTAATTACGAGAAGGGATTACTTCATTGTGTCAGTCAGGGGTCTTCACTGCCCCAAGAAGCCCCTCATCGTGTTTTCCTCGGACATGAACTCGATAACAGGCAGCTAACGGCACACCGCCCGCAGGCCCCCACACGTTCTGGCATGTATACGTATGCCGTGAACTCCGTTGCGACTTGACGAGAGCCAAACAAAGTGGAGCGGTTTTTAGTGTGTTTGATTTGAAAGGAATGTTTTTTTTTCAACTTGCAAAAATGAACAGTCAACAATAGATAATCAAGAAGTCCGGCAGAGCTCACAGACGCCTGGGGGTCCAGGGCCCCCAAGTTGAGAACCACAGTTTTAACAGTGATATAAAAGTGTCGGTCATTTGCGTGCTTGTGCCGCGTTATTTCCCTGAGTCGTTATCGCGCTCCATAGAAGCCTCTCGGTGTAGCGTGTCAAACTCCGCAGCCGCGCACACTGAACAAAACCACGTAATTAATGATTTTATCTTCAGCCCAGGTCCCACATCACACAGCTGGAGATAAGTTTGGGACGGAAGGCTTGGGGGCACAACATGCGGGTTTCCCCCCCTTGTTTGGTGCACTCAGGCGTGGGGAGAGGGTGGAAGCATGAAGGCATCAGCTTGTTATCTGGAGCTGCCGCAGATAATAGAGGAAGTGCTTCAAGTGGTCCAAAGGCGACTGCGTTCTTGCCGGAAAATCTGCAGCTGCATGTGTGCGCCTACGATGGAATGCGTGTTTACACGTGCACGTTCTCCGTCTGTCTGGATGGATTAAGGGCCAAGGCGGTGATTGTCCGGCTTGTATTCTGTACGTATGTAACGACAACTGGAATGTTGTATTTGTTTAATTTTAGGTTCTTTGCACATCCGCTGACAAAATGCTTTTTCTGAAACCCCCATAAGATGGCACCAAATGCCTGTCTAAACAGGAAAGTAGTGATACAGTAATTGGTACAAGGAAAGCTGGGTTGTAAAAGAGAGTCTTTGCCACAGCTGTACAATAGCAGCTGTATATGAAAAACACTTCAGTCCCAAAGTGTAGCACAAAAGCTTGTGTATTATCAAAAGGAGCATTAAGAGTGACTTCTTCCACTGGGCTATTGTCACCAAGCAGGGAAGTTAAGACAAAGTTGTATTTTTTAATTAAAGAGCTACTGCTTGTCCCCCCCTCACCTTTTAATCTACCAGCGTCGCTCTTACCTCCTTCCAGGAATAGATTCCTGCGTGCGGCAAGGTTGGCAGGGGGAGAGGGGGAGGGCGTTTGTTTGGATTTCTTTTTTCCAAATTCAACTTCACAACTTCAAACAGCTGCGAGCCAGAGGAGCTATGGGTGGGCTTCTCAAAGCTTGCGAGAAGGAGGTGCCTCTCGGAGCCACTGGGACAATGACCAAGACGGCCCCCCTGCTGGTCTTTTTAAGTCCTTGTTGAAGATTTTGGCTTCAGCACTTGCTTTTAACCGCGTCACCGATTACCAATTCTTTTCCACATCCTTATTTAAAGAGATTATCATTTTGGTCTTTTTGAAGCAGAAACCCACCAATATAGTTGCATCAGCGTCCTAACAGCAAATTTGCAATAAGCCACTGCCAAAAACCGATAGCCTGTTTCATACAGAGATCATAAAAAAAAAGGTGCATCACCATTTCACAAGATTTTGCAACACACTGCATGTCATTTACACAGAAGCCAGCAAATTCTCTTTCACTTCAAGATCTTCCAAATTATGCACATCAGAGCAATACCAACAGATTCTACAATAAACCGCCTTTGATTTTTAACACGGAACCCAGTAAATAATGCTCAACACAGATATTCTGTAAAGGAAAATTAGATGCATCAAAGCCTCACCATGCGGTTTCACAATGAGCCTTTTACGCAGAACCCAGGCAATGTTGGAACGCTGCACCAATTTCATCTCTTACACAGAGAGCTTGCACAAAACAAAACAAAAATAGTGATAGTTGACATTCTGTAGAACAGCAACCTGCAACCAATATGGTAAATCACAGTTTTTAAAAGGGTCTGTCAATCAGCACTGTCATACAATCCCTCACCTGCAAGAGTAAAACATTATTTATTAGTTGAAGCAGTATTATATTTATAGTTTGGCAAAAGGCAGACTTGCAGGCTTGTCGTAACAAGAACGGGATGGGTTTGTTTGTTTGTTTGTGTGGTTTGAAGTTGATCTGGTTGCATGGACACATGGGATTAGGCCATCTTCCTGCACACTATTGTTCCATGACAACAATGTGTTGTCCCAGTCAAGCTGGCTCGTAATAGCAGAGCATAGAAAAAAATGTGATCGTGTTACAATGTAGGCTGCGGCAATTCCAAGCTAATGTCGTACAAAACAGAAAGTGTTGTTCCTCCTTCGATCGGACTCTCGAACCTCGGGTCAGTTCAGGTCAGTACACCACGGTATGGTTCAATGATATATATCGACACAACTAACATCTTCGCTAAAGATGAAATGACCCAGTTCAGTAATATAAATAATTCAATTACGATAAACCTGATCTTACTACAAGAGTCAAGTCATGTTCACTGACTCAGACCAGACCTGGTCCCACATTCAGATACTTGTGTCCGATGTCAGGATAGTATATACATGCATCACATGTACAATTTGTTTATAATGCCAAATATTTTTTGTCCAATTACATCGATGGAATATTCGGTAGAAAGAAAACATTTTAACAATATTTAGTTACCGAAGCCTAGATTATTACAAAAGTTGAACACTTTTTGGTGTTTTACCAGCATGGCAACACCCCTGCTATCACCTAATGCCAATTGTATTACATAAAAACAGCACTCAGTGTTTATGTGATGCATCTCATATACTGTTCATGACGGTTGTTCACGTCATCCTCCGTTAACTTCTGACCTTTGACCCCTCCCGCATGACTACTACACATGAAACGGCACTGTTTCCTACCTGTTCCTCAGGAGCGCTGTGGATAAGCGACGGCCTTCGCAAAAACACCAGTTTGTGGATACAAACTCAACAAATTTCCCCTGTGAGAGCTCCGCGCTGAAAAAAAAAACCCACCACCGCTAACAAAAGATAGCGGCTCTGGAAAAGAAAACAAACAAACAGAGTCAGTGAGGAAAGGGGCGAGTATGTTCTGGACCACCGTTCTGAGAAGTTTTGTGACCAAACAGTGCAAGGAAGAGCAGATAAACAAATGGTGCAGTTTATCTCGGTGAGTCAAACAATTCAGCGCGCTGCCGCAACCTTGAAGGAATCCAAAGAGATGTCCTGTGGAAATGCCGCTTCCTCCTCTCGGAAGGCTGTGTTCCATCCAGTGCGTTCTTGATCAAAATGCTGGAACGCCTTAAGACATTGTGAAAGCTTGGCTTCCTCAAAAACCCATGGGTCAGCATGGTCGCTGCTACATCAGTAGGAAAGATCCAGTGGCGACTCGGATTATGAGTTTTTGTAAATCCAAGCCACTGCTTCGCTGATTTAATTTTTGTTTCAGATTGTGAACAAAACACAAAGTAATTAGGAATTAGATTACAGAGTCAGGAATTAGGTTAACGAAGTGTGTTTTTACAATTAAGGATGGCATCCATTATAGAAAACCTAAAATATTGTCACAGGGCACACCTTCAGCGTATAATATTGAACATTTATATACAATAATATTTGTTATCATAAAATAAGTGTTTTTTTTTTTTCGTTGTTACATTTTCTATTTTCTTTTTCCGGTGCAATTGCATGAGACCAGCCAATCTTAGCTGCCTTAATTGTAACTCCTTCTTACTCACCTCAGTGATGTTCTTCTCATCACAGAGTGAACGATGAAAATTTGGTACATAATGTAGCCTACCTCTTCGTACTCTGTATAGTCGTGGATCAGATCAGGATATTAGCCTGCTAGCGTTTGTGGCACTTAGTATATGCATATACGGACGGGCATGTTGCGAACAAATTGTAGAGTCACCAAACATAACAGTTCTGTCTCCATACGAGGTAATGCAGGCTTTATGTGAAATCAGTCCCTATTTGTGGCCACCAGGTGGTGTCATTACACGTTTTTTTGCTCAGCATATAGGGCACATAACTACACATTATCCAGGGTACAACATTAAGAGTGCAATATTTAAAAGCAGTTCTAAACGAATGCATCCATCCATTATCTAAAATGTTAATCTTCACAAGGGTCGAGTGCATTTTCTATCCAATGCTTTCTACTTTATTCTTTCCATTCCATTATAAGACTTGCACATTTTTAAACTGTCCTATTTGTAACTCCACTAAACACCAGTGGGAGGCGCTCACTAAGAGGCTCCCGCTTTGTGGCCTGGCTTTTCATTTAAACTTCATACTTCATCTCAGTTTAAGAGTGAAATAACCAAAGCAGCAATTGTCACACACAGGAAGCACCTTGTTGGACTTTTTCCGATTGCTATTGTGAAATTAATGGGCTGAGTGCTTGCTGGTTGGGCAGAAGGCTCTATCTATTTACATAACGTTTGGTGTGATGCCGTCCGACTTCCTCGCTCTTGGCAAATAGAGAACACAACGACAGCCTGTAAATTGCTTACCGACCTCAGAGTTTGTTGGTACTTGAAAGCGGTTTTTGGGCCGCGCCTCCTGCGTGATTTATGCGTTGCATCTGTTTAATATCGATCATAAGCAATAGCACAGGCCAGGGGAAAGGAAAAGTCATCTCCTGTGGAAGCGTGCGCTGCACTTTGATGTTGAGCCGAACCAGGGGAAAAGGTATGAGGCCTTTTTCGAATTAGGCCGCTCATCTGGGAGGCAGAAACGGAAAAATGTGCTAAGATGCTGAAATCTTCAAATTTATAGGATTTTTTTTTTGTTTCAGAACACTTCAATGAACATTTTTGATATAAAAAGAGATAATTTGGCAGATACTTTTCGACAAATTTCTCACAAGCTAATTGTATTTTCAGTGACTAACTTTGTCCCACCCGAAGTTTGTGCACCTCTAGTTCACCTCATGCAAGTCAACGTGTTTACTGTTACTCTACCGTCCTCTGCTGGCCTTTGTGGGATCAAACGCCATATACAGAAGCACAACTTTAAATTGTAGCCCCAGTGTCAGAAGTATTGGTCATTCCCCGTCCCCAGGAAGGTTCCTATATTGGATACTAAAATTTGAGGTATTTTAATATTTCTTAAGTAACACAAATATAAACATAGTACGATAAAAAATCCTAAATGAATAAAGAAGAAAACCACAACATAATTAATAAATGATCATCTAATACTTTTTCAATCTTTGAAAAGTACCACATGAACAACACACACACGCACGCACACACACACACACACACACACGCATGCACGCACGCACACACGCATGCACACACGCATGCACACACACACACACACGCATGCACACACACACGCACACAGTATGCAGGGGACCAAGTGTAACTTTCATTGTATTACCACTAGAGGACAGCATTGGTCACCTGCATACTTAGATATTATATACAGATGAGCCTCAATAAGTATGCAGGTGACCAAGTGTGTGTGTGTGTGTGTGTGTGTGTGTGTGTGTGTGTGTGTGTGTGTGTGTGTGTGTGTGTGTGTGTGTGTGTGTGTGTGTGTGTGTGTGTGTGTGTGTGTGTGTGCGTGTGTGTGTGTGTGTGTGTGTGTGTGTGTCTGCGTGTGTGTGTGTACACTACACGAGGCAAAAAATAAATAAATGAATAAACAAATAAAGTGTAGCGAACGTTTAGGTGAATGATTCTTTTGAACAAATCTTTTGAGTGAAGCGATTCTAAAGATTCAGTTCACTTAAAACTGGAATGCACATCACTAGTACAAAAGAGTCCAGACGGCTTGGAACTGCCAGGTCGAAATAGCCGACTGGTTAGTGACACGGACTCTCCACCAATATGAACCGGGTTCGAGCCCAGGTGTGAGCACATATCCAGATGAGATTTTGGAATTGGAACACAAATGCAAGTATTTATGTGTAAATACATGAGCTGGCCCCACCCCCTAAGAGAAAAACAATGGATCACGCTCACTACCTAGGTGGGGTGAAATCCAAGAGTGTAGAACACTCCATTAGGTACACCGCCATTTTCAGGTGTTCCAAATAGCAGGCCACTTCATTAGGGAAAAATCATGGTCAAAGCTTAAATGAAAGTGAAAAGTGCTACACCCGCCCTCACCGCCACTTTCTGATTGGTTGGTTGATCTGTGACGTCACACGAGCACTCCATTAGGTTTCAAGCGTACCTAATAACAGGCCACTTTATTAGGGAAATATCATGGTCAAAGGTCACAGGTGTCAAGCTCTAGTCCTCGGGGCCGCGTTCCAACATGTTTTCCAAGTTACCCTCGTTAAGCGCACCTGCGTGAAAAGTTTTAGCTCATTTCACGTTCTGCAGGAGCTAAAACGTTTCACGCAGGTGCGCTTAACGAGGAAATCACACGGACACTTCATTAGGTACACCGCCATTTTCAAGTGTACCTAATAACAGGCCACTTTATTAGGGAAATATCATGGTCAAAGGTCACAAGTGACAAGCTCTAGTCCTCGGGTCCGCGTTCCAATATGTTTTCCAAGTTACCCTCGTTAAACACACCTGCGTGAAAAGATTTTGGTCATTTTCACGTTCTGCAGGAGCTAAAACTTTTCACGCAGGTGCACTTAACGAGGGAATCACACGGACACTCCATTAGGTACACCGCCATTTTCAAGCGTACCTAATAACAGGCCACTTTATTAGGGAAATATCATAGTCAAAGGTCACAGGTGTCAAGCTCTAGTCCTCGGGGCCGCACTCCAATATGTTTTCCGAGTTACCCTCGTTAAAAACACCTGCGTGAAAAGATTTTGGTCATTTTCACGTTCTGCGGGAGCTAAAACTTTTCACACAGGTGTACTTAACGAGGGAATCACACGGACACTCCATTAGGTACACCGCCATTTTCAAGTGTACCTAATAACAGGCCACTTTATTAGGGAAATATCATGGTCAAAGGTGACAGGTGTCAAGCTCCAGTCCTGGGGGCCGCGTTCCAATATGTTTTCAAAGTTACCCTCGTTAAGCGCACCTGCGTGAAAAGTTTTAGCTCATTTCACGTTCTGCAGGAGCTAAAACTTTTCACGCAGGTGTGCTTAACGAGGAAATCACACGGACACTTCATTAGGTACACCGCCATTTTCAAGTGTACCTAATAACAGGCCACTTTATTAGGGAAATATCATGGTCAAAGGTCACAAGTGACAAGCTCTAGTCCTCGGGTCCGCGTTCCAATATGTTTTCCAAGTTACCCTCGTTAAACACACCTGCGTGAAAAGATTTTGGTCATTTTCACGTTCTGCAGGACCTAAAACTTTTCATACAGGTGCACTTAATGAGTACACTTAAAGTTCCAATTCTAAAAGCAGATTTGGGTATATGCTCACATTTGGGATCGAACCAAGTTCTTACCGAGCAAGAGCCCATGTCACTATCCAGTCGGCTATTTTGACCTGGAATCCCTTTGCCGTCTGTAGTTTTTTGTACTAGTGATGTGCATTCCAGTTTTAAGTGAACTGAATCTTGAGAATCGGTTCACTCAAAAGATTTGTTCAAAAGAATCGTTCATCAAATCGTTCGCTGCACTTTCTTATTTATTTATTCTTTTTTTCTTTTTTTTACCTCGTGTAGTGTACCTATTGAAGTGTCCATGAGGTGTACCTAATCACAGGCCACTTCATTAGGGAAACAGCTTAAGTGAAAGTGAAAACCCGCCCTCACCCCCACCTCCTGGTTGGCTGTATGATCTGTGACGTCATTCGGACACTCCATTAGGTACACCGCCATTTTCAGGTGTACCGAATCACAGGCCACTTCATTAGGGAAATATCATGGCCAAAGGTGAACTGAAAGTGAAAAGTGCCACACCCGCCCTCATCCCCACCTCCTGATTGGCTGGTTGATCTGTGACGTCACACAGACACTCCATTCTGTACACCACCATTTTTAGGTGTACCTAATAACTCTGCATTTTTTTGTACGTGTCAAGAATGTGTATTTGACTACTTGCTCTTTATTTTGGGGGACACCAAAACATATTACACAACATAAAACACATATACATATTGTCATATAAAGCAGTTAACCAAATGTAAGATTTTTATGTTTTCATGTCCAAAAAACTAAAAACAAGGAATAAAACACCAGACAAGTTTTAACATAAAAGTTAATTAAAATAATAATAATAATAATAATAAAATAAATAAAAAATACTAATTAAAAAAGTAAGTTTCAAACCAGCAATCTAATGTGAAATTGCAGTAGATATATTGGATAACAATATTTAGGCGTGTATATGCAGTGTTATAAAATAAAGATTACCCAAAAAGAAGCATAATCCTTTCATGCAATAAAGTTAGTCGTTAGCTTGGAGAAAACGAGCTCAAAAGAGGTGGTGTTTCAGTGTGTGGTTCTTTCTTTCCTTGGCAAATCGTTTATCTACATTCTGGCTCACGTTCATTCTCTGAATTGTTCACGCAAGGAGCCGCAACACGTTCACAGACTGACCTGTTGATGCACGAGAAGGCAGTTCACTCATTGACTCGTTCGCGAACGGGAAAGTCAGGACTCGTTCCCTCGCTGATCCGTTCTCGCGATGAACGGGAAAAATCACTCACTCACTGGCCAAGTTCTTCTCGCCTAACTATGAAGATTTCATCTGCAGCCTCACTTTACACGATTGTCCCCTTCATAGCACCGAGAGTCGCGGGGCACATCTGTATGCGCATGAATATTTTTTGCACTATTCACTGAGATTAAAAAAGTATTTGCTGAACGTTCACGTTTTGTCACTTGTTGGACGGTAGTATAGCAAAATGGCTACATGTCCACCAGGGGGCAGGCTTTCACACGTTATGAACGTCAGCCCTTTGTGACGTCTTTACAGTTTAGAAGGGGAGCCCAGGGAGAAATCACAGAGCAGTATTAACGGGGCGTAGGTTTATAGAAATTATTTGGAAAATGCAAAATCTATAAAATTGCTTTTCATTTAATTTAAAAAAAATTAAAAATATTTTTCATAATTCATAATTTATGTGCAAGTTGTTATTTTAATTAATGTGCCAACTTTTTAATAAAATACGAAAATTCTAATTGTTTTTACTAATATTTTCATTGGTAAATTGTTCATTTAATTTTGTGCAATTCATTGAATTATTTAATCAATAAATGAAAATGTTAAAAAGTTTTACTAATTTGTATTTATGTGACTTTTCAACAGTATAATAATTAATGCTTAATCAACTTACAAGCAACCCTAACCCTAACCCTAACCCTAACCCTAACCCTAACCCTAACCCTAACTGACAAATGTCATATTTATTTGTTTTATTTCATTTACATGTTCATTTAGTTGATTAAATTACATTTAACCCATAAAATTTATATTTGTTTCTTTTTCCTTATTCTACAAACACATTTGTATTTCTAGGTAAATTCTATGATAACATAATCATCAAGCTTCATTTTAATTTTACGGAAAGTTCATTTGATTATTTATTGTAAAACTGTCAGTGTATAAATACATTGGTCTATTTTGTTATTTACTATAAGTGAACTAATCATATGTAGGGGAAAACTATTCATCAAATGAATATTACAGGACTTGTGATAATGCCAACCGGTTGCTAATGTTCATGAGCATCTGGTGCTTCAGTTGTGCTCTTCGTAGCACCGCTTGCATATCTTTTGGCAAATGTGATATTAATTGCGGGTCAAAAGGGGGTAACCAATTACACAAAAGCGACATTGTTATCAGTCAATCGGGCGAACCTTTTGTGTACGCAGGATAATTGTGTCGTATGGCTAAAACGGCGTGTCGCCATAATGAGGAACTGACATGAGCGCTTACGTGATGGATGAGGAGAACGCACCTCGTCTGACCTCTCATCATCGACAGACTACTACTATATATACTACTCACAGAAATCAAGCATTTTAGTTTTCAAATCATCACCTGATATGACACGTTTAGGTATTATCGGCTACGTTGATTACTCAATTAGTCCTTTGGCCATGTTACAAACTTTTGAAACAACCATTCTTGCATGTTTCTGCTCATTTGAGAAAAATAGCCCCTAGTACCAGGACTATAGTTTTACTGGTAAACTCAGAATTGGATAGAGATGTCTATCATCATGAAAAACACAAACAAAACACTTTCAAGAATCCGGGTCTCAAATTGAACAGGACGCTTAACATGTTGGTTTAAAGCAGCCAGGCCTTGAACCTGGTAGGACAATCACAGACAATTTTTTATCAAAAACTTGAAATGTCCAAATTAAAATTAAAATTAAAATTAAAAGTAACCAAATGTTTACTTATAACTGCATGGGAAAAAATTGTCATCAGTCATAAATTACATAGAAAAGACGTCTTCCTCATGGACCTACCCAGTGCGCCACTAAGCCGCCTCAAATTTCAAAACATGTTTTTCCCAATTAAATAATTTGATTTGTCATGCAAGCAGAAAGGGATCAAATTAAATGAAATCAAATTAAAATACAATAAAGACTTACCCTTTGGAAAGCGTATGACAAAACATTTCAGGTGAATTTTAACATGATTCTCATAAACCTGCAGATGTTTTTCTTGATCTATCCAAAATTAACCTAAAAGAGAAATTGAAAATGTAACTCAATTCTCAACAACCACAAGTAAAACAAAGTGCTCAACCAAAGATCAAACACAATTCATAACAAATAAATAGATTTCAAGTCATAAATTAATTACAACTCCTCCTCATGAACCCTGACCATGATTTCCTGCAGTCTTGAACCCCAATGCATCAAAAGCTGAAGCTGTTTGAATTATTTTGGTGATGAGAAGTGCATGTGTTGCTCATTAGATGGTGCAGGCCGTCTCACGCTACGAGGTGAGATGCCACATTTGTCGTGTTAAAGCGCGCCAAGTCGTTGCCCTAAAAGCTCCTGACATCAGGTGAGTGTCGAGGATTTAATTTGGCGGTAAAGAAAGGAACGCCGCCTCTTTGCCGTGCCTCGTTATCTGCCACAACCGCTCGCATTTTGGCACTTGGGTGGTGGAGTCACGCCACCTCCTCTAGAATGACCCAATACTTTGAACCCACACTGGGGAAAGAGCTAGGGTGGCTCCATATCCAAAACCACTTTCAAGCAACAGTGCTATGCATCATCATCAACTTGCTGTTGAGGAACTAAGTTGTAGTGAGTTGAGTAGCTTCGTCTAGTGCTTTGACACCATCTTGTGGCATCTTGTTGCCAAGCAACTATGTTAAAGTTAATTGATGAGCTTCTTTTAGTGTGGTGGCGCCATCTGGTGGCAGACAGCAAATTTGAGCATTTTTGGGGGGTTGGTAGGTACTTGTGTTTTTTTTCACACAGCTGCACAAAACAGCTGCGGGTGTGCGTTTAGGGTGTATGTAATCCGTGGCGAATGCTGAGCACTACAGCTGCTGTCACTTTTTAACTGGATGAGGTATAACCAAGATTTTCCCACCAATTCCTTCTCTGGAACTTGTACACACACATGCACGCAAGCACAGACACACACACACATACACACACTCTCAATGTCAACAGCTGGACATTTGTCTACACGTCCCCACTTAGCTTTTATTGTTGCACTGATGACAGACTTACATTTGCTGTTTAGTGCATTTGAAGTGTTATTTGTTGCCATTGTCAACAGTGATTCAGATTTAAAAAACACAATCAGTGGTTTAGCACGCAATGTGATTGTTTATGACCAAATTAATTGGCAAATTCTTTTGCGCTGTGACACCACAAAGCCCTTTTGAGAACAGAGCACTTGGGTAAGTTTACACTACATGGTTCACGTAACACAATTCAATTTTTTTTTTTTTTTTGACCTTTCACCCTAACTATGACCACAAATATCACTACAATATGACTTAAAATCTGATGTTAGGCCTTTTTTAAAAAAAAATTATTGACACATAGTCACAAGTCAAATTAAAGCGGATTCAGTTTGAATTCTTCATCTGTCCAAAATGGACAAATGTCTAGTTTGCTGAGATCGAAATCATTTTAACATGCTGGATGGTGTCGCCTCTCTTTTTAATGACAGAACGTAATACGTACATTTCATGATTTAAGATGAATTTAGTTTGAAATGAATTATCCCTGTAAGTGTAAAATGTCAGCGACTCTCTGAAAATGACTCTCTTACTGACGCATCACTTAATGTTGCATTCAGCCATCCCTGTGTAATTGTAAATCCACACCCACTTCATACATCTCACATTCAGACAAAGAGGAAGCAAAAACAGCTCGGGGTGAGCCCCACCTTCATGTGCCTGACATATTAACAAGTCAAGCCTCCCTTTCATCCACGCCTTGGAGGTAGAAAAATGGGGGTGGGGCCCACACCATTGCGGCTGACTTGGGGGGGGTTGGCCTGGGTGCGGCTTGAATTAGTGGGGGTCGACGGCAGCGTAAGAAGGTGAGAGAGAGGTTCAGGCAGCATCCGCCACTCGTCATGAAATATGTATAGATGCCGCGCCCTGGCTGAGCGGTAATTGATCAGAGAACACCATTAGCCCAGGACGTCGGTCCACGATGGCTGCACCTGGGAACCAAGCATTGTTGTTAATGAGGGAGATGAATGAAAGCGACCCGCCCAGAAGTTCAGTTACTGTTGTTGGCATGATCACATAAATTCCCATCAACTATACAGGAACATTCATGACACAATTCAGGTGTTCTCAAAAATGCGTGTTTGACGAAGGTGTACAACGGGTTTGCGGTCAAAGGAAACTATTTTCCGGACTCATCTTCAGTTGTACTCATTCGGCTGTCCTCAGCCTGGATCCCAAAAGGGAGCTTGATAAATCCTCACATTGGTCTGTAGGGGACACAAAGGATGAATTATCTTCCATTTCGGCCAATCTAGCGATTCATTGTGTGTGTAGTGTGGTGGGGGTGATGTCTGAGGAAACATATTTGGACAGCAACCAAGAAGTTATTGATTGCTGGAGGAATAATTAAACTGGCAGGTCCTGCTTTTTGCTGCAAGTCAATAAAATCAATTTTGAAAATGATTTCATTGCCTTATCTAATTGCGTGGTTATCGGTGTTATGCAGGACACGTCAAAGGTTACATACATACTTAATCTTAACGGTGCATTGGTTTCATATCAACAAACTGGTCCAAGAGAAATGTGTAAAGTTCAAGCAAGCTATATATATATATATATATATAAATAAATAAAAGGCCTTTCACTCTTTCAGCCAAGATTATTGGTTGGCCAGATTTTGCTACAGAATCCAAGAATTTCCTTCGGGATAGCAAAGTATCTAGCCACGCAACAAATGGGAAGTGTTGAGTTTTAATGAGCTGTCGCTTCCGATGACTCGGTGTTTGTCATCATTGGTCGGCTGCCATTGACGAGGTGTTGCCGCACATTTTTAGGGTACCCGAAAGAGTCGTAGAACATTAAAGCAGCTAAAATAAGAATCATCATCTCGTTCTACTCTTTGTGGCTAGTCGAAAAGCGTACGTGAAATACTGGCTCTTGCTTTCCAACTTCCTGGATGGCTGGGACAAATCCGTGTCAAAAGGCAAAGAAAAATACATTCACAGCTTTCTAGGCGAGCAACTACTTGCTTTTCACCGACAACAATTTTAGTCTAAACTGCATCAAATTTCCTTACACTTTTCTTTAATTAAAAGATTTCTCTTCTTTCAAGCCGCATTCAGAAAGATTTGGAAATATTTTAGCTTACCGTAAAACAAACAAACAAAGAGATTACCCTTTATACAATCTATCCAGTGTCTCCATCTCGCACAATTCTACAATCCATTTCATTGTTGATGCGCATGACCTTGTCTTGTCCACATTATTAACTTTTATTTAAGGTATGGTCTCAAACAAATTTGTACAAACAAAAGAGGTTAATGTGCGTTGACCTGTGAGGGTCACACCAGGCCGTCTAAATAAGGACACGCTGTAACCTTCTTCTTTGTAGCGCATTGACCTACATTCTCCGAGAGCTGCGACTGGTGGGCAAGCTCACACCGGGTGACACAATGGAGGAAGGTGCCGCGAATCAAACAAAAGAGCAGAAGAGAGACGTATTCGCACATTGCACTTCAGTAGAAGTACACACACTTGTGCTAAATGGAAGATTATAGTCAAAGAAAAAGTATTAGTTCAAGCCCTGTACTGAATAAAAAAAAAACTAGGATTGCAAATGGATTTTATTTATTTATTTATTTATTTATTTATTTATTTATTTATTTATTTATTTATTTATTTATTTATCCACTTATTTATCCCATTTATCCATCCATTTATGTATCCATTTATTTATTTATGTGAACATGACTCATCTCTGGATATACAATAAAAACATTCCCATCGATTGGAATATTTTCAGGAATTTTCTGTTCGAGGTTTTGGTGGGAATTACCTTAAAGGGCAAATTTATTTATATAGCCCTTAATCACAATGGAGTCTTAAAGTTCACATCAACAAAATCCCACCCAGGGGAAAGAAGCGGGAATAAAACAGGTGAAAATCCAGATGTCAAGGACCACTTCTTATGATTTTTTTTTTTTTTGTACTGCAAATCAAAATTAGGTTTTTGGATGTTTTTTTTTCCTAGTGCCCATTTCCAAATGGTGTCATCTAGACGACGCTGTGTAAATGAAATGTAACAACACACATCCAGAAGGCAACTCAAAGACACACCTAGCCCAAAGTTGAATGCTAATAATCGACTCATCTTGAAACCCAACCCGGTCTTTCATGTGTTCAAACTGAACCATTACAGCACATTTTCCATTCCAGACGCTACTGGAAAAACTCGGAAAGACACGGCATCCTGCGGTCAGGTAATTAGATGACATCAGTGTATGGTGTGATGTAAAATACTATACTTGGTAGAAAGTGACAATTGCTTTTGACACAACAGACCCAAACGATATCAGGTGTTAAACTTGATAAACTCTCCTGGCTTTACGCAGCGCTTGAGGCATTTAGAGAGTGTCTGCCATCGGTCACCACGTACTCGGCCCCTGAGTTAAACACGTGCAATCAGAAGTTTTTAGAAAGGTCACAAAGTTTGCCTGTAAAGATTGTAGAACTTTTTAGGTTCATCATAAAAAAAAGCCCAAAAGCCCAATATCCCTTGCTTATTGAGACCAGACAGACACACACATGCACACACACACACTGCAATGGTAAGAATAGAAGCTCTCTCTGAGCGTAACATGCAATTATATGCCGATGCACAAAACCTTTTGGGTATACAACTAAGTGTGCCATGGATCGGTTTTGTGGATTATTTCTAGCCCTGTTCTAATGTTGAAATATGGTGGCTGTCATGACTCACAAAGTGACCAAGTTAATCATAACATACAACTGTGTGCGTGACTGTTATTTTATTTTATTTTTTTAATTTTTTTCGGTGCTCATTGTGACTCATGTCGACATGGAATGCCGGCATTGTTTACATGATGATCAAAACCAGATGTTATGTCAAAATTTGTCAACCTTAGCTGCAAAAGTTATCGAGGCTGAAGCACTCCGGCCTGAACTCAACTATGTCAAAAGAAAAATCAAGTGTAAACCCGAAGAAATCCACCTCAAATGTCATGTCGATAATTGTCTTTCTGCATCAAAGAAGATCTGTGTTTTTTCTTCTCCTCCTTCTTCTTCACTGTTCTCCATCTGTCCCCGGGCACCTTCACTTTGATTTAATGATCACACGTGTGTGTGTTTGTGTGTGTGTGTGTGTGTGTGTGTGTGTGAGGGAAGAAGAAAGCATGAAAGAAAGAAAGAAAGAAAGAAAGAAAGAAAGAAAGAAAGAAAGAAAGAAAGAAAGAAAGAAAGAAAGAAAGAAAGAAAGAAAGAAAGAAAGAAAGAAAGGTAGAGGGGTTTTATCCTGAGATAAACTCTCGGCAGCAGCAGAGACAGGAAGGAAGAGAAGGCATCTGCATAAACAACAAAAACATGAGGAGAGCAACATGAATGAAAATGAAAATATTAGGAACAAGGACCAAAGACAGAAAAGTGACAGACGTGATGAATGAAAGAATGCAAAGGAAGACAGAAAGCATAGAGAGATCCATCACAATCAAGGCCAGGAGAGAAAATAGACCCATGTTCGGAATTTTTCAGCAATTCAGCCAGTTGCATTTTAGAAAGCATTTTTTTTACTCAGCGTACGACCTGAAAAAAAAAAATAAAATCAGCCCCCAGCATCAGTTTGACTGATGAAATTGGCTAGTCATTTCATGAAAACGTCTCAAGGACCAACGCACAAAATTCAAGAGAAAGTAAGACAGTGGAAGTCGCCATCTCTCACTCAGAAACGCCCCAGATTTGTTGTTATTTTATCAGCAACCACATTTTCACCAATTGACATGAAATTTGTAGAACAAATGAAAAAGTCTCAAGGACCAATGCCAAGAACTGAATAGGAAGTTTCCATTTTGGTTTGATTCAGCCATTTCTCATGTAACGCTCCTGGACAGAAATAAATAAAGAAAATATTTCTTTATTTACTGAGTGGCCATGTCCATATTAAGAAGACACACAAAAAGGTCTTAAATTGAAAAAGGAGTTGGCTATTTTGGTTTGATTCAAAAACATCTCAGCAGAAATAAAATCTTAGTTAGCCCTCGCTTGGGCTGTTTGTACTTTTGGAATAAATGTCATGTGGATAAAAGCCAAAGAAAAACCCTTTTCCAAACATCAATTTCTGTGTCTAGGTTTTGTGCTACTTGAATGGTGCGGCCGTGGTATGCAAAGTGTTGTTCATTCAGTTGGTATCCAGAACAACAACACAAGCAATAAGTATATATCAGGGGGAGAAGAAGCAGATGTGGCCACTGGCACCAAAAAGAAGAAAGACATGACATCACTTCCAGATGGTTTACTCATTAATAACCCGCAATGCGAAAACACAGTGCTGAAAATTCACACTGAATGGCTTTCACAGTCACAGGGACAGCTATTCCGCAACACTTCATGTTATGCTCCAGTTCAATTCATTAAAGAGGAACCCAAACGAAAATTTCATTTGCAATTTGTTGTATGTTTAAACACGACATTGAAAACGACGCCAGGTCTCAGGTGGCAACCAATCACGACTCAGCTTCAGAAAACTGGTGAGTTGTGATTGGTTAGTGGACCAAACTGGCTGCCCCTCGAGATATTTAAAATAAATGAGTTTTCCCTTTTCAATTGATATTCCACAAACAAAACATTAATCAGAACACTGTTGTGCTGCAGATTTTGCAAAGAAAATCTGGGCGTTGACTTCTCCTTTAATTACATCATTTCAAATTAACTGACAATTTTATTAGTCATATAAAAATGCTTTGACTAAAATTACATTCATTGTAGGTGTGTGTGTGTGTCAATTATCATATAATTTTACTCTAAATATGTCTCAGATATTGTCATTGCATTAAGACAATATACCAGCACAGTAGGAAATGTAAAAATTATTTTCACTTTTGAATAGTATTTTTTTTTTTTTTTAGACGTATGTGCATTGAATCAGTTTAACTTTAAACACAAGAATATATACTTCCCCTTGTTCTACCTCTGTTGCTAAGTATTTTGCAGCAGAGTTCTGCAGCATTGGAGCTTAATCCACTCTTAGCGGGTAGCCAAGGTGGAACAAAAAGTGCTGCATGACGCATCAGTATGTTTGTGTGCGTGTGTGTGTGTGTGTGTGCTCCCAAACGCAGCTGTGAGACAGCGTGGCAGGGGGCTGATTCACCTCGCCCTCTAATCAGCAAGTGGAACATCAGTGAGAAAATGGTGCGACGTGAAGGACACATTAACTCCTCAGGGGAACAACTCCATGTCTTGGGACCATCCGCATTAGATATAGAAAATGCATCAGAAGATATTATTATTGTCACACAAAAAGCAAAGTTTAAGATCTTTGTAAAGCTTTGATTTGATATCAAAAATTTGTATGTTGCCTTTGTTGTTTTGGAACAAAGTGAAGGAGATTGAATTGTCTTGGGCATGAAATGAACTACATAAACAACTCATAGAATTTTAAAACATTAGCCTTAAAGTCATATACTAGAACTGATTTTGTAAATGTGCTTGTGGCAAAGAACCCTCCCAGATGACCAGGTAGACAAAGATGATAAGTTTTCGTTTTTCCAGCAGAAAAGCAAGTATGTTTATTAAGCATTTTTAATATACATGGGGGAAAAAAAATCCACTTTGTATGATACAGAAAGTAAATGAACATTGAATGTACATACGGAGAGATATTTATAGTTCCAGCCAACCCAAGATGGCAGACAAAACACTGAGTGAACTGTTGAACTGATAAGATTGCAAAACTTTTTTCTTCGTAGCGGACTGATGATGTTTGTACATGCGATAGGTCGCCATGACTATAGTCCTTGGCGAAAACAGCATACCATGAAGCAAAAATATGACAGCCTGTAACTGCAGACTTGTTGAAAAATAGATGTTTCTTTTTCGTTCTTTCCCATTTTGACAGTTTTTTTCCATTTATGGCTTTCAAGAGTAAAATCCAAACTCTTTTACGCCGTTCCCGTGTCACTCCCATTTGACCCGTTGACAGCGTTACACACACACGCAACAGAACTGCTTTTAGTTTAGCACCAAACTAATGTGGACAATAACACCGTGGATTCTTATGCACTCGCAAAAAAATATATGAACACACAACTGAATGGAAAAAAACAAAATCCCATGGGGACAAAAAAAACCCAACCTTTTCTATCCTTTTTGTCATGAAACACTTAAAACACAACATGAGTCCAAAAATAGCTGCAGGCAACTTGTCAGAACGCAACAGCACCATGGTAGAGCAACAAAAAGTGGCTTTTTTCCAAAATAATAAATATGCTCTTAAATCTCCAGGACTATTTTTAACATGGAACATACAGGGATTTTTGGAGAAAGGCAGCCTATTGATAAATCCTGGTGTTCATACTCTATAGACATGAGAAACTCTGAAAACAAATCATCACAGACTGTGGCTAAAACAAGGATGGGCTTCCAGAGTAAATAAAACAAAAGCACGTCTATCGTTTGTCTCTTTCCAAAGTGCATACACTTCTTTTTTCCATTAAATAGCATTATGTTAAATTATAATGATAGTTTTGCACGGAGAAGGCTGTAACAGAAGGTAGGCACATTGAGTATCAATCCACGGAAAGCCTCGAGGCAGCAACCGATATTACCCAAACCACCCCTTTGACCCCCGATTGTAATTGTAAAATTACAAATTATAATATTTTGAGATTCTCTGAATGCAGTTGTTTTGGCACGTTTGTGACCGTCGGCATTCAGGAAGGATTTGCGTGCTTCTCAAGGAGGAAACAATCCAGAGAGAAAACATTCTTCATGCAAGTCTGATTGGATGCAATCCAGCTGTGGCTTAAATTGTGAATGTGCCGTCTGTTTGTCTCTTTTTGACACCGGCAACTATAAAGGGGTCTCCTTTTTGTAGTTGAAGCTGGGGTCCGATCCTTCAATCTGCAGTCTGAGAGCTTGTTTAAGGCTTAGCTCAGTGTCTCTGACGGGGTAGCTCTCGAGGACATCCCGGTGATGGCCTCGGTTCTGAGGGTTGCAAGGAACCGACACACGCCCCAGGTAGACCTGATGGCCCTGTAGGTGGTAGTTGGGGTTGGTCATAATCCCATTGCGTTTCTTCTCACTGCAGCTTTGTTTGTGGATGAAAAGCTGGTCTTGCTGTGCTGAGCCGCTGATCACCACCTTGGAATGGAGGTCCTTGGTGATTGATTTATTGAGAGCGAGGCGCTTATCCATTTGGGTCATCTCGTACTCGGGTACCTGGCCTTGCATAGAGCCGCCGTTCTTCGATTTTTTCTTGTCAGGCCCTCCTTTACTGTTCACGGTGCCATTTACAATCTTGGTTCCCTTTGTCGATTTGGATCCGGGTCTCAGCAGTGACCAGTCAAAGTCGTTGGACGGCGACACCTGACCAAAGGATTTTGTGGTGGAGGACGGCGAGACGATGGACTGTCTACTGCGGCTGCGGGGTAGGGAGTGTTGCTGGATTTGTTCGGTGAAGGTCATGCTGTGGAAGCTGTCGATAGGAACCGTCTGCGCAGTGGCTGTGGACGACGTGGTTCTTAGGGACGAGTTCTTGGAGCTTTTGAGCGAATTGTTGGATAGTGATGATTTCTGTCTGTCAACCGTGGAGTCAGGGGAATCAGATGGTGAACTGAACGCATGAACGGGCCCATTGGTGAGACCGCGTCCCGTTGACTGCAGATCTCCTGCACCGGTGCTGCCGGAACTGCTGGATTTGATGGTGAGCGACTGCATTTTACCTGTCATTTTGTCATCCATGGTGTGCACCGGTGACGGATTACTGCCGTTTAATGATGTGGCTCCGTACTTCTCTAGAAGTTTGATAATGGTGGAGTGACCACCTTTGGCCGCCACTCTCATTGCCGTGCGTCCAAATTGGTCGGCGTGGTTTGGGTCAGCACCGTTTTCAAGAAGTATCTGGACGACGTCAATATGACCCTCCTGGGCGGCAATGCCCAAGGCCGTTGCACCCTGGTTGCACGTGTGGTCGACTCGTGTGCCGTTTTCTATCAGGTACTGCACAACTTTGGTGTGTCCTTGCCAGGCCGCTGACTGCAGGGCGGAACGCTTCTCATTGTCACAGGCATTGACGTCAGCGTGGTAGTTGATGAGCAGCCGCACCGTTTCCAAATGGCCCTGCCAACAGGACACGTGGAGGGCTGTCCTGCCCTCCGTGTCACATGCTTCCACATTGGCACCATTCTCCAAGAAATACTCTGACATTGCCAATTGGTTTTCCAGCGCTAGTATGTAGAGCGTTGGGCGTCCGTCGGCGTCCTTGTGGTCAATGTCGGCACCGTGGCTCAACAGAAGCTCCACGACATCCCGGTGACCTTCCAACGCCGCCACCCTGAGAGCGTTCCTCCCGTCGTAGCCTCGCTGGTCTATACATGACTTGTTGTCTAGGAGGATTTGAACGCAGTCGTAGTGTCCTTCCTGTGCGGCCAGGATCAGCTGTATCCTGCCATCATTGTCCACCTCTGTGCATCGAGCGCCTTGCTCAATCAGTGCTTCGCACACTAGCCGGTGGCCTTCAAAGGATGCCATGTGCAGCGGCGTCCAGCCAGCGTCGTCCCGGTGGTTCTCATCCAGACCTCTGTCCAGCAGAGTCCTTACCACCTCCACATTGCCCTGAGCAGATGCAATGCTCAACACCGTCCTGCCCTCGCTGTCAATGCTGTCCACGGCCGCTCCCCAGAACAGCAGCGTGTTGACGACTGATGCGTGACCCATGGATGCAGCTGCGAGGAGAGGGGTGCGCCCGTTGTTGTCTGTGTGGTCTACATCGGCACCGCCTTCCAGAAGCAAATCTACGACATCTACATGCCCTTCATAGCCGGCCACCAGGAGAGGAGTCATGCAGTCTTTGTCGCAGTGGTCTACCTCTGCTCCCCTGTCAATGAGAAGACTCACCACAGAGGCGTGGCCTTTGCTGGCAGGGATGCAGAGAGCTGCCACCGAAAGGGCGGTCCGACCATCCACGTCCTCATGGTTGACTTCCGCCCCGTGGTCCAGGAGGTGCTCCACTATCTCCCTGTGTCCCATATAGGCAGCGGCGATGAGGGCTGTTCTTCCTTCATTATCAGCCTTGTTGACTTCAGCCCCATGCTGGAGGAGGTTCAGCACTATGTCCTCATGCCCGCCCCAAGCGGCTGCCCTCAAAGCTGTTCTGCCGTCAGCGTCAGTGCAGTCCACTTTGGCACCGGCATACAGCAAAGCGGACACCACCTCCGAGTGTCCGCCCCATGCAGCCGAGCGTAGCGCCGTCCAGCCGTCGTGATCTGTGTGGTTAATGTTAGCCTCGCAGCCAATGAGGCTGTTGACCACTTTTGTGTGGCCCTGCCTGGCAGCTAGAGTGAGCGCCGTTTGTCCATGGTTGTCCTCCAGCTCCATGTTGGCCCCTCTGGAAATGAGCAAGGTGACAACATCGAGGTTACCGCTGTACGCCGCGTTGGAGAGCAGAGTTCTAGCGCTAGAGTCACACTGGTTCACAGAAGCTCCGTTGTCTAATAAAGTTCGTATGGAGTCCTCTCTCTCCAGGGCCTGTTGTACAATACATGAAGCGTGGTCGTCTTCGTTGTTTACGTGAGCGCCAGCTTTGACTAGAAGCTGCAAAACCTCCTGTTCCCTTGGTATAGAGGTGGTCAGAGAGTCTTTGGTAGGTGTACCGTTCCAGACCATCCAGAGAGCCAGATTGAAGGGCTCCATCTGCAAATTGGAGTTCACTAGGTGAAGTGCAAATTCTTGCACTTCGTGGGGTTTGAGCTGTTTCGCCCGGCAGGTGTAACTCATAGCCAGCATCCGGTGTCCCTCTGCACCATTGCATAAGTATTTTTGCGTACAGTGCTTCACGTCCAGAAGCCACTCTGCAAAACTGTAGTGGAAAAGGATTTTACTGCTCCCAAAACCATTAACCAACAATTTAGAGAGGATGTCCATCTTTTTCTGAAACTCTTCCATTGTCAGCGTGGTGTTTTTGGTCCAGACTGCGTGGTACAGTTCTTTGACTGTAAGCGGCCTGCACGTGGCCAGGATGACGTTGAGGATGGGCTGGACTTTGGCAAACTGTTTCCTGACAAACAGTCTCTGGCAGAGCCACAGGTAGAGGCCGTTCAGCGTGCCTGGAATGTCGCGAATCTCGCGAAGCATAATGAAGTTCTCCACCACACCGTCCAGTACTCGCTCCAGGTAGAGGAAGCACCCGCTGCTCTTGATGTGGAGCTGGTTGAGCATCTCTGCCGTCTCCTTAGTGAGATGCTGCCTCAAGGCCTCCTCCTGATCCAAGCGGTGGAGGATGTACTGTTGGACATCCTTGACGATGTAGGCCTTGCGCAGGTCGTCCAGGCTAATTTTCCGGAATCCTGAGTGGAAGAAAAAAAGGATACTAAGATAATTGAAAAATGACAAAGAGTTACTGTATTT
Organism: Syngnathus floridae; assembly: GCF_059516105.1. Taxonomy (NCBI): domain Eukaryota; kingdom Metazoa; phylum Chordata; class Actinopteri; order Syngnathiformes; family Syngnathidae; genus Syngnathus; species Syngnathus floridae. Next base: position 8,846,801 of record NC_142413.1, on the reverse strand, counting down.
TACCATGAAAACTTTTTCCCCCTGCGTCTTCAACAAATATGCAGGTTACCTCAGGATTTTCTCAGCCATAGGAATGTAACAATTTCATCCCAGTATGACAGTATTGATAAGTCTTAATATGACAAATGCTTCAAGTATCACACCAAGGTAATTGAATGCTGGTTATGATTCTTCTCTGGAACTGTTTATTTCCTTTGAAAACATCAAACAGACTGTTTTTTGTTTTAAATTGAGAAGTAAACATGATTTAAAAAGCGAGTCATTTACTTGCTCCATGACTGAGGTTCAGAACAGAAGCTACCTTTTTAACCCTCTTTGCATGAGCGTTAACTACAGCATCATCTGCATACATTTAAAAATTCACATTATTACATATTTTGGGGAGATCATTTCTGTACAGGGAGAATAACAGGGGACCAGGTATTAATCCTTGCCGCACACCGACAGAAACCGATGATTTTACAGTCAATTTATTGAGGATAAGTATGATCTAAGCTACTGAATTGCTTCTGGTGAGAAATTGAAGTCTATTAGGCATGTAAGAAGAATTTCATGGTAAGCGATTGTCAAAAGCCTTTTTAAGGTCAAGAAACACTGCACCAGGGATGTATAGCCATCCAATTTATGTTTCGCCTCTACCACTCCACTGATTACCGACTTAGTGGAGTGGTTTACTTTGAAAACAAATTACATAGGATGTTAATTAAAGGAACTAGCATTGAAACCCTAACCCTAACCCATCTCTCAACGACCTTGGAAACGACTGGAAGTATCAAAGTCTGGTGACTGACTGGCAACTAGTCCAGAATGTAAACTGCCTTCTGCCCAAAATTAGATGGCATACACTCCAGCTGATCTGTGACCCCAATGAGGACAAGCACTACAGGAAACGGATAGATGGATATGCAGTATGTCTAATTAATCATTGAGCTTACGATACCAATATGTTACGGTATCTTAAGACTAACGTTAAAATCATACCTGGTACTTATCCATTGATTTTGTAATTTTCAGATAATTAGGCTGAGCTAATTCGAAATTTCCTAAGGCACTGGCTAACTGACTAAAACACATCCTTTTGGAGGAAATGAGCGTGTCATCCCTCTGGCTGCTGGCAGGAGAGACGATCAAGCAGCAGTTAGCTTTGAACTAAGGCAATGAGCAGTGAAGGCAAAACAAAGCCGAGCCGAGTAAATTCACGGGATGCTCTTACAGTGGAGGTTATTTTAACATCAACGCATGCATATGTTACGGTTGACATGTCATCTTGAGTGGAAGCATGACCGCAAGAATGCCATAAAATGTGAGGGATTTGTCTGGCCAAAACAAAAAGCATGCCAACAGCAACACAGTCAAATGAAGTACGAACCGACCTAAGCGCAGAAATACATATCCCCTGCTGAAAGAACACACGTCATTTGACGCAATAGCCTAAAATTTGCCAGCGCAATGGGCGTAAAGGTTAAGAGCACGACATGAGCTGTGGTTATGAGAAGCTGACATACGAGCGAGGGGGCGAGAAATATCCCACCGCCTCGCTAATTGCGTGTGGCACGCTTCTATCGCGGCCTTCTGCTGAGTGAGACGAGGTTTAATGAACATCTTTGGGATGATAAGAGTTCCATGATGGCATTCTCCAAGATGCACTTTCTTGCACGTTAAAGCCATCTGTGATCTGTGCACGCCGGAGAGCATTTGTTTACGATTCCCACGGTTTTCAGGGCCAGAGGGACTACAAGAACCGATTGGGGGATTTTGTCACATATCTTTGTGCAAAAAACAATGAGCCATGGACAAATGTAAATTAAGGATACATTTGATCTAAAAAAGTGAAGTTTGCTCTTTCTTTCTTTCTTTCTTTCTCTTTCTTTCTTTCTTTCTTTCTTTCTTTCTTTCTTTCTTTCTTTCTTTCTTTCTTTCTTTCTTTCTTTCTTTCTTTCTCACTGTATACGGCTCAGAAATGTTCTAAAAATAAAAATATCATAACATTATTTAGTGTAAATGACTAATCAGTATTTCCCACCAACTTCAGGTTATGTGGGACCATCGAGGACCCCTGCAAATGTTTATTGAACGAACGTCTACCATATTTTTGTGTGATTGCCTTTAACTTGTAATATAGCCCCGATGGAAGAGGCACCAGGCATCCAACTTCTGCTAAAACTGACACGACTGTTGGGATCGCAGCGGGCTTGTGGAATTTTACTCCCTCGCGGCAAGGGAACCCACACCTGGAGGATAGACAGCAAACACGAGGAGCAGTTCCCATGCATGTAGTGTAACTTGAAGACAAGGGATCCACAACGACTTTCTCATCTTGCGGACAGAGTTTTAAAAGATAGTTATGCTTGAGTGTATGCATAAATGTGTATGCATAAATGTAATGTTACATTGGTACACTTATATACAATAAACAAAACAACAAAAAACGAATGACCCTAACCCACTTTCAATTTATTACTGCATTGCACCATTCACCTTTTTCTCCCGCCGCCGCCTCCCTTTATTTTCTTTAGCCGCATGACTTTTTGCTCCAATTGCAAATCAATCGTCTCACAATAGCAGAAATACAGAAAGATGCATGACCCCAAAACAATTGTAGATTGCAATGTTGTGATTTCTCAAGTGAGAAATCCTTTACTTGGCATTAGTCCTTTTATCTTTCATCAGAAACAGTTGAGAGTATCGCAATCTGTCTACTTTTGTTCAGGCATTTTAGGATTTTGAGGTTCTGTGAGGTGGGACTCATGGTGGGTGCACTTTGTTGAAGATCATGCAATCACATGGAAACTTAGTCCGAGTGTGAGACTCTGACGTCAGACTCTCTGGACGCCTTCTACAGACATTCTGGGTTTGCGCCAGTTGGGAAAGCCACAAGCTGAGCCAAGGGGAAGAGGCCATTAAAGGGCTCAGATGAAAAGGTAATGTTTTGCCTTGAAGTAGATCTTAATTGGATTTATTTGCCGAGGGATCCCGTGTGAGCACACCGTCTGCTATGCAGCTACGCTGTGCTGCGCTGCGATATCTCCTCAGCAAAACAATATAAAAATGCCTTTCTACAGCATGCAGCAAACATTCCGTGGTCGCTGACGCACAAATTGCAAGGATAGAAACCATCAGTGGATTAGAACTATTGTGAAGTTGAGCCGCTGCTATGTATTTTAAAAGCAGGAGTAGAAAAAAATGCATTGTCATTCATTTATATTATAGGTTGTAAACAGAGAAAGTCGACCGTCACAGACCGAACGGACAGAATGTTATTTTCCGGAAGAGAGTTTGCTCCTGCCTCAATTTACAAGGTTAGGGTTAGGGTTAGGGATTGTATTTTTTTTTTCTTCAGATCAATACCCAAATTGGTAATGTGCCCCTCCTCACATGATGTCTTGTTCGGGTTCAAAAACTTTGGAAAGGTCATAAATGGACATTGCAAAAATGAAGGCCATTGAAGTATTATTATTTTTTTATGGCACGTGCTTATCACAAACTATCCTGACTAATTTGTTTATATACGCCAACCAAGTAACTCTTACCGGTGTATAAAACCTGCTGGTTAAAACAGGTGCAAACCAATCTCTTGGTTAGTTCTAGGGTTAAGATTAGGATTCCTCTGGACCGGTGGTCTTTGGGTTACCTTGTTCCATTCCTACAGCAGTGAGATTTACGCAAATGTTTATTCAAGTGGGAAAGTGCTGTGGTTGATCGCTCATCTATAATATGCGTATGCTAACACAGAAGTAAAGTCATAATTTCCATCCATATTTGAATGAAAAACATAAATGCAAAATAGGAAGTGGTGGAGGTACCCTCATTCCTTGCAAACTATTCCTAATCTCTTATGTCAGAACCTGCGGAAACTCTGGACGAGCTGACAATGTTTAACTCAAACAAACTGTGACCTATTTTAGGCAGGAAACCCTGGTGTATTCGATGATGCCAGTCAAGAGTGCATTTTCGACTGAATCTCAGTTAAACTGTTTCCAGGAATGCAATCTGTAGCTTGGCTAACTAAGCCTTCCAAAAACTTCATCTTGTTCAGTCAACAAAGCTTCGACTGTAGTGGTTGTGTGGTCGGTTTTAGCTTCGAACAATAGTGGCAGCGAAACAAGCAACAAATGCCACATTCATCAGTGTGAGAGATGCAGCGCCAGAGTAAAAAGGCCTCTCGGCCAGCTGCTGCTTGTTACAGAACTGGATAGCAGCCACAGGAGACACAGCCCTACTTACAAAGGAGTGACTGTTTTGCATTGGAGATTTTTTTTGTTTTTTTTTTCAGATTTTCAAACGAGGCTGAGGGCATATGTGCGTCAGACAAACTGGTGGCATGACCTCATGGGTCCGTGGTGCAGCGTCTCGAATCATCCGCGTTCCTCTTTGTGGGACGACGTCTTAGGTCGGTAGATCAGCAAAGAAAACAGAAACCTAAGCCTGGCTGCCCTCAAATGCTCCGGCAAAGCCATGCGCGACAAAGCCTGCTCAACAGCTGCGCCGCTTGCCCCTCCAGTGCACACCAGAGCGCCAAACTCCCTGACACAAGTATGGGGACCAGAGACCACAAGGGACTGCAGACAAGTGTGGGTAGTTCTTCTGAGAGCGATATTATTTTGTTTGCTAAGTGCTCTGTTTATCTCTCCATGGCTGTTTCTGAAGAGACTGTTGGAGAAAATCATTTTTAGCGCCGCTGCGTCAAAATCGTTCTACTCAATCAATTATGCGGCGCTGGAGGCGACGCTCGTGTTCAAACATGCCCGCCACTAAAGTGCCAGCCCGTTTCCAGTCAAACCTGCTGTGATGTAACGGAACAGGTCTGAGAAGGGAAGGTGTGTGTGTGTGTGTTTCGGGGGGTTTACGCCAAGTACAACATTGAGTTCAGTGGCTGGACCTGTGACGTTTGAGTGACAGAAGCTTGTTACAATGCAACAAGACACTGATCTATAAGGCTAGTGCACCTGGTCACTCCAACGTATTGCAGAGTTATCGCCGTATCTCACACGACTTCTTTCGACAGCACAGCTGACAAGTACTCAAATAACCTGCCAGGCCAATAAGTCTTGCTCCACATAAAGACAGTATTCTCTGTAACGATTAATGAGTCGGTTGTGACAAGACCATTTAAACCCAAAATCTTGAAGTTGTCCAAAACAAAAATAAAGTCCATAATAGCGGCCGTACTTTTACAATAAGCAAATCAAATCTCAACTTATCACTGGCAACATTTACAAGCGATTTTTCGAAACAAGCCTAAAGTAACCGCTGATGAGTGGCAATCGTGGCTACACGGATCCGCTTACAGTTACGACAGGCAGCGCAAGAACGTGAGTGCAGGCCCAAGTACAACAGCGATTGGACGTGACCTCGCGGAGGGAGGGTTTTTTACCAACTTGGACAGGCGCAGGTCTATACGCGTTCATGGCCTATATATGCATCCGTGTAAAATGAAAAGCGTACCTAAATCCGGCAGTCCGTTAGGGTGTACTGTCCCGTGCAGAGCGGACTGAAAGGTTCAAAATTTTCTGTGCACTGTCACACTCCAAGAATGTGCACACGTATTTCATGGGTGCATACACGGTCATTCCACTGTGTAAAAGCTATGATTGCTAAGCATTTCAGCTCCATGCTGGATCAGATTTCTTTCCATTTTTGTTCATCAATACACTTGATGACTTTCCGCCGACCGTGTTTCGTCACGTCACCGGCACAACAAATACGCACATCGGATTTTATTCATTATATCCAAACAAACCAATGCCAGGAAGATCTAGAATCCTTTTGATGCTTCACGGGCAAAAGATCCAGACAAAAAACATCTATGTAAATCAACAGCAATGCTTTTTGCCTTAGAGCAGAGCTATCATTGGCAGAAAAGATCTACTTAAAAGCAATGATAGCAAGAACAAGCAGAATATGCCAGGAATTCCCTCTCCATACTAAAGTCTAATTAAGACCCAATTATAACACCCGTTAATTAAAGCATAATCCAACAAGTCTACCTCTGTCTAACTGCTTCAGAGCCTTGGAAACATGATAACCCTCAACCTAAGTATTTGGTAGAGATATGCCACATACCAAAGGGCATCACACAAATTCGTCTGCCAAGTCACTGCAGTGGCGTTGGTGGAGATAGACCTGTAATTTAAACAGCCGTCAGACTGCATGCTGGTGAAATTACTGTATTCAGACGGGATTAAGGTCTTTATTAAGGTCTCATCTCATGTGCTAGTCAACTTGCAGCCTGAAAAAACCCTCTTCCTGAGTGGATGTTAGACGTAAATGTGCTTGTGGGATACAGCTTACTACTAGGGTGGCATTTTGGGAAGTGTATTATAGCACGTTAAAAAATGTTCAAACTCATTAAATTGTTTTAAATTTATTTATCAGCATAATTTGGCTCCAATTCTGAGCAATTGTCTGAACGATTTGAGGTGCCTACAACGGCATCCAAAATAATTAGCATGTGTTGTGGGGTATGTTTAAAAGTGTATTAGCTCCTCGATCTGCTAGGTCTGTCATGATTGAAAAAAATGCTTAGGATGTTAAAATTCAGTTTGTGTGCCCCTTAAATGTTAGAAAATAGAAAAGTCATTGGCTGAAAAGATTTTTTCCAAAAGAATTTTCTTTTAACAATTAATTTACAACACAGCGTAATTATCTTCCCATCTCCTAATTCGTCAAATACGTGTAACCCCTGATGAAGTGCTCGATCTATTTAGTTCCAGTCAGTCTTTTGCGTTGGTATGTCTCAATCATATTGATCAAGTGATTTACGAACAATTCAAAGGCATCTTTGTCTCACTTGGGGGAGCATTCCTTCAGTTGGGAAGGAGTAAAACAACCGTACTGCTTTATGACTATTTGTGTTGTCAGCATGCCAAAAGCTCTTGCGGTGACCTCCAAATGAGGCAGCTGACAAAAAAATATTATATACAGGTAGATGTTAAAAATGACATTGACCTTTTTGCGGCAGCTCTGCGTTACGATTCGTCTGCAGGCCTTGATGACAAAGGGCATCTTTGAGAGATACAGCGGCGCTTTAAACAGTCTCTTCTCCTTTGTGATTGTCTGCAGTAAATCTGTTGTGTCTCTTGGCAGCTTGGGCTAAAAGAACGCGCCATTTACGGCGGCGGGCACTGTGAGGTGAAGGCTGTGATTCACGCTGTTACCAGGGTGGGCTATGTAAGCGTCGTCTGCGAAGAGACCCATCTCTGAGTCACATGTAATTTCTACTGCACAAAAGATCGGAATTTATAATGGCTCCTCCCAGGGATGACCAAAGAGCTGTAAAACATGACGTGGTTGAAGACCACCAGATTAGTTTTGGGTCAAACGGCCCTAAACTGTGATGAGTAGCGGCCACACACTGAGTAGCTTTCTCCAGCCTGAGCTTGGAATATCGGCGAGTTAATTACAACTGTGATTCATTACTGGGGGGGGGGGGGGGTTAATGAGAGCATGAATGTGAGGCTAGTTCAAAGTTTGAAGAAGGATCAAATTGGCGTGACAAAAGAAATGATGGATGTCCTGATTGGGGATATTAACCTCACTGAACTTATATCGTTTCCTTTTTTATCTACCCATCTCTTCAGTACTTGAAAGCTTTATGCTTTATAGGCAGCTGAAAAGACATCAAGAGTTTCAAGTCCTATTTTTAATAGAACCAGATACATTCTGTAGAAATTATACCAGTGAGCTTTTGTCAAATATAGAAAATGTACAAGGTAAAGGACAAGGTAAAGTTCCTGATTTCAACTAAGGGTGTCTAAAGTCTTGAAGACTAAGGGTGTCTAAAGGGTATCTAAAGTCTTGGCGACTCAAAGTAAAGTTGGTAGGAGCCCAAGTAGACTAATTGTCTTGACACCGCCACTTTTTAAAATCTCTCACCCACTCTCTTTGAAGGATCCGTATTTAAAACAAAACCGTCTCATTTGCAAGCCCTACTCCATGTCTCCGCCCTCTTCTTTTCTCTGTCTTCTGCCCCAGAGGCCTTATAAAATTGCCTTGCGCTCTACTCAGCTCCTGACCAAAATTGCCACCTAAGTGTTTCCACTCCGCTGCCCCTTTCAAGGCTGTACAGTAGCACTGCACTCAGTTGGGGGGAGGTACTGGAAAAGCAGCGTTGTCCATAGATTTGCAACATACTGCTTTTTGTCAGTGTGAAAATTCCAAGCTCGACACGGGGGAACTTTGGGGCGTTCTCATAAATGAATGGTCATAACATGCGACTGCCCGGGAGATCCAAATTCGCATCCTGATCGTCACAAACAGAAGCATCGTTGTTTGTAAGCCGAGCGGATGCGAATGAGGCATTCTACTGCCGGACTCAGAAAAGCCTCCTTCCTGCTCTGGTCTCAGAGGTGTTAAAAAGTTCCCAGAGCGCATTCCAATGCGTGAGATGAACACAAGGAATAACAGTTGAGCAAGGGAAGAAGAATCGAGAGTTGCGCTCCCCAAGGGGATTGAGGGTGGTGGTGGTGGTGGGGTCATATCTGTCAGGAAAAGTCAATTCCAACTAATGCTTGATAGCACGTGTCAGACTCCAAGAGACAACTGCACTTCTCCTCACAAGGAGTCTTGCGGTCATGGTCCCCTGACTAAGAGTTTTATGCTAGGCTCATCCAAAAACCCCAAACCATCGGCAGCAGGCAATAATCGGCCTCCTTAAAACAGTTTCTGGAGAAGACATTAAAAGGGGTAATGCCTTAGAGAATTTAAAATGGGGACCATTTTGACCAACATTTTCTTTGTGATAATATGCCATAAATGTAACCCAACTCAAACGTCGGTTAGTTCATTGAATGAATTATGGATGACCTCGGAGTTAGCTTCATACAGGAGGGTGGATGGGGGGGAGGGCTTGGGTTACGATCATCGAAATTTACAACATGTAGTTTGAAAGAGTTTCAGTGTGCAAGCCAACCACAGACGTCAAGGGACTGTAGGGGTGTTTAGCCTTTGATTTTAATATTTCACATTTAAGGCCGAGTAGTGACCTTTGATGAAAAAATGTGTTGTTCAGATTTGGGTACAAAATTGTGTTATGTTCATGTCATAGGGTTAGGGTTAAAAAGAATGGAGGCGGGCCACACTGAATGGGGCTATGCTATTTTGTTTGTGCGCATGTCTTCAAGAAGCAAAGTCTTTTTTTTTTTTATTGTAGTCAACGCAGAGCGGAAGAATGAATCCAGACAAAACAAAAAGTGCTGCTAAAAGCATCCGCAAAGGAGGAAAGCCAAGGCCATTGTAGGCTGTGCGGAAACGTGCCAGTGCACAAACTCAATACGATAATACAGTAAATGAGGTGCTGCAACACATCTGGAAGCAAACGTTCACATAGCAACACGTGCGGGAAGAAGGGTGATATTAAAATCTATGGCCTTCGTTCCTTTCAAAATGGTAGAATCACGTGATGAGGAGTGAGAGTCCAAAGGAGTCTATCTCGATTTGCTGGGCAATTTGAAGCTGCGCTTGATGAAGGCCTGGGATGCCATCAAAGAGCCACTATAAAAAGGAAACGTGAAAGGAGGCGGTCGAGAAAGGAGGAGGAGGAAGATAACAGCTGTTTATCACATTTTTCCCAAGATGAAAAAGCCTCCAAAATGGCAACAGACAGGCGGCGATCTTGAGGTCTGCGGTAGGTGCCATGTTTAATGGCTCTTACCCTTGAAATAGTTGACAGATACTCAAACACACCAGAAAGTGTCACACAAAATGACAAATTAAAACTATAAAATCCAATCCAAAACCATCTGTACAGCCAGTATTGGAAAATGAGAGTAGGCATTCTTTGAGCTGTGATGGCTGTCCAGAATTAAATCTAGTGCAGACCCCTCCAGTTCTGTTCATAGAAGGATGGCGGGACGTTTTGGATGTTAGACAAAAAGGAGGCTTTGCCAAGTCTTGATGAATGTTATATGACGAGCGTGCATCACAGTCCCTTGGTTGAATTAGTGGACACTGACCAAATCCTCCAGGATGACCCTTACGCCTGTCCGTCCATGCTAGCCAGTCAAACACAACGACATTTAAAGATTCACTCCGTCCCACATCAACTAAACCACTTGTTTACAGCTGTTTGGTTGAATCCACATTATTATTCAAGTATTTAGTTAGATTATTGTTACAGATTGAAAATCTACATAAGTGATTTGAGGTTTGCATGTATTTATAAGGAGGGTTTTCTGTCCGATTTGTTGTGTTGCTCCACCTGTTACCCATACAAGGAAGTTTGCTGTAAAGATTATTATTACCGTATTTTCTACACTATAAGGCGCACCTACAAACCTCCAATTTTCTCAAAAGCCGACAGTGTGCCTTATAATCAGGTGCGCCTTATATATGGACCAATATTGAGCTACAGCAGGCGTGGCCAAAGTCCGGCCCACGGGCCAAATGTATATATCTTATATATGGACAAAGTTTTAAAATGGGCCATTCATTGAAGGTGCGCCTTATAATCCGGTGCGCCTTATATATGGACAACATTTTAAAATGGGCCATTCATTGAAGGTGTGCTTTATAATCCGGTGCACTTTATAGTGCGGAAAATACGGTACTGTACAATTTTCAAAAAACATACTATATGTAAAAAAATATGTGCCACTAAAGAAACGGAAATCTGCTGTAAAGCGAGAACCCCAGTGGATGCTCATTGCACGGTGTCCAAATCAAGCTAGAAAGAAGCAAGACAAAAGACAAGATGTCTCCTCCCTTTGTACAACTTTGAACAGCTTGTCACCCTATTGTTCCGTCTTGACACAACACATTGCAAATTCTCACCTTGGACGCACATAGTATTGTTGCAAACACATTTTCACAATGCCCAGCTTTGGGCCGTGAACCAAAATAAAATATGCAAAACGATGCCAAAATGTGGGGTTAGTTTAGTTTCATTGTACCGAAATGACCTGGGCGCTGGATTTTGGAAAGGTAGAGTTGCGTGTTGATTAATGGGACGGCGGCTGCTGATTAACAGCATCTGATGTCATAGGACATCGGGCAAGCGCCGCACCGGCTACACCGATGTCATTCAGGCACGATAAGATGCTCGAGATACAACTTGGCAGCAAATGAAGTAAAGTAGCAAGACTAACAAGTGTTGTGTGAGTGTATTTTTTTCTTTTTACCTGTGAAGAGTTTAGTAATGGCCTTATTCTGTCTCCGTGCAGAGCAGATGAGCAGAAGCCATGGCGGCAAGAACTCGTGATGGTTGGCGAGGAGTTCGGCGATGGTCCTGGGGGAGCCCGGCGGCGACCTCTGATCCGCCTCGCCCAGTTGGCCGCCCTCATCCACAGAGTCCACAAGCAAAAAGAGAGCCTGTGACGGTGGCTTGGCGCTCAGGAGAGGCAAGAGCACACATCTGAAACAAGATGGAGGGAAATGTGATAGTAGATGAGCAGAGTTGATGGAGATACGGGACATTCGGACAATCTTTTTGCTTTGACTTGTGAGCAACAATTTGAGATACAAGCTGTATGATGGCAGTGAACTCAACTCATTTTGGCAGACAGCAAACGATTCTTCACAAAAGAGGATTCAAACTATGACACTTTATGACACTTCCAAATGATGTTTCCTGTTAAACTGCACAAAATCTAGAGAATTACAAACGGTGTATTTCAAAGGCATATCATTCGCCTCAAAATATGCTAGCCTAACACCAGCACAATGGGAAAGGCCAGAGATGAGCTAATAGATAGCATCGATGTGGAGAGTTTACACTTGAAACCAGGGAAATGTGAAAACAAGCGGTGAAGCAACACATACAGCCAGACATGCCAATACTCAGCCATTTATTCTTTAAATGACTAAAATTCAGTCACTTACTGCAATCGAAACTCTAGTTTGTCTCCGTAGAGTTGCATTATATACACAGCAGAAGGAATATAAATTAGTCATGCAGAAACTGATTAATACATTCTATTTATTTTTGTAATTATATTATAATGTGATTTTAGAAAGTAAAATATCTTGCTATTGTTCTCAATAAAACAAAAACAGGACAAAGATTAAATTAATGGGGCGAGACATTCGTTTCATTTGGGAAAGATAGTTGATGACTATAATTTCCCTCTGCGCTGAGAGGTGCACATGATAGTTATGTTTAATTGGAATTAGTATTGATATAGATGAATTATTTCATCCCTTTCAGCAGTCCCTGGATCCAAAAAGCTTGAGGACCTCTGGCCTACCTTTTATGAGTAAGTTACTAAAGCAACAACTTTTTGTGCGAGGCATGACATCGCTCTGATATGAAGGCCAGAACTTCCTAAGTAGGCGTTTAAGTACACATCCATTGAGTCCACTGCACATTATTTCGGCTCACGGCAGATGCATTTATAATTCATCTGGCCTTTTTGTACCGGCCTGTGAGCTAATGTCTTGAGACGCTTTTATTAATATGTAATATAATTTGCTTCAACAGCGGTACCGAATGTGGATTGTAAATTAAAACCAAACTGCACGGCATCTCGCGATGAAGCAAACGTGACGTTCAGCGTTGGGAATTAGACGTCACGTTACAAGTTGTCGGTTTCAATGCTACATTAACCGTTCCAGCAACAGCAAGCTGCAAGCCACACATGGAATCTGGAAGCTCCACTGCTAATGTCACACATGAATGCTAAGTGAACCGAGCGGTCAACAAATGCATTGGAGCTATGCGGAGTCTTCTTTGAGCTCCTCTGTTCTCGTCTAAGCGCCGTGGGCGTAAGACAGGCAAAATGTTGTTTTCAGAGACTCATTAAATTCTAGCTCAATAGCCAGCGATAAAGGATTTGAGAAGTTCAGGTTGGTGACATTTTAATCGGGGCCTACGTTAATTACACTTTTAAAAATAAGATTTGACAAATCAATGAATCAATCCTAAACCCTGAGCACAGGCCACGGATAAAATCGGTCACCTTCCAAGGTGAGGCACGCTCTGTTTGGGATATGACATTACTTGCAGAGCAAGAACACGCTTCAACGCCATCAGCAGTAGAACATGGGTTAGATTCTCCCAAAACATCAGTTTCTGAATAAAAAGCAGAGAAAATAAGCTTTTTGTTAGAAGAAACATGCATTCAGAACTGTGTCTTTGGAGCTAATTTTTTGCGTGACGCATTCATTCATCTGTCCGTCCGTCCATCCATCCATCCATCCATCCAGCCATGGTTCAGGAACATTGATCTCGAAACAGCCTTGAGTCTAAATGAAGCATCTACCTCCTTGGTGCACGTATTTTGCAAATCTCCTCAAACACCATTAAGACGATTTTCCCCGCTTTATTGTGGTCTTACTCAGGCTTGCTCGGCTAATCTCTCCTGATGGCTGCAGCCTGCGGAGAACCTGCAGTGCCATCTGGGAGCGTTGCCAAAAGGAATGTCCATACACGGGGATGACTGGACGTGAATAGCCGTGTCTGTGTTGCCCAGCGAGACAATCAAATCCACAGTGACAGCAAGTGGGCCAGACAAAAGGCCATTGTTCAGCTACTTTTAGGCTGTCAAAGAGTCAAAAGACAAGAGCGGCAGACAAAAAGACAATACGATCTTATTTCGAAATTTTAAAGTCTGAACCAGCAGTGAGTTGTATAAATAATGTACAGAAGTTGTTAAAAAAAAGTAAGCGCAAGAAAAGCCACTTTGCCGAGCAGGTCCGATTGCACGCCTCTCGCTGGAGTCCTCGACATATGTTTAAACTGACACCAATTGCTGTACAGAAGACATGGTGTGAAAGACATTTAATTCACTCACCATCTGTCATGTTGCACTCGCAAACAGTTGTGGGACGAGTAAGGCAGTTGCAAGGTTAAGGCAGCATCAAGCAACAAGACAACTCATTGGAAAGGGGGCTGCTAAAAAATAAAATTACAAGGATGACCCTAAACAGAGGCTATGGAGCCAGGGTGGGTGGGAGATGCAATACACACAACACATGCTTGACTTGATCCAGAGGAAGTCATTATTTATTTTTACGGGAGGATTGCGTGCATTCTCGAATTGGACCTAGCATAGTCCTAGTCGTCTTGGTCAAGAAGGAAACATGTTTAAATTTGATTTCTTATGATTGTTCCTTACTAAATAAAAACAGAAAATCACATCTATTTTCAATGTCTGATGATCTTCTGAGATAAAGTCTCACGATGTCTTCAATCGCTCAGTCATGGGGAAAGAACGCATTGTTTATGTTTTTATTTCTGTGGAGACGAAGGCTGCAGCTGGATTGGTGTCCATCCCAAATTAGCATCTCACTGACAAAAAGTAGGTCAAACTGTAGATGCATGCAACACACTGACAAAGTGCTCCAGAAGAAAGTTGATACTTCCTCTCTTTATTTATCGGTCATACGATGTATTAGACCGAATAATGATTTTCAATCACATACACATGCTACTTTTATAACTAGCACGCATGCCTCGGTTAACTACTGCAAATCCCTCAAGCTCTTCCCAGTCCAAGTGAGGTGCACATTCCTGATGAGCTATCCAACGCTGCCAACAGAATCTGAAATTTCATCCCCCCCCACCTCCGCCCGCTCCCCTGTCGACACTGTGGCGTGTGGGAATCTCGGCAAACTCAACGCACTCGCTGGAGTGGCCTGTAAAGTTTCCTGCCAAGTCTGGATTATCTTTAGCTTTACTCCAGGTCAACGATTTCATGAGGGCCAGTCATCGGATGGACTTGTTAGAAGTCTTAGGTTGTGTGCATGAAACAAACTAACAACTAACAATTTGACCTCCTTTACCTTTAGTTTTTTGTTGCATTTTTAAAACTTAGTTTGACATTTACATCCATCATACAATATGACCTAAGACTTAAATCATCTGTAAACTGCATTTATGAGCTTTATTTATTTATTTTTCTTCTACACTCACAATGTCCGCAAGTAATGTTGAGACAGAGGCTAGCCACAGATTGCTGAGTCATCACTGCACCGTTTCTGCTGCCGCGTCTCCATTTCTGCTCCACTGGATTTGATGTGTCACAAGAGAGAGCAATGGATGGAAGTGGGAGCCCTGTTTTGTTATTGTTGTTGTTGCTTGCTAAAATGAGGCCCTAATTTTCGGCTGATCTTCTGCTGCCCTGCACCACATTAAAGGCATGGGTAGTGTACTTTAAACCTCAAAAAGTAGCGCCGCCCAGTCAAAGGAGTCAACACACCAGTGGAAAAGAAATACACAATTCACCCACGCTTGGCCATGAAAATCTGGCCTGCTTTTGTATAGTTGAAACCGAAACGTGCTCAGCTTTAAATTCTGTTTAGAATGTGCAATAAAACATGTGACATGGCCAATTTCCCCACAATTGCCTAAGAGGAAACATGTCAAATGTTTTTTCCTCATTTCTGGCTTTTTGCCACTCTAAAGTCCCTACCATGAGCTGAAAAGTTGCCCATTCTGTTAAATGTTATTTAGAGACTACTGAGCCACAGTAAATTGACAAAATATCACCAACTCCTTTAGAACAAAGCAGCTTGATAGTGTTTGATGTAGTTGCCATAATTTTAACTCCGGCATCTATTTCTCACACGGTAAAAGGTAAAAAAACAACAACATTTGGTTCAATATGTAATCATATGGCAGTTTATTGTGGGGACTGTAGCAGAAGCTGAACTGGGCCCAGCCATGGAGCCAGATAAGGTCACACCTACTAAACTAAACACTTTTGTGCCATCAGCAAAAAAACAAAAGTGCTGGAATTCGTTTGGCCCACATGACTGCGTTAATTCCCCCTACCCCCCGTTTGAAGCCAATTCTTTTGTCCTGAAGGGAAAAAAAGGCATGTTAGATGGCCTACAGGTCGAGCAGCTGTTGGAAGCATTATTATGACCGCCAAAATTCAGTCAAAACATCGTAGTGAATGATTTGGGAATCGATTGCAATTTCCACCTTGATTGTGGCAAATAGATCATCGTTTTGGAATTGTTTTGTTTGGAATGTACAATACCAACAGCGATGTTGCACACTGTAGAAATCTCTTTGAGATTTTCAGGCAGACCCAGAATGACTTTATTTGCTTAATGTCTGACAAATGTTCAGGTTATAGGTGAGGTGGGTTTACTCCCCCCCATCAATGGCAGGGGTTTACTGTGCTTGTTGTTGATGTAGCGCGAGCACCAGAGCTCATTGTAGTGTCTCACAAAGCTGCGATCCTTCCTTGTTATTTACCATCATGGTGGCGACATACTCATAAAACCCCTACACTGAAAGTTTCAGGTTCCAAAACACTATTGTCATGCAAACAATAAACATTAACATCTATCAATTAAAATCAAATCCCTATTATTTTATTTTCATTGGAATTTTCTCTTTTCAGGAAGTTTTATTTTTCTTTACACTCTTGTCATCACTCCTTCAAGTGATCAGGTCATACACTACTTCAAAAGCAAGAAAGGTCTTGTGGCAACGCAACACTACAACAGCTGAACAAACGTCTGCACAACAATGTGAAGCCCTGTCAGACTGAATTTGAAAGGTACTCCAAAAAAGGGGGCAGGTTTAAAAAAGTCACATTTAAGATATTTTACGGCATCATTAATCAGTTGGCATTAGCAATGATTGATATTGGCTCAGTGTTGCGTGCAAAAATATCAAAATTGATCAAAAACGGCACAATTATAGATTTAGCCTGTAGTAACATTTTTAAGGAAAATACAGGCAGGACTTTCAAAAAGTACAATTTAAGCCTTTTGATGTATCCTAGCACTTGAGCATTTACCCTAAACGAGTGATTGATTTGATTTTTATACCGTAGGATTTTTCCACAATGTGACTCAATGTGATTCCAATTTCATTTGAACCAACTTATCATTTGGATACAAGGTGATGAGTAAAAAAGCTTTCAAATAGCAATTCCTCTGTCACATCTACCGCATTTCCTCCATTGTCATCACTCAATGAGTTTTTATTCCTTAAAATGACATGATTATGACAATTTTACATTTATTTTTTGGTATTTGATGGCTTGTGAATCAGTAACCAGCTCCTGTAGCTGCATGTTAGCCAAGCCATCAAACCACCGGCTTCTTTGGAGCGAGTGTTCTAGCGAGTGCCTAGTTCAAAACGCATTGCTAGAATACAACATTTACAAGAGAAATGTGCAGGTACTTTGCAAATGTGTACAGACTGGACAAACAAACGGTTCAAATCTGAGCTCAAAATGCCTCAAGTCTGGCTTGCCCGCAGGCGCACACAGTGGGAAAAGCAGCGATCGGCTTGTACGCCGCCGACGTCAACCCGTGTCTGAACCGGTTTCGTTGCATTAACACACGACTGGCGATTACTATCAACAAACCGACTTGTTTGCCTTTGACTAGGCCAAAGAATTTGGCAAGGGCCTCTTGCATGCACCCGCTGGCTGAGAATCACAGCTGGACGGGCACCGGTAAAGGCGAAACACTCCTTTTAAAAAAGAAAAAAAAACTGTTTAACAACACCCTTAACTAAATCCAACCTGTATAACTTTTTACTGAGTAGCCTTGGAAGTGTGCAGTCAAAACATGTGCAGCCCCTTGTGAATTTTCTTCCTAGGCTTGTCACGCTGGACCACTGATAAAAGTTTTATTCCCATCCAATTCTTTTTTATTCTTTCATCAAATAGAGCCAACAATTCTGGCACACTGAAAGCAGATAGCCAATATAAATCCGGAGAGAATGATCAGATAATTATTGTACGATGATCCCAATTTGTTCTCGCATTTGATATTATCCAATAAAGCGCTTCGGGTCGAGCCTCGGTTTCCGGCCGACTTCTGATCTTGCCGTGGAGAATTTGTACGTTGGAACATGTCGTTGTCTTTTGTAAATCAGAGTGATAGTTCACATTTGTATGAAAAAACCTTCTAAGCCATGCATTTAAAACAAGCAAAACAGTAAGTAGGGCAGTAAATGAGTGCACACTTTTTTAAGCCTGATGACAACATACACCTCTTTTGTGACCTTGAAATGGCATTTGTGGGGACTGTCACAAACCGACGACCCTCTGTAGTTGTAGTCAAAACAATAAAGAGCAAGGGCCTTGTAATGTGACACTTATTTCATTTCCAAATCAAGACAATTGTCAATGTCCACAAAAATGCCATTTTGAAGCCTGAAAGGCATTATAAAAACAGTTAATGTATTTTTCATTTCCGGAAAACCACATGACAAAGTCGATGGGTTCAAATGAAAATAACATTTCATTCATTTCTTGAAAAACCCTCAATGGTTCTCAAAGTGGAAGTTTTGTTGCCAGTGAATGCTTAAAATGGTAGACTGGTAAAAACAGGGCATTGTTTACAACTTACTTTCGCAAAGTTTCTACTTTCTACATCACTGATGTTTGCCATTGGAGTTTCACTACTTGCATATTGTAACATGCAATGCACGTTCTTTATACGCCAAGTAGGATTATTCAACAAGAGGACTAACCTTTTATTACAACGTCTTCAGTCATTTATTGCATGTCCTTTGTTTTATATTAAAAATACCTTCAGTCCTTGAGGGGTAAAGTGCAAAACAACACAAAAAGGTTGGCTGAAGTGCATCCTGCTTGGGTTCAAACTACGGATTTTAGGTCCCTCACTAACTTGCTTGTTGTTTAGTGGGAGGTCAAACTAGAGTCACAGTCGTGGGTAAACTGAGGCCTCATGATTATGAGCAGATGACAAGTGCTTCCCTGGGAACAAGGGTGTCAGGTGGGGGCAGGGGGGGAAAAAGGTGTTGACTCTGGTGAGCGTTTAAAAAATGATTTACCTTGCCATGACCTACTTTTTTTTCCACCCTGTGCGTGTCTGTGTGTGAAATGTTCAGAGTGCAACAAGCGTCAGCAGATGACTAGACGAGAAACGTGAGTGTTCAGCGCGGCGCGCGTGCACGCCGTCTAATCGACAGTACGACACTCACCACAGCAAACGTTGCAGCCCTGAGCTCAACTGACAGAGACGCAGCATAATAGAATGAGATGCAGCACATGAGATGTCTCTGAGGTATTGGGTGTTCCCACAGAGCAGAAGCAATGGAGTGAAGTGAGAGTTAAGCTGTGTGCTTAAATTTGTCTAATCTATGATTTATGCCACACTTGTTTGGTATAGTGAACGCTTAAAAGACTGCAAGTCAAAATGTTCCCAACTACAAATATTAATCTTTCATATTAATTGGTAAAGTAATTCATTCATTTCCCTATTATGTAGCATCGGACAGCAAAACATCGTGCACACGTACATTTTAAATCACAATCACAAAATTGATGGGGGTGGTTATAATTGGAATCATTTTTCATGTTTTTACCTCTTGAACGCCTCGGTGGGATTCCTCTCGCACTCGCCAGGCTGCAGTGCGCTTTGCACGGCCGGGTCGCGCACCTTCTCCTCGTATCCCGGCACCAGGCCGCTGCGGCAGATCTGCGCCACCAGGCCGCGGATGAAGCCGGCGACGCACAGCGTGTCCGAGTCGTCCGCCCGGCAGAAGTGGTAGGCAAGGCCCTGCTGGTGCAGGCCTCGCTGGGCTCCCTGCGTCGACGTAGGCCACAGCAACTCCGTGCACACTGCTGTTTTCCCACTGCCGGGTCCGCCGACAAGCAGCACCCCCCAGGAGTTCCCGCTTTTCGCCGTACCGGACGTCAGGCTGCTCGGGTTAGCCACGCCTACGCCGGAGGGCTGCTTACTTGGGGTGCCGGTGACCCCGCTCAGGGTGCTGCTTTTCTCCTGGAGGCAATGCTGGATCTTGTGAAAGACCCATTCCCGGCAGTAAAAGCGCTTCCCCTGCAGCAAACTGGTGTGGGCCATTGTGCTGATGCTGGTTCCAGCTAGTCCTCCTGTTCTTCATACAGCTCCCATCCTTCTGCCGCTCACATCCTCACTATGTCAGGCAGTGAATTATTATTCACATTTTATTATTATTCACAGAAACGTAGGTTGAATTTAGATGTGATCTGCTAAAATGTTCCTGCCTTGCAGACGTATCTGGGTCAAAATAATAAAATACGCTGGAGATCAAAAACGGGGCCAAAAATCAAGATTTTCCACCAACTTTTTCCAATGTTTTTCTTCTCCGTGAACAAAGCGCTCCTGGTTGTTATTCTCATGCCGCTTTCGCATGGCGCTCCTGAGCGTATCGGCTGACAGGCTCGACACGATTAGCCATGCGAGCCGCTCATGTATATCCACAGATGCGTGGCAGTGGCCACCAAACGTAGTGTTTCCATTACTTTAACATGGACCGGGCTGGCGGCATATTTTGTACAGTGGTCTCTGGAAAAACAAAAACAAAAGCATATGATTTGTTAATGTCGTACAGCGTTGTTTTTTTTAATTATTATTCACATGTACCCCTCAGCCCGTGACAGCAAACTACTCGGAGCGCAAACGGGAAACTAACATTTCAGTGTGTATCATCATTCAATTGTCAAACGTTATCCAAAACCAGTTCTTTGTTCATAAAACCTCACGACTGTGCTCCTTGTCGATCAGCACAAACAAACAGACTCAAATAGACATGCAACAGAAGATCCAAGGTCTCATTTTCACAAAAACCTACAGGTCAATATTGGCTTTGGACGAGAATCCTATCAATCTAGCTTGCTAGCGATGGGCTCGCAAGAGAAGGCAACGTATGTAGCAGTCTACGCCAAAGGAGACGAATTGCGACCTGTATGTTCAATGCATTGATTCCAACGTGTTGTATGACCACAAGACAACACAGCAGTTTAAACATGACTAAGTGTGATGCTTGCTGTTAGTGTCTTTACTGCCCCCACCCCACCTCCACCCTGTTCCACTGCAAACATCCACGCCTGGCTCACAACAAGCTGAATTCTTGGCAAGCGCCCCTTGCAGTTTCTCTCGTCCACGTCGACTGTAACCCCCCCCCCCCTTTCCTTCCTTCCTATGCGCCTTTAAATCCCAAACAGCTCACATCCGCACTCAGCTGCTGAGTCTGAAATGGGGAAAACCTGTTTGTGTACTTAACCCCCCCATACATGTGCTTTTGTAGGGATGAGATTGTCTTACTGGTTATTCTGCCTAATAACAAGAAATGTTTTATTTCAATGGAGCTGCACCATCTAGCATGCTCAATTTAACCTCTTTGTAGAACGAATTGATATTATTTTGGCTTAACTGGGTAAATTCTCCCTTTCACAATAGAAATTTCAGAAGAATTATAGATATTTGCAATGACATACTTACTTACAATTGCCATAATGGTCCTGCTCATTCACCTATGCCAAAATGCTGAATGGTAAAACAATATTTTTTAAATTTTATAGAAAATAAAACATAATATGCATTTTTAAACCCGAACAACACTTTTGTGTAATTTTTATGCTAAGTAACCCATGGGCAAAATGCATTACCCTGACAAATTCCAATAAAATGTTTGATGTAACATATATTTACTAGTAGCAATCTGCCAAAATTGTTACTTGACATGTCTGAATTTGATTCTGCATTCCATGATAAAAGGTTTAATACACCTGAAAATGTTGTTTAATTTTTCGTGCTGAAAGTTTTGTTCAATTTTTCGTGTATGACACTTGTATATATTTATTTAATTATTTGTGCATTTTAAGAGGAAAAAGGCATTTAACCATAATTCAGGCATTGTGTGCACAAAAACAAATGTTATAATTTTTAGGACCTTTAGACACCTCGCACTAGCCTGAAAATCCTTGAAAAGTACAAAAATTACATGTTAAAACATTGAGGTTTGTTCTCAATTTATCGTGAATTAGAACTAAATTACTGTCATGTGTATTGTAATCTAGAATTGCATGCTGACTCAAATGCTCTTCCAGGCCACATACAGCCCACGGGCCTTAGGTTTTCTACCGTTCTTTAAACTCGTCAATGGTCAGATGTGGACCAAAGTCTTTTGTACGTTCAAAGCAAGCCTCACCCCTTTGCATCCACATTTTTACCCATCGCTTTGGGAGGAGCAACCTACATATTGCGGACAATCCCAAAAAAAAAAAAAAAAAAAAACATCGGGTGCAGATGTTCGATACCCATCGTACGAACTTCAACAAAGCCAGATGTGAGGTTAACGTCTCCCGCCCCTCCCTCCTCGTCGACCGACAGCCGTTTTAACCCAGAAACGGTCGCTCACCTCCAGCCGACGTCTCTCTCCGCCGTGTTTTGTCCCTAGTCGACACCCCGTCTGTCCATTTTCCAAGCGGCAAACTTCACCGAAGCCTTTCGACCGCTGCCGCTCCAATATCTTCATCCGTGCAGCATTCGCGTCTTTCTTTCAAATGGGTCTGCTTATTTTCTTTTCCCCCGACCCCTTGCTCTCTTTTCTTCTCGACGTCTTTTCCTCGCTCTCTCCGATCGGTTGCAGGCTCCTCCTGCTGCCCAGCCGATACACACACAGCACTCCCGGCGTTCCGACTGTGACTCTCCGCCTCCTAAAGACTCGTGTGGATTTTCAGTCCGCCGCATGCAAAACACACGCCAGCCTCGGGGCATGCTGGGAGTTGGAGTCTCGTCGGTTTGCCATTCGCTGCGTCACATTGTCACATGGTTATTTAACATATAGCGGTATAAAATGCATTTTTTACATTATTGGTTTCAATCGAGTAGAATATTTATGCATAATGTCAAATAAACTTCAGAATTCAACAGTATGGCTAGAGG
Organism: Syngnathus floridae; assembly: GCF_059516105.1. Classification (NCBI taxonomy): domain Eukaryota; kingdom Metazoa; phylum Chordata; class Actinopteri; order Syngnathiformes; family Syngnathidae; genus Syngnathus; species Syngnathus floridae. The sequence goes on along the minus strand of NC_142413.1, from coordinate 8,824,217 downwards.
CATGGACACAACATTGGGGAAAAAGAAAGGGGAAAAAATGTCATGGCACAGCACTTTGTAAAACACTCCACTGAAAAACACAAAGTGTGTTCATGTTCACCTTTTGTTATCTAGTGGAAGAGCATTTTTGCCTGCTCCTATTCATGGTCGGCAATTACACACACACACAAAATTTTTCATTCACAAATAATTTGGGGGTCATCATGAATTGGATTATTTCAAGTGGCACACCGGATGATTTCTCACAGAACACTACACACAAAAAAACTACCCAAAAAACGACACAAATAACATTTTTAATTCACAAATAATTTGGGGGTCATAATGAATGATATTGGTTTATTTCAGGTGGCACACCGGATGCTTTTTTCACGGAACACTAATGTATCACAGCACACTGGCCTGATCTCTCAAGATAGTTGCCCTATATTTCAAAACAGTAAATTTTGGATTACCACGGCAGTAAAAATAAAGCGCTTTTCAAACAAAAAACAAATACTGTCCCTGAACAGCTAATAAAAATGTCCAAATAAATAAAATTAACTTTTTAATTAAGTATTCATGTTGCATTGAGCAAGGACAGCAAAGAGGGGGGAAAAGCGGTAAAAATATATGCATTCTTTATTTTTCATTCAATTGTGCTCACCCGCGATGCTCATGTAAATACATTCTCCCACCCTCCAGCAGTCGGTGGTTGAATTTTAACGCGCATTCTCTTGCCAATTTGTAGCGCACTCAGCAAATCGCGGCTTCTCTGCGAGCTGCCCCGCCGTTCGTCTGTCAGCACAAGCCTACTTACGACCACATTCCACCCCGCGGGAACACCGCAGAGACACATATTGCTGCTTCTTACGACTTTTTTCACACAGTGCGCCGTGTGCGTATACCAACTGCCCATTTCACTTCATCACGGCAACTTTGTCTCCGTTGTGCAGGCTGCAAGACTTGGTCTAGTCTAGTGCAAAACAATATTGCAGGGGGCAATGAAGAGCATTGAGCTGCATTTTGAGGTGAACGAAAGACTTCATTCACGTCGATTGTGTTTGGGGAGTGTATATTTACCCACTGAGCCATAGACATCTATTAGACCTCTCGTCTATGTGTCGACCTAATTTAGACGTCTATATTAGGTCTATGGAATAACCTAATATAGACGAAATGAAATCCATCAAATATCATCATATAAAGAAAATGTAAACTCTCAACCAGCTGTAAGTTGTATAAATAATGTACAGAAGTTGTATTGCTTTGTTTTAAACAACCATTGATCCGTACATGTGATGTTTGGTTATTTCTGCAACCTGACAAAGACGTCTATCAAAGTCAAAGTCTGCTTTATTGTCAATTTCTTCACATGCACATTTCTTCTATATTAGGTCTATGGAATAACCTAAAATAGACGTCTATATTAGGTCTATGGAATAACCTAAAATAGATCATATATGATCTTCAGAACTATAAATAAAGGCAATTCTACTGGTGGGTGTTTGTGACAGGATTTCCACTGTAGCCTCATTACTGTAATTTAATATGAATCTAATATTGCAGTTCTTCACAAGGCTTTAAATAGTGTTTCTATTGATCATCATCATCATCATCAGTTTAAAGTCCGTTTTCCAGGCGCCGCTGGGTTGGACTGGGTTCTTGATATGGCTTTCTTCCACCGGCTTTCGGTGGAAGTAGTGTTTCTCTTGATGAACCCAGTAAATGATTGACGGCTGGTGGAAAAAAGTGTGTGTGCGGACGTGGTGCATGTTTTTGACAATTTTGTGGATGGGGAGGGGTGCACGTTGCTCTTCCCAGCGTCTCACAGGAATCAAAGTGCCCCATTATAGAATGAGTTTTACAAAATGACAAGCAAAAAGAAAAATAATCAATATGCCACCAACCACAGCCACAATGATAATGGAATAATAATAAACAATGGTCTTTTTGTATTATTCCAGCAAATCTTCGCATATTCTCTCTGTCTGTATTATATTGCAAACCTTGAGGCTAAGGCGCACACACCAGGAGCCCCATTGAATTAATGCATAAATGATGAAAAATTAATTATTTACAATTTTTAATTATATTGTTGTTGTGTTTATCTCTTAAGTACCATAATGTGGTGTGCTTTTCTTTTTCCTATTAAAAATTAGAACATGTTCTGTTTTTTGGGGGGGGTGGCTGGAACAGATTAATGGTATTATCATTTATTTCAATGGGGAAAGATGATTTGAGTTTTTTATATATTGAAATATAAATATTAGTATAAAGTATAATGTCAAAAACCCTGCACAGATGAGGGGGTACATCAAGTCTGTGGTGATGATGGGGCTATGTGACTTTCAAGGGTGGGAAAGACAGCTTTAGAATATTTTTTTCTTTTAAAGTCAATGACGAGTCATAACACGAGCTGAGGTTATTTTGTTTCCTCACTTGTGCCACTTCCAAAATTGCCTTGCTGAGAGCCCAAAGTCCTGTAATTTTGTTTTTTTTTTACTTTTGTTTCTCGTGTCATATTTGACAAGCTCTCGCTCTTCGGTATCTTCGGAAGAAATGAGGAACATTCACTAATTCAGGAAAAAAAGGAGTGACTGCGCGGAATTTCAATGTGCAGAATGTAATGCCGAGCAAAAACTTAAGAGACCAGAGCTGCTTTCATTGAATTTTGGACACTTTAATGACTCTGACAAATGGTCCTGTCACAGGAACTGTCTTCCCTTTCTTCAAACTCATCCGCCCTCTTATATTTCTTGATGGATTGTTCTCGCACGCCTAATTGATGAATGGAATATTTCCTAACATTTGTCAGCCCTTGACGCCGGATTAAATGAAATGTGGCAACAAACAAATCAAAAGTGTTGACATCTTGAATGTTTGTCATCATCAACTGTGTAACTTTTTGTGTGATATGTTGTAATGGGCATCCAAAACTTAGGCGAGCCTTTAGATGCATTTACTCTACAGGCCTGCACAATTTCTACATCATATGTTCTACACAACTCTTATCGACGACATTTTTTATTGTGTTCTTTACGACTCAATTTTACCAAGTTAGCATCATATTTCACGTTTTATGTAACTGTATTATAACATATTTTGGTCGAGGGGGTTTATTGCAATGGAAAAATAAATACTGGTGTGGATTTCGAGTGAAAACTGCTCCAGGGAGCTTCATGTTGATATTTTGGGAGGATGAATGACAAAGTCCAAACATGTATCTGCAGATTCAACAGAGGAGTCAGATCAGTTTCAAGTATTTAGTCTTAACAAGTTGTGAACTTATAACATACTAGTCCGGAAGGTGTTTGTTGCTCAGCTGCGAGCTTGTCGAAAGCCGGCAGACTGGAACTAACAACTCTGAAATATTTATGTCCCATGAGGTGATCGTGTGTGTGTGTATGTGTGTTTGACTATTAAGAGGAAAAAAGTTGTCGCTCGCTGAAAACTGGAGCTGTAATGTTAGTTATGATTATTATTAGTAGTAGTATTATTATTGTATCAATAGAAAGAGAAACTGATGTGGAAATGTTGACATTCATGAATACAAATTACGACTATTTTTCAATCTGTTTTGACTTTTCTACTCTGAAAAAAATTCAACTTAATTTCCGCAGCATAACAGATCTTTTTTCTTAGAATATCCTAACCGCTCATGGAATATTAAAACTTCTTTGTGTTTCCCTAAATCTTTATTTATTATTTCTCTTTCTCTCTCTCGCTTCCTGTTGTTTGGGGTTCAAGCTCCCTTTTGTACATTTACGGCAAAGAAGCTTGTTTAAGAACATAACAACTCAGCTGAGGACACGCTTTGTATTTGCACATGCCATAAAGTCAACGAGGGTCACGTTCATCCTCCCTGCAGCTCCAACTTCCTCTTGTTGGGGCCACCCTGCTGCATTATTCATGCCTGCCATCTTCAGTTGAGGTAAAATTCCCGGATGACCCAAAATGTCAGGTGATCAAGATATACATCAAGACATCCAAAATACAAAACACCTTTCTCCATTGAAATGCCATGAATCAGTTCTAGCCGCTCAGTCCCCTAACATTAGCATTTGTCATTATTTTGCATAGGAAAACGTAAATATGCCCGTGAGTATTGTTATGTTGTCTGTCTACATGTGTTGCTGCACCGTTTGTGCTCAACGAGCTTTTGCTTAAAGGGTGATAGATAACATTGTGCCTATTGCTGCTCATTTCATTAACTTGTCAATGGCGTTTTTCATTGTGCATTACATATCTCTGTTTCAAGTGCAATTTGGCAGTAAACTTCAACTGGCAGTGGAATTAATAGCTAGAGGAGGGGAAAACATTGCCATTGTAACCACTGCAAGATATAAATCACAGAGAATTAAATCATGCAGAGCAAATTAGAGAAATTATTTTACATTAATTCTGTTACTAATATGTCTGCATGAACAAAAGCACTGAATATAAAAATAAAAGTGACTACAATACATTTTAAACACTGAATTTAGTGGTTGTTTTGCTGTTCTTCACAGTAAAGATTTTGTCTAAATTCACAAACACAACTCCCCTGCCTTTTCTTCATTCCCCTTTAAAGCAGAATATGAACACAGCATTTTTAAAAAAAGCCTTTTTGCCAGAATCCCCTTTTCAAGTTTTTTTTTTTCTGGGCGGGGTGGGGGGTGCTACTGCTCTGTGTGACCTTGCAACAAATGGTCCAATTATGCGAGGTATAGCAGCAGGCTCATGCATTCTTTGCTTAACCCCTCATGCTGTCACACGCACACGCACATGCACACACTCACGTACTCAAGCGTGCACTGGCATGGGGGGTGGGGGTGGGGTTAAAGTTCACTGCACACTGTGCTGGGGCTGTTAATTTTATTTTTCTTCAATTTGGTGGCTTAACGACCTCTGCAAGGGTGAAAATACGGCTAAGCACTCAGCGTACAGGTGCCGTAAAAATGCATCATAAAGCTGCTTTTTGCACGACATTGAAGCCAGACAAAAGCAACACAGTGTGAAAGTCTGTTGTGCCAGCCTCAGCCTTAGAAATGTTTGCTGAAGCAAAGTTAATCTTAATTCTGCCTTGTGAAAAAGTATTTCCATTTTTTGTTATTTTATTTTGTAAATATTTAAAATCAAATAACACCAGAACTTCTTGGGAGACACAAAATCACTCAATTTGAAAATGATTCCAAAAAGGAAGCAGGACAGAATACTGGAAAGATGAAGTAACTAAAAAGAGCAATCTGTCTTAAAAAAAAAAAAAAAGAGTGAATTTTCCTACTTGCTGAAGAACTGTAGTTATGTTTTTTAGACAATAAACCAAACCAATGTGGCTTCATGTAAAACATAATAGCCATTGTTGAATCAACAGTTTTTAGGAAAACTAAGTTCAATCTTTTTGATTGATTCATTAAAATCAGCAGCTCACTTAAAAATAGTACTTGCCAAAAAAATTGAACCACAAGTAAAAAACAAAATCCAAAACCAAATATTGAACTCCATCAAGCTAGGAAAAAAAAAAAAGGATTTGGGACTTCAGGAAACCACAGTCAGGTCCTGTTTTGACAATTTGAGAAACCCAACGGGGTGACTTCCGAGGAGTATTCGGCCAGCCATAATTAGTCCAAGAGTGCAGGAGACCACAAAAGAACACAGACAAACATTCAAACAACTGCAAACCTCAGTGACTTCAGTTAGGTTCAACATTCATGATCGAGAAATAAGTTGGACTGAAATTGGTTAGCTGATTGGAAAACAATTATGTGTAATAAATATGCTTGAGACAAATCAGGAAGACTGAAAGTACTTTTTCACTGCACTAAATGTTTATAACAAATGAAAGACCCTCAAGAGACCGCCGTGTTCGGGTGTTTTGTACGTTTCACGCGATGGAACTGGAAAAGCAATCAAATGGTTTGCTCATGATTTATATGATGTTTTTATAAAATCTCTGCCACAAAGCAGAGCATAACCGATGGCTAACATTTGTTGGTTCAATAAAGATGACAGTTTAGGCCATGGTTACCATGACAATGGGGCTAACATCGGACACGGTCCCAGATATGTCTTTTAGTTTCCAAAATAGTCCTATTCAAATTGTTCCAAATTGGATAGTTTAGATCAACAGCACCTTTATTTTTTTCTGACAGTCCTGCCTTTGCGGACTTTGATTTGAAAAATCACTCGTAACACTTTCCACACCATAGAATAAATGCTCAGGGAAATCCTTCCAAGACATCAGGTAATCAGAGTTTTGCTTGTAAAGATAGAAAAAAAACCACATAATTCTTAACATACATTCCAAAGGATAATCACTCAGGATAATATTTTTAAATACACTCGATAATCTAGCTTTTGCTGACATTTAGTTAAAAAAAAATCACTGTAATACACCTCAGACCGAGGGATAATCACTTAGAATAATTTTTCTGAGACGGATAATCTTTCAGATACGTCTGATTTCATCAGAAAAAACTTGTCTTCACACACTCAAACCAAAAGATAATCTTTCAGGATAATCTTTCTGGGACATCCTTTGTTGGGTTTGACCACAAACATGACTCTTAACACATGCCATACCATAGGATAATCTTTGAGATCCAGCCGTTAATCGACCATTTGCTGAAATCGATACATCCCACACCAAAGGATAAACTGAGGGTAATCTTTCCAAGACATAAAAAAAATGACTCTTAACACTCCCGAGTCCCCACAACAAACAATAGTCACTCAGGATAATCTTTTTGAGACATCCATCAGTTGAACCTTTGTTGACTTGAATAAAACTATCAAAGGGACAATCAAGATTTAGCATTATTGTAATCATAAAAGCATGAGTGGATTGACACATGCATGAGGATCTGCTCGTGTGGAAAAGGTTGGAAGGCGGGTATGAAAATCACGGAAGAGCTGCCATTTCCAAATACCATCTGCTAGTGCGTGCATGTGTGTATGTGTGTGTGAGTGCGTGCGTGCATGCGTGTGTAGGAAGAGGCAGAAGCAGGACATATGGCCTGTGAACCTTCTCGCAGAACAAGATGGGAGCAGTGTTGGGGGTCTGTAAGTGTTGAATGTGTAAATTCCGAAAATTCGTCATCTTTTGCTTCCTTTGATGACATGTTGTTTATGGTTTGTTGTTGCCATGACAATATCCTGGATTGCCCTACTTTTTTTGCAGTTTATGCTGACTTTTTGCACTGTACAGAATTTACTTGGGTCACCTCACTTTATTTAATATTCATAGCCTAATGATTTAACCGACATGCCCTGCGACCAGCTCAGGGTGTGGCCCGCCGACTGCCCAAAGACTGCTGGAATAGGCTCCAGCGTGACCCTTGTTAGGATAAAGCATTTCAGAAAATGTGTGGATTGATAGATTATCTGACTGATATTAACTAATATTCTTACACATTGTGTTAACAAATCTTAGCAACTGTATAATAAAAGAAAAATAGAGTAAAATTACTGGCCGTATCAAAGAAAAGCAAACTAAAACTGACTATACATATTAAATATTTTTTTATACTCTTTAATTTGTGTTTATTATCACGAGGCCACAGTGCTGTTTTTCCTTAAAATATACACAAAGAATGCGAGGATTCAACAAGTTTGTCAAGTCAAGTCAAGTCAAGTCTATTTGTATAGCCCTAAATCACAAGCAGTCTCAAAGGGCTTCACATAGACAAAAATTGACAATTATCCTCAAAGCATCCCCTGATCTTAAGCTCCCAAAAGGGCAAGGAAAAACTCAAAAAACCCCTACCAGGGGAAAATGAGAAACCTTGAGAAGGGACCACAGATGGAAGGGTCCCCCTTTCAGGATCACCAGTCCTTCCTGTTTGTCACAGGAAGGACAAATAAGGTCAATGCAACAGCCTTTAAATGGAGCACCATGGCCATTCCACCAAGCCTTCCCTAGGCGTAAGCCTTCTCATAGACAGGAAGTCAAGTGTATCATTGGCCCGCTGCTACCGGGATGCAGCAAGCTGTCCGATCTCCTGCGACAGGTGCAGTGTTTCTCAGAAGGCCTGGCAGTGGCGCTGCCAAAGCCTCTTTATATCTTCTGCTGCTGATGCGTATCCATTTCCCGCCGATGTGAGTAATTATGTTTGTGGCCGAAACTTGGGCAGCAAATAGTCGATGAATGAGCCGTGGCGGCGGCCAGACAAATGGCGCTCGGTTACTTGGTTATAGCGCTGTATCAAAATTCCCTTTATACCCGCACAGGTCAGCGTGAAGGTCCGATGTGTTCAGTGGTTTTAACGATAATGATAGACATATTTTGCGCTTGGTTTGACACAGTGCAAAGTTGGCTTGACTGAAACTGTTGGTCAGCTGCAGCTGGAGATGAATTGGTTCTGGAAAATATGATACATGTCAATGTCAAAAAGAGAAAGTAAAGCTTGATTTAATGTTGAAAGCAAAGCCAATATAAGAGCCAAAGAACTCAAACATTTTTAAACATGAACAGATGTCTGGAAAAGGCAGACTATTCCTACTATCTGTTCAAGGCAATGTTTTTCCACTTTCTTCTCATGTCACGGTTTTGGATAAATGCCACCAACATAAAACTTGGGGAAGAATTACTCTTGAATGCCAGAATGTCAGGGCAGGGGTGTGAAGCTCAACAGTCAATTATCCTGTTTCTATTATGTTGAAAACAATTTTCACTGTCCGACAAGTCACATCAGATGCCAATTTCATCAAATTTGAGAGTCCTTTTTTTTTTTTTTAACGGTAACACTAAATGATGCAGCCATGAGGTAGTCAGTGGTGAAATTGTAGCAAATCTAGTCATAGAGCATCATAAATTTGATCTTACTGATGAAACTCGATAAAAAACACAGCACAGGCTTTGTTGTTATTATAAGCAAGTTAGTTGTTTGAAGTGACAGATTTTCATGTAAATTATGTAGACATGAAGGAGTGTTGTTGATAAACTCATAGAGGACCCAGCACAGACCCCTGTGGGACTCCTTATGTGTTGTCAAGTGTCCAAGTTAGTTGTGGTTTGAGGAAGCTTTGCTCGCGGATGTTTCGATGTGGTTGTCATACAATGTCGTCATCTAATCAGCGATTATGGGATGTTTTGTTGATGATTGAAAGCTGTGGCAAATCCCGCTTCACTTGGTTGTGTGTATTGCCTGATCTTCTGATGGGAATTTTTTGGGGGAATACAGTGTAAAAGACGTTTATGGAATCAGATTAACCCCCACAATTTAGTGAGTCATCCTCTGCTGTCTATCAGCGATTCTTGAGCTACTGCGGTGACTTGTGCTCCATTACTGGAAACCATGAAATTTTAGATGGCAAGGCCAAGCAAATTCAAACTTCCAGCTCAGCTTATTCAAAAAATTTCACAGGGTTTTATACTCGCAATCTACTCTAAAAGTAGTGAAATACTGCAACCAGTTCCTTTATTTTACCTGGAGACAAAAAATATCAGTTTGACGTCAACCGATGACAGATGACGTTTTATCTTTTATTCTTAAATACTGTACCATGTATGAAGCTGAAGTCTGGCTGATTTTATTTTTTCATTCATTCATTTTCCGAAGGAGGTTAGGAAGGTTACATCCTGAACTCGTCACCAGCCAATCGCGGGGCACATGTCGACAAAAAAAAACAAAAAACAAAAACACACACACACACAAATTGAAACGCACACTAATACCTTTGGATAATTCGGAGTGGTCAATCGGCCTACCATGCATGTTTTTGGAATGCAGGAGGAAACCCACACGGGCACGAGGAGAACATGCAAAGCCCACACGAGAGAAGGTCAGAGTTGGAGTTAAAGCTCCCCCTGTGAATTGTGATGCGGGAAGTTTTATGGGGTGAAAAGGGTTTTATGGTAAGTGTGACAGAGGCTCTAGATTCAGAATGAATAAACCACAGCCTCATTTTAAAATCAAGCAAATTGCAGGCCCACGTGTTCCGTATGTTTGCCCTTTGAGACATTTCTATGATTAAAGGCTTTATAAATAAACTTGCCTCTTTCTTAACGTTGCCAACTTAAAATGGGACGGCTGGAAGAGACAGTGTTTTGCAAACATCCTCACACACCAGACATAATGTGTCTAGTTGGGTTGTTTAAATAAAAAACCTCTGGAGCTGATGTCTCTTGGACGTGTGATTGATTGTTTTCTAGGGCACGTTCGCAGTGCAAATTCGTCTCGCCGCTCGTTTCCCGGCCTCGTCCTCACCGCGTTCTAGTTTTCGAGCAGTGTAACAAAACATCATCTACTGCCGAGCAAACTGTTTTATGTTGCTACCGGTGTGGTTGTGTAGGAGGAGTAAAAAGGCAAAGAAAAAAATGCTGTCAAAATATTTCTGAAAAAGGCCTGTTGTGTGGAAATCAATGTTGACGAGATTGTTCAGCACGACACGGTCATTCCAAGTGCATCTGGTAGTTTGGAAAGATTGTCTGGAGTACAGCAGATGCTACCAACAACACTTATAAACAAAAGGGACACTTTAAGATGTACGTTTTAATGATTTGCTAGAGCTAGGGGGTTAGAGGGTTAGGGGTTGGTTACTTTCTCATAGGTTTGTGTAAAAATATATCAAATGAAAGGGATGTAATCTCAGGTCTCCATAAGATTATTGAGTATGCCTGAATTTTCACCAAGCCTTTTAAAAAAATATTTTGTATTAGTTTCGTCTTAGCGTTCTCTCTCCCTTTCAAGCAATTTACCTCACGTATGTTTTTCAACTTGACGTCACACATTCAGATTACAGTGTTAAAAAAAAAAGGTTAAAATTCTCATTTAAGCTTGTGAAATGTTCAACCTGAGTTAAATGACTCGGAAGGTGTGTTTATTCATGAAGCCATCACAGAAAGCGTCATATTTGCCACAAACAAATCGGTTAGAATCACGATAAAAAAGTCTCTGGCCTTCTCCACCCAGTGTGAAAATCCAATAAATGAAAATCTGCAACAATCCATTTCCTCTTGTATGTTTTAATAGTTTCCCGTCCCACAGACTTTGAACACATCTTTACGTCACTGCTTTAGAAGCAATTCCACAGCCGTGCGCTAATCCACTTGGTGGCGTAAACTAAACGGAAACATGCAACTCACCATGTGCGTCAGAGGAAAGAGAAACCAGTCTGGCAGACTCCCTTGTCCTCTTAATACGTGGCAACGATTTTCAAACCAAAACCAGAGTCTTCTTCCCGACGTCTGAAATGGAGAAAACGTGTTGTATGTTTTTCAACGCGGTACAATTAAGAGACCTGCTATTTCTTCAAATGTGATGTGTGTGGTTTAGTCCAGCAAGGAAAAGCAAGTGGAAAATGTATGCGGAGAGGAGATAGGATAAAGACAAGATGAGCATCATATTGCAATTATGTCAGAACATACAGGCGAAACTATATTATTTGGAAACCCAAGTTAAATCACATTAGTTAGAAATGGATAGGAAATCAAATGCATGAAGGTCTCCTCTGACCATTGAATACCAAAACTGTAGAAGAGACTCCAAGGGATCCATTTGCGCTGTGCTCCTGCAACCTTTCAGTCATCTTTGTTTGCCAAGGAACCATTCAGTCTCAAAAGCTTTGCAGAAGACTTTGCTCTTTGGAATGATTTTCTGCAGCCTTAAGTGAAACATAAGCACACGCAGTGGAAAAGGACTCCTACAAAAGCTCAGGCACAAACTCAGATGGAAAATCTGTCAAAATTTGACCGCACGACAAAGCGCGATTACGGACGTCCATCATCGTCAGTTGCCTCGTTGTTAGAGACGGTGCCTCGTTATTTGCTCTTTTCTGCTCTCAAACCGCTACATGCAGTAATATGAAATGCCGCCAAAACATGTATCCCCTCTTTGTGAACATGGTGGTGCTAGAATTCAGTTTCAAAGTTACAAAGTACCATTGACAGAAACAAATTATGTGGATATTTTCATGTTACGTTACCTTGATTACCCTCTCGCTCGTTTTGTTTGTTTGTTTTGACTAAACAAAGATCAGATTGCATCAGCATAGAGACCCAGGTTGGCTTTTTCCAAAACTGCTAAACTGCCTAGTCAGGTGCCGGAACAACACGATCTCCAATCCTAGTGAAAAATGTAAATGAGTATACTCATTCATTGCAGTGCATGAGTTTTTCAGCAAATTGGTAGTTTTTGTTTTTTCACTTTTTTGAATGATGGCTACACAAATATGTTTGAGCCCAAATCACAAATTTAACTTGATGAGTGTTGGGTTCTTGACGCTTCTATAAACCTTCAGGGAGAAAACCAAGATACAATAGGAAGAATGCAACGGCAGTGGATGAGCCTATTGGCTAGAAAAAAAAGGAAATACTAAACTTCATCAGGGATTCATCCAGCCTTGTCTTTTACTTTTTTTTTTTTACCGCTATGGAACATCTGCTTTCTATTTTCAATCCGTGGCGATAATATGACCTGTTTGCACTTTTGACTGACAGACTGATGAACACTGGCAACGTGTTTAAATGGCACCTTCTTAAGCAACACCACTATTTACGCCCTTCCACATCACCATAATTGATCTCGTCGCGAGGCAGCAGCATCGACGCTGCAGCCGAATTGTGTAATTTAATCCCGAATGAGACCTCCCCCCTCATGCTAACACAGCACTGCTTCTAAAATTAGGAATTGGACGCCCACATAGTTGTTTGTGCATTTTTGCGTTGTGGATTTTTATTTTCAAAGTCTGTCTCACTCAACCTCTGTGACACATAGGTGGCTAAAGTACTCAAACTGTACTTAGAAGTACAGATGCTTGAGTTCAAAAAAGAAAAACAACTGTCTGTAAACTGATTCAATCCCTTAAAGATACTAAAGTGGAAAAAATATCTTGAATTGAGAGTTTTTAAAAATTCTGCCAAATTTAAATGATTGAAAAGAATCTGAGTATACAAAGAGAAGCATCAAAATGGGAAAAAAAAGAATCAAATTTTTTTCTTTTTGTATATCCATTGAATGGGATAAAACCACGCCCCATTTAACTTACATTCAAATAGCACAAGTCTTTCTAATATCTATGTTTGAGCTGCAAAAATTGATAAATTTAAAACCTTTGGTGACTGGAATATAACCCACATAGTCGTCGCTAGGCTTTCCATGCCCTGAAGGTGCTCATCAACCGCTACCAAGCAAGCCACCAGAGGCTAAGCAGGAGAAATATCGTTCTCAGTTGTGTCATCGTCAATTATATTCCCTGGTTCTTGTTGCTCCATGGGTTTTTTACAAGTTATAAATCAATAAATTCTTAATCAATTAGTCATACAGGATTTCCACCGGGGTTGACTTTGTCTCATTGTATGTACATTGTGTTCTTCATCCATTGATGTAAAAAAGTAACAGTGAAGTATGGAGTCGAAAATATAAGACGTACAGATTCCTGTTTTTAAATGTATGGACTAGGCATCCCTCCAAAAAGTCCTAAAAAATATATACTTTAGCTTGTAACAAATGATTTGTATTTTGTTACTTCGCACCACTGGTGTTATCTCATTGACTGCTGTGTCAGGTCCGTATGCGTTCCCTCCTCCATGCCTGCCTTGCCTGCCCAGCAACTCGGGATTGATGGCAGACAGAGGTCAGCACATAATCACCACTGATGAATATGGAGGAGGCGTGCTGCCTTTTTGCGCTTTGCACTGAGCAGTGCCCCCCCCAAAAAAGATAAGGAGCCCTCCTCCACTGTGTCCTCAGGGACCCACTGACTCTCACCTCAAGGTTGGAGATAGAAGGTGGTTGTGTGGGTGTGACGCTTTGGATTGCACTTAATGAGAAGGCTCAGTCCAATTATTGGTTGACAGCCACCGCACCCAAAATGACCCTCATGGGAGAACATTTTGAACCGTCACCATCCAACCATACTGGTCCCCTTTCGCCCTGGAAGAAAGAACGGCCCTTTCTGCTGTTCAAAATTGAACCAGTCCTTGTATATATTTATTTACATGAATAGTAAATAGAATACGAGTCTGTGAAGCCTTTGACGAGAGTGCCCAAACAAATACAGCTTTTCATTTTCACATAGAAATCGTTAAAATAGGACTGAAATAATCAAACAAGCTAAGAAAGTGCGTCTGAAGCAATTCAACATCGAAGATGTGCAGTGTCACCAGGTATCCATTAAGTCTAACAGGTGAAGGCTAAGTATCGTCATCAGTTCTCACAAATCCATCGTTGTTTAAGGGAACAACTGTCATCGTTCCAGGTTCCAAAGGAGAGAGATGATTTGCCCTGGAATTCACCACAGTCCTGGTTCCGGAAGTTGTTAGGCTGCCCATTCTGCCAGAATCTGTCACCCAGAACATAACCTCAATTTCCGACATTAACGAAATGCTTCCATCCGGCCATATACATGTTGCATCACATTGCACTGCAGCTGCCTCCCCTCATTTACTTCTCCAAACCTTCTTCAAACTAAGTGAAGTAAAACCTGGAAGTGAGAACTTTGCTGGAAAATGTTGACATGTTCTAAAACTTACGCTATAGTGAGGTTGGTCCCATCCACCCAAATCCACGTTCCCTCCTTGATATGATCACTCAGACCAATCCATGCGTGCAGGCCATGCCCCAATAAACCATTAAGGAATAACTGTTTGGGAAGACAACAAGCAAACCACCTTTGTGTAGCACAGGAGCTAAGTGAATGAATGCCTCATTGACATTGGAGTCTGTTGATCGTACCTGTTCCTCTCTGTTGTTGATGACAACCAAATCACCTCCTCTGTTGATGCAGTCCTGTCTGCCTTCAGCCCAGCTCTTACTCAAGGTTGACAAAAAGTAACAGTTGCTGGCAAACTTCTTCCAACCGACCCCACAGAGCATGGCTAGAGAATGTAAACAAAATGGAGAGATTAATGACGCCATCGGGCCATCACTGGACCGGTGTCCAAAGTACTTACTGCTCATCTTGGTGGCCATCTTGTCCACTGTCTTCTGAAGCGCGTACTTTTGTGTCTCCAGGCTGCTTTGATTTATGCGGAGCTGCTCGTTTTCAACACGTACAGTGTTGCAGTCACCGTGGGTTTTTTGTCTTTGCAGCAGACTATTCCTGTGCTGACATATGCTATTACTTATCCTCAGCACTGTGTAATTTCTTTCCAGTCGGTCCCTGTCAGCCTCCAGCAAAGTATAATTTCTCTGTAAATGGTCTCTGTCATTTTTAATATCGTTGTAGAGGGACTTTACCACATCTCTCTCAGCAGCCACTCTGGTCTTATTGGTCATTAGTAGCTGTTTCTCGTGAGCCAGGGACGCGTAACGGTTCTGTAACTGATCTTTCTCGCTTCCCAATGAGGAGTAACCGCGTTGTAGCCGATCTTTCTCGCTTTTCAGATCATTAAAGCGGGACATGCACTGATCTCTTTCAGTTGCCAATGTGGTTTTACTCGTCAGGAGGATCTGTTTCTCTTTACCGAGTGAATTGTAGCTGGTTTGTAACAGCGCCTTTTCTTTTAGGAGGGATTCATAACTGGCCTGTAACTGGTCTTTCTGGCTTCTCACTGAAGAGTAATTGCGTTGTAACTGATCTTTCTCATTTTTCAGACTGTCCAAGCGAGACCCCAGCAGATCTCTTTCAGCGGACAAGGTGGTTTTACTCGCCTGAAGGTGATCTTTCTCTTGAACCAGGGAGTCATAACTGACCTGTAACAGGTATTTGTCCTTCCTCAGTGCAGACTCACTGCGTTGCAACTGGTCTTTCTCATTTTTTAAATTTTCATTGCGGGATTTGAAGTCATCTCTTTCTGCAGCCACATTTGTTTTGTTAGTGCGCAGAAGCTCTCTCTCTGCCATGAGGAAGTTGTAACCGTTCTGTAACTCATCTTTCTCTTTAACAAGAGACTCGTAAGTGGTCTGTAACTGGTCTTTCTCCTTTTCTAGTTTGTTGAGGTGGGACTTCAACTCAGCCCTTTCAACAGCCACAGTAGTTCGAAAACCTTCCTGCTCTTTAACGAGGGAATTGTAGCTGGTTTGTAACTGGTCTTTCTGCTGAACGAGGGATCTGTAACTAGCCCATAACTGGTCTTTGTCTGTCCTCAGAGCACTATTTAGGGTATGTAACACAGCATTCTCTCTATTTAGGAGACTGTAATTGGTCTGCAACTTATTATGCTCCTGCTTCACACTCTGGAAATTGGCCCTCAACTCATCTCTTTCGTCAGTCAAAACCATTTTGCTGCCGAGAAGGTGATCTCTGTCTGATACCAAAGAATCGTAGTTGGTCTGCAACTGGTCTTTGTCACTTGTCAGGTTCTTTAACATCACTTCAAGCGTGTTTGTATCGACATGGGCTCTGTCAGTGGGAGAGCTATTCTTGTAGAGATGGTGATCCGTCTCTTGAGCCTGGTGGTTAAATTTACCTTGGCTCTCTGTTGAAAAAACAGGCAATACCTCATCTGTGAAAATAGATTCAAAGTGTTCAAATCAGTGAAAACAATGTCCCTTACACTCATGCTTGCACATTTTGAGGGTGACGTACAGTTGATAAATTGTCCAATGTTACCGGCCAGTAGGACAGCGCACAGCAAACCAAGACACACAGTGATGCATCTGGATGACTTTTTTCTTTGTTGTAAGTTCACTGAATTAATTGAAAGGAAAAATATTGTGAGTTTACACCGTGTCACGGACGGAAATGGAACTGGGCGACCAAATGCAGCTTAGACCAGGGTTTATTGAGGGAAAAGGTAGTTGGAAGGGAGGATGAGGGGAACAAACCAACAGAACCGACAAACTAACATAACTTAACGGAGACAGAATGACAGGGGTAACTGACAGACCAACTTGGAGAGGAACTAACCGAACCGAAAGACAAACCGACGAGACTGCAGGCGAGAGACGAGAACAATCCGACAGGGGAGTGAGGGGCGGACAGGACTTAAATACACGACAGGTAACAAGAGGCAGGTGACTGTGATTACACTGCTTGTGAGGTAACACAGGAGGGGCGACGCGTACAGAAACCATGGTAAGAAATCAACCAGGGACGAGTCGTGACACACCGAGGTTGGGCTATTATTAAATCTTTTTCACTAAATATAGATAAATAAATGAATGAATAAATAAATAAATACATACATAAATATAAAATACAATAAAAATAAAGAAAGAAAGAAATAGTGTTGAACTGATTAATTTGTTGATTGTACATTACCTTCAGTGACGAGCCCCTGCATCGTTAAGTTCTTTGTTAAATAGCCGCATTCATCAAGTTCCATAGAATCCATGTTAATCTGTATTTTTTCTAGTTCAAAAAGGAGAAATCCATAGATTGATACAAAAAAAGAATGTAGTCAGTTGTCACAGTTTTCAAACATTACTGACTGATTTTGTGATAATGGTATGATATGTCCTATTTAGTGACCGTTGTAAAAAAAAGGGTTGTAAACATTTAAAAATATAATAAAAACAATCAGTTTATTTAGCCTGAAAATTAAGACATATTTACTTTTTTTCACCTCCCTCCCGAAAAAAAAAAAAAAAACCTCCACTTTTAAACGCAATAGTTTTTTATGCAACAATATATTTATTAATACTGCTGTTTCCTACTATTTCTTGTTTCACAATTACGGATTTGACACTTCATGTTTTACAATCGCTAATTTATGTCAGTGTACCATGATAAAGCCATGAAACGTCCTTACCTTAGATCCGTCTTGATAAAAAACTAGAACGTTTTAGTGGTTCTGCTTTTACATTAAATCAGCAAGGTTTTTTTTTCTTTGCTCCACAGGAATTAAGAGTTTATCTGGGCTCTGATTGGCTGGATATGAACACATTTATATTGACTGTCCACAACAGCCCATGTAACTATAGTTCAATGACTTCTGGTCATCATTTCTAAGAAACACATAAGTTCCTTTTTCCTTTCTTGACTCGATCAAGTCTTTCGCTTCCCTTTTTACCACATTTCACTTTGCTCAGGTCAAGTGGAAAAAAAGTAAAAAGTACTTGTTTCCCACAGATGAGCTACCATAGTTAGCTTTAACAGTCAACGTGTTACTCAAAGTGTATTATTTATTTTCAACAGTGAAGACAGAAACTTTGACAGAAACTCAAGATTCAGAAATAAAATAATGATTTTGTAATAAAATCTACATTCTAGTCCAAAAATTACAATCGGCAAGTTTCCTCTGAAATATTAATACTCTAGTCTACACTGTTTACGTACAGGCCATAGTTTGCCCATGTCTGGTGTAGAACATTGAGTGCGTTTGGAAATTAAATGGATGGGATCACACACTCTCAGAGCCGAACAGGAGTGTCGGAGTGAATTTTCAAACAGGCCCAAAATGAAGTGAGAGTGCGAAGACAAATGGAGTCCAATAAGCTTTGAGGGTGGTGTTGAGATTTAACAGCCGGCTGTGTGGATCCTGGCAAAAAGACAAATAGGATTAAGTCACAGTTCATTACCAGATAGTGGAAGAAGCAGAATGTTTTAAATGCGGCAAGATGAGCCTCACTCCAGCACAGTAAATCAAATGTGGATCAAGGAGGAAACAGGCTTCGTGTTTTGAGTCGGACTTCAATCATCCCTCGACTGCAAACAGCCAACAACATGATTTAGTTTTCTTTTCAGGCCGCAATTAGACGCAGAAACATGTTCAGAGAAATATTCAAGTCTGAAGAAGATGGTTAAATGTTCCCTTTGCAACTAGGTTTATGATGTCTGTATCATTTCTATACAAAATTGTATTGATGAAGTACAAGAGGGATCCTCCTAGCGGCGATCTATTGTCTTATTTTATCCCCGAATTTGATATATTGTATAAAAGCTGTGTGATATGATGGAAATAGCAATAATTTGTGCGGGGAAATGACGAATAATGAACATGCATAGATAGATAGCTCAAATTACACAAGACGCAAAATAAATATTTTTGTATAGAAGTTTGTGAGTCTAAATTTGCATTGTCACCTCATCCAAACTTATTGAAATGCAAGAATGAGAATCACAGATCTTTAATTATACTACGACTTGAACGTGAGAGACGGTTCAAAAAGCTCTGATTGGCTGGATATGATCGAGACAATTTAGAACATTGTAGTATTTTATACTGAATATATTTAATGTTTTGCATCTTGATTTTGACTTTTGAGAGCTGCGTAATAAATGTTTTCAACATCTCCATTCCTTTAATCAGTTTCTGTCTCTTGATTCTTATTTGAAAATTGTTGGCTAGCTACCTCTTCTGAGTTTATATTTAAAAAATTTGTATAGCAGCACTACTAAATTATTTTTTTTTAGCTGCTACGGGTCTGTTTGTCCCCTCACAATAGTGTGTTGTGTTTTTATAGCATAATAAAAAATCCATCGTCATAATAAAGGCTATTTTATACATACCACAATAACAATATATATCATGACATAATGATAGTCTTCTCAAATCTGAATATGGTTAATAACTGTTTGTTTGATTTTCTATTTCCAAAACTCAAAAATAACTCTTATATTCCTATAGTTCTGGATATTATGTCATCTGCGTAGTCCCTCAAATTTCCCAACTAAGTTTTTTCATCACACGCTGCTACTACGAATAAGGCTTTGGAAAACGCTAAACTGAAGGAGGACCCATAGAGTGCTGTTAGGACTCATAAAGGTTCTACGTGTTGTGATGATCATGTGACTCATGCGTCGTTAGCCTCCACACACCAAGGCTTTGTTCACCACATTCCTCCACTTTGATTGACACCTGTGGTCACTGAGTCACAGGTACAGGCCTGGTCTTAACATTCCCGCCACCTGCAGTCTCCAACACCCTCCAACACCACCGCTCAGCTGGCTTCACAAAGAGGCTGTGGCGGTTAACAATGCAACAGTTTCAAGTCAGTGAACCAAATCTGCTTTGAGTCTTTTGTGTTTCTAGCAAGTCTGCTCCCTCAAGTCAGTGAACCAAATCATCTGAGTCTGCAGTTTTTGTGTTAAATCTACATACTTGAGTCAGTAACCCAATTTAACTTAATCTTTTCGATTTCTGGGAGTCCACTTGCTTGAATGTGTTGCCTGTTTGAACTGAATCATTTGAGTCATCCATGATTCTTGTAACTTTGCTAAATCGAGTCAGTAAAGTAAATTTTTGGAGTCGGCAGTGTTACTGGTGGGTCAGCTACTTCAAGCCAGTTTCCCGAGTCAACAGAATCAGTGGTGTTGAAGATGTTAACTCGAGTCAGTCACACGATTACACTGAATCCTCGGGGTTTCCGGTAAATCAGCTAACTTGACTCATTCACCCAAATCAACAAAATCATTTGCGTCTTTGGGGTTTGCAGGTGTGTCCACTAGTTGGTCAGTTTTCTGATTCACTGAATCAACGGAGTCAACAGTGTTTCTTGCGACTCCACTAACTAGTCAGTCACCTGATTCAAGTGAATCACTGATTTCGCTATGTTTCAAATGAGTCCACTTACACGGATCGGTATACCAAATTAGACTTTACTAACTTACCTTGTGTATTGTGATCTCATCAGGACCACGATTGTTTTAAGTCACGATGAGTCTAGTCATCTAAGGTAACTAACTGTTCAATGCCCAAGTCTCACACCAGAATTCGTAATATTTGAATCATGGATGTAAATATTTGGGGTGCTGAATCCTTAGTTTGATTCAGTTACTTAATCGCTCCCCGCCAACATTATTCGGCCCGGACGTCTGTTAGCTTGGATTCTGCTGCCAAAGTAAGTGAACATGATTTTCACACTCCCACAATTACAGGGCTGGGAGACATAGCCAGATATGTTTCTCTTCAACCAGGCCATGCGCAGTCCACAACTTTTGGATTCCCAAGACAGGTTCAACAAGGGGCGTCCATTGGCTTTGCAAATACACAGCATCATCGGCAAAGATCTCACGTGTTGGAGAAAGTCAAAATTGAATGAAATTCGCTGACTAACTTATTCAACCAATCATAACGATATGATTGGTTGAATGAGGCGGCAGGTGGTGATGGAGGTGGGTGACACAGCAGTAACCTGAAGGCAGCCTTGGTTCTCAAAGCGGCCCCACCAAGCGCTCCATCTGACTCATGATGAGACTGCCTCAAGGAGATCAAACACTAATCTCTCGCTCATCACGGAGGCCTAAACAACCCCCGTAAGCCTCTCTTTTAATTATCCCAAAACACACTGACAGTTACCACAGCACAGTTTTCTCGTGAGTCATTTCATAGAGCCGACTGTTTCGGCTTCTGGCCTAAAGGCTTCCCTCCACGGTGGCCCTGAACTGGACTGACAGAGGAATCATGTTGGTGGGCGGGCGAGAACACAATTTCAAACATCCAAGGTTGTTATTTCATCAGAGGGGCTGAATAGTTTCTTAAGTGTATGTCCCACGATGAGCAGGAGTGGAAAGGCTTGAATAGATAAACTGTGTGACTAAAGATTGTTGGTTCTCTATGGGGAAGCCAACACCTTCAGCATCTAAAAGTTTTAATACATTGGTTTTGGTATACAATTGTATTGCCCAACTTCACAAGCAAGGAAACCTTTGTTTTAATTTTCTTTTGTTTTGTGTTGAGTTTCAGGTACGGTATTTTCCGCACTATAAGGCGCACTGGATTAAAAGGCGCACCTTCAATGAGTGGCCCATTTTAAAACTTTGTTCATATATAAGGCGCACCGGATTATAAGCCGCATAGAATAAATAACTCAACCTTGCTCAAACGTTAATGCACACAACACACAAAATAAACACGTAAAGCTTACTTCAATAAGTTAGTCCTCATCCTCATAATGCAATCACAATCACACTCGAAATAGTGAAAACAATAACAATATATCAATAACTCAACGTTGCTCAAATGTTAATATCACACAACACACAAAATAAACACGTAAAGCTTACTTCAATAAGTTAGTCCTCATCCACAAATCCGTATTGGTCCATATATAAGGCGCACCGCATTATAAGGTGCACTGTCGGCTTTTGAGAAAATTGGAGGTTTTTAGGTGCGCCTTATAGAGCGGAAAATACGGTTCTAATAATGAGGGCCACAGTTTCCGAGCGAGTCAATCAATCAATCAGAGTTTATTTTTGCACAAACATTTCTCCTTCTCCCGTACATAGAATTTGTATTTTTGTCACCTCATGCTGTTTGTAGCAGATGTACGAACGATTCCTTCCACGTGAGCCTTGATTGTTAAAATCACTCGCATGTCCTCCGGCGTCGCACATCACGTGTATGAAACGGTGACCTCAGGTTATTACGAGTGTGTCAACGTACAGAGAGCACCTTCTGCGTCAGCCAAGCGTGGCGCATCGATCCGAAAAAGCTGGAAAACAAAAGATGAAACGTGATCGTGGCATCTTGATGGCATAGATACTGTAAGAGCGATGTTGCGACGGAGCGGGACACTTAATACCTTATCATGCTTGGCGGAGGGGGACATTCATCCCTGGGAATGCAGGAGTGATAAAAGTGGATTTATGGCCCATTACGAACGCTGCAGGCACACACTGTTGAAACATTATTTGCTTTTCATTGTTCATACATGCAGTAGGTTGCCAGCTCGTTTCGACTCTTATACACTTTTGTGCAGGGGAGTAATGAACCTTTAACTTAAAAATTAAGTACACCTAATTATGATCGGTTATGTCTCATCTTAATAGAAGGGAAAGCCAGTGAAAGCAAAAGATTTTCTTGTCAGTGTCCAGTGGGAACTACCTTCCCTGTCTTTGAAAAACTTTACCCACAAAGTCTTGCTAAAGTAGGGCTGACGTCAGTGAAGTCACTTGAGACTGATCTGGATTCGAGTGCAATTTGAGTCGTGGGAGTTCATGCCCTGAACGGGGATGGAATTGGTACAGTCCTGTTCACTCGTTCAATTTACTCTAGAGTCTCCCTGTCTGTACTTTTTACTTATTTATCTCAATGTAGACATTATATGAAGATTACAAAAGGACATTCAAGAGAATTCCAATCTGAATTCTTTGGATGATAGAGAGATGAACTTCACAGGCCTTGAGATTCCATGTTAAGTCTTCTTGGGAGTGAGGTACCAAACTGGAAAACACAAAACGGAACAAGGCAGCAGCAGCACATTGTCTCCTCAGGGTTCCATTAAAAAGTCAAAATGAAGACAAGAGCTACTAAACTCTAGAGTGGAAAGCATGCAAAACAGATCAGTGTTGGAAACTGCACAAATCGTGACCTCAGTAGAATAACACCCCCCCCCCCCCCCCCCCCAATCTTCTTTCCTAATGGAGCTGAGTGTGAAGGTTCTGTCAGAGCTTATAAGGAGATGGACGTTTTCTTTCAAAGCGGGTCTCCCCACAAGAAGGCTTTTTCCAAACATAGCTTGAGGCTCGAGTGTAGATTCTGATTTATGCTTCCTTTAGACGCTTCGCAATCAACGAGGGATTCGATACCGTAAACGCATCTGATGTTGAGTTTGACTTAATGCGTGCCTCGGGGATTCACCTGCACCTCTACTTACCATTCGTGACACACGATCGCTAGATTGAGCGAGTCCACTCGTAAGGGTGAAGGGTTCCTTTGGCCCCAAGTCAGAGATTTTCTTTTACGCATATATTTAATGGCACGACGGTTGCACTTTGACAGTGATTATCTTGACAAACATGACATGGTAATCGCAGCACCAGAGAAGATGTTTAAAATTTGACAGCTGAATGTAAAGAAATGATTTACATGCTTACAAGCCATCAATTTTCAGTAATGCATGTTTGTATTTCTGGGAAGTGTCCTAGGAGCTTTGATGATGAGGATCTTCAAACCTTTGGGAATTATTGTTAAACAAGCACACTGATGGTTCATTATCAGCCATCTATATACAGCCTTTATATCCTGTCTCTATATCTCCTCTCGGACTTTTTGTCCCTTGACCCATGTTTCTCTCCGTCATATTTCCAGTCTTTATTTGTCCATTCATAAATAAGACCTTTGAAATTCAACTTAAAAGCAAATAATACTATCATAAAACATCCAAATCTATTTTTAACCTAGTCCGTTCACCGAGCGACCTTTATCTGTCTGTCACATTTTAAAAGGCACATTTTAAAAACTTTACAGTGCGGTCCAGTCACGACCTTTTTTGTTTTATTTACGTTTAACATGTGTTCTGTTCATGACTTCAAACTGTACAAAGACCGAGATGCAAACGGAAATGATGACGCTACGAGCGAGGATATTTAAAACAATGCAACCGTGACATCTATCCGTCGTTGTTGGTATTACACTCAGAGCATTCTCGTTACGGTACCTCAGTCTAAAAACTTAACTATTATGTTATGTTGTTGAAATGTTCTTAACCAATTTACAGACCCTTTACAATGAATTATATCTTTATTTGTAATTGATCTAATAAAAAGAAACAATGTTAAAAATACTTGAAAATTGGTTGAATCAATGAATTAAAGATGTTCAACATAGAATCATATTCACCATTCATCATATCAATCATCATCACAAGTTTATATTTTATAAATTAATTTATTTGAAATAAAATACATTTACTGTATTATTTTTTTTCTATCGATGACAAATCGGCCAGTAAGGCAATACTAATGTTATTATTATTGTAATGATAATTTATTTATTTATTAGATTGTTGACAATCCCGCTTTTCAGGTTCATTTTCATACTGTACAAAACATTAAATCAGAACATAAATGGAAAAGGGTATTTTGATAATTTATTTAGCCTTTAAAATGAATAGTACTGTTAGAATAGACCTCTGGCACTTGAGCGAGGAAGCTTGAGCTATGCCGTTATAATCTATGTTGGGAAAATAAACACATTTACAAAAATCACGACACACACACGCACACACACACGCACACACGAAAGCACATTGAGAAAACCAAAACAAATATATAAAACAAAAGACTATTTATAAATAAATGAGGGCCATATGAGCACATTTCGGTAGCACCGCTGATCAGTGATAAATATCAATCATTGAAAAATTGGTCTTCATAACTTTCCGAGTGTGCAAAGACGGATTGACTGCTTACCAAAGTTACAACTGTAAAGGGAAAACTGACTAAAATAGGTCTGCGCTCTTGTCTGGAAAAGATTTTTAAACTTTATTTACAGACCTGTTCCATCTGTTTTTATCGTTGATCCAACTTGTGGTCGTGGACCATCTATTTGTGTCTTTATTACTGCTTAATCATGTGTATTCGGATCCTTGTTTCACTTGTTGGACCATCAACGCCATTGTTAATCCTTTTCCTGGATTCATTTTTATTATTTGTTCTCTACTGTTTCAAGTTTTTTTTTTCCTGTTCCTGACCTGTCCATTTGGGTCTTTTTTTTCCTGTTCTCATTGACTGTTTGTGAAGGCTGTTTACTGATGTTGTCCTAAAATGATGCTTATTCCAAATAAAACAACACAAGCAGTCACTCCAGCAAAAGTGACCTGCCTTCCTGCTTGCGAGCTGGCCGGCTTAGTATCCGGCTAATTCTTCTCACGTGTCCTGTGGGACATAATCTGCTTTGACGCTCTTGCCATCTTGTCTCTCTTCTTGCCTGTTTCAGTTCATCCTTAATTCAATTACTGGAGTTGACTCATGTCCTACTTTGCATCCAGATAGAAAGTGAGCTATCTCAACGCGGCACTAAAAACATTGTTAGCATTAGTACTAACACTACTAGCATTGGTAACTTTAGTAACCTTAGTAACAGCAGTAACTGAGAGCATTAGTCATAACACTGAATTGTTATTTATACTTTTAATTTTTTTTTTATTTCATCTCATTTGCATTCATTATTCATTTGGATTGTTGAGCCTGTTCCTGAACAATCCATTTTTTATTTTATTTATTATTTTTTTTACATTTGTTCCTGTTCCTTCACCATTCGTTTATTTGTTCTTGTTTCAGA
The DNA here is from genome assembly GCF_059516105.1 of Syngnathus floridae. NCBI lineage: Eukaryota > Metazoa > Chordata > Actinopteri > Syngnathiformes > Syngnathidae > Syngnathus > Syngnathus floridae. The sequence continues at coordinate 8,798,425 of NC_142413.1, read as the reverse complement.
TGATTGCAAGTTAACTTTGAGATCAATTTATTAGCAATGTGACATACATTTAAATGTAACGATGGATTAAATTTTTTAGTTTTCAATTCTTTTTTTACATTTTGATCATTAATAAAAACATATTTTCACCTTGATTTACATTTTTTATACCTGAAATACATCTCGATGTGATTTGACTGTTGCTGTAGCACGTTGTAACCGCTTAGTGGTGCTACTGATCAATTTTTAGAAGTGCCCCATGATCATCTAACCCTGCGTTTGTCATGGAAAATGTATTTTATTACTGGCGTTAAAAATTAAATAAAAAAATAATAATTAAATATTAAATAAATTTTGGACAGATGGATGGTTTCAAGCTGTTACATCAAATTAACCAACCAATTATGTCGTTTTTCTTTGCACATGATAATTGCATTTAAGAAAATGCAACGTATTTTCTTTCATATTGTAAATGGTTAAAATGTGTGATTATTAGCAACATTCTTATCTTTGTTTCCTGTTTTAATCTTTTGAAAAGTTATTTCTTTTGTGTTTTGTGAGTTTCAAAACACTTTCCACTTTTAAAAGGCGTAATAATGAGTTGTATGAGTGTAATAACCAGCGTGCAGCATGATTGACAGCTCCTGCAGTAGCAAGAACAAGAACTGTGTGCGTGCGTTTATACGTGAGCGTGTCAGTGCGCGTGTGCATGTAACAATGGAAAGTGACGGAGGCGGTGCGAGCGCGCTCAGCTCCGTCCAATAGGATTGTCGCTGGGAGGGAGCTTGCCCCGACTCCAGCTTTGTTCTAACTTTTTCTAGTGTGACTTTGCCGAGTAGCGGCGCAATGTTGAGTGCAAGCGCAAGTGGTCCGTTATTCTTTTCCCTCCAGGGCAGTGCGCCGCTCCTCGCTCCTCTGATCCACTTTTACGCACGGATACTTTGAGTGACATTTTGACGCGCCTTTTTGGAGGGGATAAACGTAAGAGGGAGGTGGGGAACTTTCTTGTATGTTGCAGGAATGCTTTTCACCATCCCGTGGATGTTGCATTGATGAGGAGCACACATCACTGCAGGAGTTGAGTGCTCAAAAGAACATCACCATTGAAAGTTAAGTTTCCACTTTCCTCGAGTTGGGATTATAATAATGGTCTAGTGTGGATGCTTCAAGCTGCACCGGGCTGGCTGACCTGACCATGGCGCGGCTTCACTCGCTCCTGCTGCTGCTGTGGACTCTGTCACGCTACTCGGCGTCCATGCAAGTCCGCCAAGAGTTCCGCGTGCTGGAGGAGCAGCCCGCGGGGACCTACGTGGGTCAGATAGAGACCCGCGCTGGTTTCACGTACCGCTTCAGCGAGAGCCACAGACTTTTCGCCATCAACGGCAGCACTGGGGTGATTTCCACTTCGTCGGTGGTGGACAGGGAGCTGCTGCAGAGCGATGTCATCAACGTGGTGGTGCTCTCCAGCCAGCCGACCTACCCCACGGAAGTCAGGATCGTGGTGTTGGATATTAACGACAACGCACCTGTGTTCCCGGACGCATCCATCATGGTGTCCTTCAAGGAGGACGCCAGCAGCGGCCGCCAGGTCATCCTTGACACGGCCACCGACTCTGACATTGGGAGTAATGGCGTGGACCACACCACTTATAGAATCGTGAAGGGCAACCAACAGAGGAAATTCCGCTTGGATATTACTGTCAATCCCAGTGGTGAGGGAGCATTCTTGCACCTGGTGTCGACAGGGGGCCTGGACCGGGAGCTCACGCCCTCCTACCAGCTCCTGATCGAAGTGGAGGACAAGGGGGACCCTAAGAAATTTGGCTATCTCCAGGTGAACGTCACCATCCAGGATATTAACGACAACCCGCCTGTGTTTGAGCGTGAACAGTACCAAGCGAGTGTGTTTGAGGACGCCGCTGTCGGCTCCAGCGTCCTGCAGATCACTGCGTCCGATCAAGACGACGGGACCAATGCGGAGATCAGGTACTTCCTAGACGAGGGCACCCCCTTCCAAATCGACCCCAAAGATGGTACCGTTATCATAAGGCAAAGTTTGGATTACGAAAGTAAGAAGGAGTATTCGTTGACGATCCACGCGGTGGACAGTGGGGCGCCTTCGTTGTCTGGTAGGACGGAGGCTACCGTCAAATTGTTGGACGTGAACGACAATGATCCTGTGGTAAAATTCAGGTACTTCCCCACCACGTCCAAGTTTGCATCTGTCGATGAAAATGCACAAATTGGCACAGTTGTAGCGCTGCTCACAGTGTCCGATTCCGACTCCCCCGCTGCCAATGGAAACATCTCTGTGTCCATCCTAGGTGGTAATGAGCAAAGGCACTTTGACGTGCACACGTCCCCTGTGCCCAATCTGAGTTTGATCAAAGTGGCCAGCGTGTTGGACAGGGAGCGAATTTCCTCGTACAACCTAACTGTGTCAGTGTCGGACAATGGCAAGCCGCTGGCGCGCTCATCTTTTGCTAGTCTTGTAATATTCGTCAATGACATCAATGACCACCCGCCGATATTCCAGGAGGCGCTGTACAGAGTTGATATCAGCGAAGATATCCCCAAAGGCAGCTACATAAAAGGGGTCTCTGCAACAGATGGCGACTCCGGGCAGAATGCCAACCTGCGCTACTCGCTGGTGTCTGGAAACGCTTTGGGCTGGTTCTCCATCAGCGAAAACAGCGGCCTTGTTACCAGCTCCGCTTTGTTGGATCGGGAAGTTGCGTCCCAAGTTGTGCTTAACATTAGCGCCAAAGACCAGGGGCTGCAGCCCAGGATTTCCTACACTAAACTCATCGTGAGCATCACTGATGTGAATGATCAAGTGCCCACATTCACACAGAGTATGTATCACGTTTCCTTGGTGGAGCACGCCCCCGCTGGCACTGAGCTGCTCATGCTTTCAGCCTCCGATGACGACCTGGGCGAGAACGGGACAGTCCGGTTCTCATTTGATAGCGAAACGGCGCCTGGCATTCGCGAGCTGTTTCGCCTGGACGCCGCGTCGGGGCGTTTGAGCACAGCCGCAGAGCTAGACAGAGAGGATGAGGCCTCCTACTTGCTCCACATCCAAGCAGCAGACACAGGCACGCCCCCGTTGCACTCTGTTGGAAAAGTCAACATCACCCTGAGGGATATCAATGACAACAGGCCCGTTTTTTACCCTGTGCAGTATTTTGCAAATGTGAAGGAGAACGAGCCCCCGGGGACTTACGCCACTGTGGTTTCCGCCTCAGACCCTGACTTGGGTAACAACGGCACAGTTAAATACATCATAACGGCAGGCGACACCTCCAAATTTCACATTAACAGCAACACAGGTAAAATCACCACGCTGGCATCGTTGGATAGAGAAGTGAAAACCACTTATCAGCTGCAGGTGACGGCTGCAGATGGCGGTGGGCTGCGCTCGCACGCCCACGCTATTGTCACTGTGACTGTCATAGACACGCAAGATAATCCACCCATCTTTAGCCAGAGAGTTTTCAGCTTTGTCATGTTTGAGAACGTGGGCACGGGAACTGTCATAGGGACTGTGTCGGCCACCACTCTAGATCTGAACTCTAATATTTCTTATCTTATCACCTCGGGGGACCAGAGGGGGCTTTTTGCCGTAAACGCAGCAGGTCAAATCACAGCATCCAGTCAGATAGATCGAGAAGAGCAGGGTTTTTATCACCTGAAGATCGTAGCCAGAGCAGGTGAGATCACCGGTGAAGCCTTTGTCAACATCACAGTTAAAGACTTGAATGATAATGCCCCCCACTTTATTCACTCTGTGGAGCATGTGAGCGCCGTGGAGAACTGGAGCACAGGTCACGTAATATTCCAAGCCAAGGCATCTGATCCGGATGAAGGTGCCAATGGTGTGGTGGTCTACAGCCTCAAGCAAAACCCCAGAGGTCTGTTTCACATTCACGAGAAGCACGGCCTCATCACCCTGACTGGACCTCTGGAAGTCACCACCTCGTCTTACGAGATCGAGGTCTTGGCGTCGGACACGGGGGTTCCCCGGCACACCTCCAGCTTGGTGCTCATGGTCAGCGTTTACGACGTCAACGACAACTCCCCTGTGTTCGGCCAGTTCTCCTACGACGTCGCCATCCTGGAGTCAGAGCCTGTCAACAGCCGCTTCTTCAAGGTGGAGGCCACCGACAAAGACTCAGGTCTCAACGGGGAGATCATGTACGACATCATTGGTGGCAACACAGGGGACGTCTTTGGCATTTTCCCAGATGGGCAACTGTACATTAAAGCAGAGCTGGACCGGGAGCTGCAGGACAGGTATAACTTAGTGCTTGTCGCGACAGACCGTGCCGTCGAACCGCTAAGTGCCACCGTCAATGTCAGCGTGACCCTAGACGACGTCAACGACAACCGGCCCCTGTTTAACAGCACCAATTACGTCTTTCACTTTGAGGAGGAGCAGGCGAGGGGCTCGCTGGTGGGTTTGGTCCACGCCAAGGATAAGGACTTTGGGCCAAACAGTGACATCAGATACTCGTTTGAGACTTCGCAGCCCAACTTCGAGCTGAACGCAATCACGGGGGAGTTGACGAGCACACTGCGATTGGACCGCGAGTCTCTCGTGAGACAACGAGGCGCCGCTGCCTTCAGCTTCGTTGTCATCTCGGCTGACCAGGGTCTCCCTAAACCCCTCAGAGACCAGGCCAAAGTTCAGGTTTACATACGAGACATCAATGACAACGCACCCAAGTTCACCAAAGACATTTACCAGGCCTCCATCTCTGAGTCGGCGCAGAACATGACCCAGCTGCTGCGCGTCTCAGCTTCTGATGTCGACGAAAACAACAATGGACTGGTCCATTACCGCATCGCTGAGGGCAATGAAGAGGGACAGTTTTCCATTGATGGCAGCTCAGGACAAATCACGTTAGTTGGCAAGTTGGATTATGAATCGACAGCTTCCTATTCTCTGAAAATAATCGCTGTTGATGCTGGCGTCGTGCCTTTATCCTCTTCCTGTATGCTTAGCGTGAAAGTGCTGGATGAGAATGACAACTCCCCTACTTTCCCCAAATCTTCACTGTCTGTGGACGTGCAGGAAAACATGAGGATCGGTGAGCTGGTGGCCTCAGTGACGGCAAGTGACGCTGACTCGGGCCCAAATGCCGATATAACGTACAGCATCACCGCCACAAACAACCACGGCACGTTCAGCATCAGTCCCAACACGGGCAGCATCTTCCTGTTCAAAAAGCTTGACTACGAAACGCAGTCGTTTTATAAGCTCAACGTTACGGCCAGGGACAACGGCCGTCCCCAGCGCTCCTCTTCAGTTCCTGTCATCATTCATGTGAGGGATTTCAATGACAACCCCCCCGTTTTTACCCCCGGGGACATCTTCAAATCCATCCCAGAGAATCTACCCATCTCAGCCTCGGTCATGACCATCACAGCTCACGATACGGATGCGGACATCAACGGACAGTTGGAGTACTCCATTGTTCAGCAGGTCCCAAGAGGAGGGCACTTCAGCATTGACCCAATCTCCGGTCTCATCTACACCGCCAAGGAGGTGGATAGAGAGTTTTCAAACTTGTTCGAATTGACAGTGAAGGCCACTGACCAAGCTGTGCCATTTGAATACAGACGTTTTGCTCTTAAAAATGTCACAATATGGGTCACGGACATCAATGACAACATCCCCACTTTTGTGTCCCAGAATGCCCTGGTGGCTGAGCCTAACATTGTAATCGGCTCCATCCTGACAACAGTTGTGGCCTTTGACCCCGACGAGGGGGAAAACGGGGAAGTCGAGTACGAGCTGGTGGAGGGCGACTCGGACACATTCATCATGGACCGCTACAGCGGCGACATCCGCCTCGCTTCGCAGCTTGTGCCCTCTCGCCTCGTGTACACACTCACCGTGTCGGCCACCGACCACGGCAGCGAGCGCAAGACCTCCAGGACTGACATGACTATCATCCTCCAGGGCCTGGATGGCCCCGTGTTCACACAGCCCAAGTACATCACCATCCTCAAGGAGGGCCAGCCACCCGGCACCAACGTCATTTCCCTGGACGCGGCCAGTCCGAGAGCTTCCGGCGGGAAAGTGGAGTACTTCATCGTGGCGGTGCGCAGCGGTGGGAAAGCCGCAGGACGCCTCTTCACTATCGGACGCCACACCGGAGTCATACAGACGGCGGCGGAGCTCGACAGGGAGAAGGGCTCTGACCTCTACCTGGTGGACGTGTACGCCATTGAGACGGACGCCAAGCAGCCCAGAACGCAGCGAGCCGAGGTGAGTACACCACAAGCACTATTTTTTTATCAGCTCCAGTTGTTGTGAGGGTTCATGAACTCATGCACTGCCATCTGTCTGACATATTAATGAGATCAAGACGCACACTGGAATCGGAGGAAGGCGACACACACACAGTCCAAGTCACACACACCAAAGAGGCCGCTTAATGCATTTGTCCACTCAATTATTCACATTCTACACGCAGCTTTTTGGGTAAATATACATTTTGTTGGTTGCCGTATAAGACGACCATGTTCTCTGCCATCATTAGCAGTGTCACCTTATTTCCAAATAGGGATACGACTGATGAAAAACAAGTCCCAGTAGAACAAGGGTGGGCAAACTTGTGCCACATTTGATTTTTAAAAAGTACGGTTCGGGCTAACTATTTCATGGATAATAATAATATTAGTAAATAAAACAATAATAATAATAAAAATAAAATGTTCACATTTTTTTTCATTTATTTAGTTGTAATAAATATACATCATAAATAAATGAATAATACATAAGTATATTTTATTGACCAATTTAAGGATAAATGACAAAATGAACACAAAAGACTACATACGTAACTCTTAATGTAATTGCATAGTGTGCATGTGTGCGTGTGTGTGTGTGTGTGTGCGCACCAGTTTTACTTTTGAGCCTTGGGGTTGTTTTGGCACTGGGGGTGGTCCCGGCTGGTTTCGTGATATGACTGAGAAGTTCTCCACAGGCAATAAGTGACCATTAAAATCGGACGACCTCTTAAGCCTTGCTGAGACTGTGCCGAGGGCAGAGAGGGTGAAACCAAAGCTTTGGCCTGGTGTTTGTGTTCATGACGCACCTTTTTGAGGCAATTGTGCGTCAGAATGAGAGACGATATGAGACGATATGTTGTTGCAATGCTCTGTTTTGAATCATTGGTGATCAATCTAACAATGTGTTTATTATTGCGGTTGTAGTGTGACAGCTGGTTCTAATATTTACTGTATTTTGCGATATGAGGGCGGTCAAAATATTAGAAACAGCTGCTGGTATGATGCAGACTTATTGTCAAACCATAACTCCTCGGTGGTAGGTGACACTAATGGACCCAGCCTGGCATCCAAACAGTTGTAGTTGATGTCACAACAATTAGTGCGAGCATATTACAGGCTAACATGCTAGCTAATCAGCCTATGTGAGGGTTTGTGCATCACTTGAAATGTACAATAAAAATCAGATAAAAGCATTAATATAGCTGTAATCCAGCCTTGGTTTGCTGAATGTTTTGCTTAGGCCAGTTCAGAAATATCAAGTGTTCCTTCCTTCCCTTCGCCCTCAGGCCTTCCCGCTTTGCACACTCTGGGCTCTTAATGAGACGTCATTCCCAGACTTTCAAATTGGAGGTGCTTGAACTTCATCACCCCTGTTCGGCACGCCGAGATGACTTTACCTTATCCCGGCTCATCTGACCACATTACGAGAAGCGTGAGATCCAATAAAATGTCCGAGTATGTAGTTCACATGTGGAAATGTGCTCCGAATTTTTTTTTTTTTGTCCCGCAGTTTTTTTATTTTTTTTTGCAGTGTAAACCGTCCGACTTAGACTAATGTTTTTCCAGCGCAAATGTTTATATGGCAGATACTTGCTAACAATTGGAGAGAGTGGTGGTTGTGAGTCGAGTTGAGGGGTGATGACCTTGTCGCATTTCCCTTCATTGATTGGTCACATAACGAGAAGTTGCTTGTAAACCTGCAGTAGAAACTTTCTCTTATTATTATGTGTGTGCTCGGATTTGTCATTGTGGGTCCGTACATGACGTACTGAACAAATTGAAAAAAAGTTGGATGCAATGAGCGCTTGATTTACTTGCGCTATTTTTCCGAAGAATGGAATTTCATGTTGAATCCGAGTCTTTGTGCTGCTTCCTGGCAGGGCAGTTGCCTTCTTGGCTGTAATGTATCCATTGTTACGGAATGCTTTGTCATAGTGTTACGAAGGATGTTTTTTTAAATTTGTTTTTATTTCGATCCAAGTCGACAGTCATCGCATCCTGAAATGCTGCGGTGGAAGGAATCGTGTCTTTTCGTTTGTTTGGATTTTGAACCTCCCCATAAAAAGGAATGGAAATCATCCTTGCCATTTGTCATCTTCAAAGCCATCAATTAACTGCACAGTCAATATTTCAAAGGGGGACATACAGTATTGTGCGAAATGTATTGTATACAAATAGATGAGTCTCTGGAGTGCATTTCCAGCCATCAAGTGGGTAAGAAAAAAAAAACAAGTAAATCTTTTGTTTGCTGATTGTATCTGAAAATTGCTTTGGTAGTTTTGTTCGAGTGCTGTTGATCTACACAGTATGGATGAGGAGGGATGAACATGTTTTGCTCTAGAGTGACTCTCAATGAGTCTCTAATAGCACCGTAAAAATTTGTCAAAGACTTCCAGTAACAATTTTGAAATTTGAACCTCCTACCAAAGTGATTTTTATCGACTGAACTTTAAACACCACTTTGTCTTGCAAAACACCAAGAACAAATCTAATCACATAATTTTTTGCGTAACTTTCCTTGTGAATTGATTCCCAGAATTTCAGTCATATTTTGAATGTTCTGACGTCGGGTCGACTTCTAATTTTAGTGTTGCAAAAAGCCAAATATTAGGTTGCTCCTTTTGAACTGAGGTCTTGCATGACATCATGAATTAAGCTCGTGCAAACATTTCTTGCAACTTTAGAGGTGCACGATTTTCCCCAAAGAGGAAGAAGAGAGATAAATATCGGGTTATTTTCACTTCCTACTTTGTTCCACTTTGGCTGAAAAAGAACAAGGCAAAAAATAACCCTCATTTGACTGACTTTCAACTTTAAGCAACTCATCAAGTGGACAAGTGTTTAAAATGATGGAAAATTTGACTATGTGGATCATTTCCAATATTTTCCAGCATTCTGCGTCTGCACACACTTTCATATCCTGACATTCAGGCCTTTCCAATTCCATTGCTACTGATGTTTTTTCCCCCCCCTAACTAAATCTCGATCGAGTGGCACATCAGCTCGTGTCCCTCCTGCTCTGTAAGTCATTGTTCGCCTCCAAAGTAAACATAGCCAGGCTTTCCTTTTTGCCTCTGTAGATAAACAATCCAGCAGCAGCAGCGGCATTTTTTTTCTTTCCTTTGTTATGTTTTGGTCAGTGCCAGCAGCGTCTCGACTTGGCAGATCTATGAGTAAAAAGAACATAGATGTAGAACTTTTGGATGGACGCTCAGGCCTGGGTTGGAGCTGTGAGCTTACTTGAAGAGGCAAAGAAAAGACTCTTGGAGTTGTGGGTTTAAAGGGGAAAGGGTGTGTGTGTGTGTGTGTGTGTGTGTGTGTGTGTGAGGGAGGAGGTGGAGCGTGGCATGGAAACATTTTAGTGCCAGATGCAGACTGCGTTGCAAGGGATTGTGGGAGAAAAAGACAAAGCTAGCTTGCTATTTTTGTGACATTATGGTCATTTTAATGCCTCTTTGCTTTGATGCTTAAATTCCTAGTACAGTGAAAAGAAATGTGACAAACCGCAAAGAATATTGTTGCAGTCCAGCCTTGCCAAATTTCAACAATTACAAAAATTGCCAAGCGTAAAACGCAGCTTGTTGGAAAATTGCTGTGGACGTGTCCACTGAATGTACTGAAATTATACCCAACTCAACTATCAATCAAATACCAAAACTACAACCTGAAAAATGGATGCTACTTGGTAATATCACTTTGCCGTGGAGCTTGCAGCAGCTAGCTGATTTACTGGAGTAGCGAACTTTATAAAAAAGTGTCGTCATACCCCGGCGATGATTGATTAAAAAAATCCTACCAGCACATTACCATTCCCAACTTCTCATAATCAAGTTGGCCGCGCTCGAGTGAAAGCGAAGCTTGGTAACTTTAAATTACGCTTCTTGTTCTGATTGCAGAAACAAAGAGAAAAATCTCCTCGCTGCTTTTTTGATCAGAGTGCAGACCACAAGAGAAAGAAAGAAAAAAAAACAAGGAACTCCCACTGGAGATGAATTCTGTTTGTAAGAGGCAGGAACTTGCAGACTCTTTTACTGCCACTAAATGACGCGTGACAATCAAAAGTCACACAGGGAGAAAAATGCAGTGCTGAGCACGCATGTGTGTTATTTTAACCGCGGTTTAGCCCGCATTGACTCGGTTTGAGAAGCAGAGAGGCAACGAATTCAAACGTCACCTTGAATTCCACTCGGAATTGCTAGCCAAAGGAGCATTAGCGGCCAATCTTGATAATTATGTAATGTTGCTAACGGAAAGTTTTTTTTCTTAATTAAAACGGGTGAAAGAAAGAAATAGAAATATTTGATTTGGATAAAGAGGTACTAAATATTGTTTTGCATCCATTTATCATTCCAAAAAAAAGTCTTTTATTTTCCAGTTCACAAACGAAATGAGACCTCTTAATGAGACTTTCTTAATTGAGCTGTGCAGGTTATGATTAAGAAGCAGTAAAAATATTTGACATGATGTCTTTACTTCTATTTCGTTTATTTTCGGACATAAAAAACTTGCATTTCAACACTCTGAGGGGTGTGTAGACATTTTAGATCCACCGCAGGTGCAAATTTTTAGCATTATTAGAAGGGCCAGTCCAGAATGTACTGTGACAGCAATAAAAAAAATGCACGGCTTCTTAATTTTACATTTAATGACTGAGGCAGGCCATTAAAAAGTCACTTTTGCTAAATCCACCCCCCTTAAATAACAAGGAGTCATGTCATTGTTGTTTTTTTGCACGAGTTCAAGCCGTGGTCAAACGTGAGTGCCTTTCTGGCTGCGGTGGAACACGCGTGTTTATTCACATTTTACAGCCATTGTCTCATAAAATGGACGACCAGAACCACTCCCCTTTACCGCGTTCATCCAACATGACCACCTAGCAGGACGCCACATGCCTCGCGACATCGGCATCCAGATTAATGCATGAATTACACACACACATGCAGAAAACACGCTCCCAGTCCTGCAATTAGACCGTGAATTACAGCGCAGGCCTGCGCAGTTTCTTCTCCTCCAGTTCGTCTTATACGAGCCTTCTGAGGGACATCGTGTTTTAGTTTAAACTGCACTTCCATTGGACAAAGAACACAAAAACGCTCCACTTAGTTTGCCATCAGCACTTTCCACGGAGAGAGTGAGGTCAAACAGTCATTTTTTAAGGTCGTAAAAAAAAGTTCTCCACAAACTTATCATCCCCTGCATCTTCAATAACTGACTTGCTTTTTTTTATTGTCTGCCAACCCCCCACGTTGGATGATTGATGCCATCATGCCATTAATACAAATTAGTTGTTTATCATTATTTGATCTGTTTAGTCATTTTTAAACAATATATATTTTGGGGAATTTTTAATACTTATATTTATGTTTAAAAATTGCATTTTTCTTCCACGCAGCGACTTCTGTACCCATGTAACAATTCAAGTTCTAACTTTTTCAAAAAAATATATATTCATTTTTAGTTTATAATTATTGATAATGTAGGAGCCAGTTGGTAGCTGGGAGGCCACATAGCACGAGAGAAGATCGACTGGCACCACAGGAGTGAGAGTCCATGTTATTGTATCACCCTTCCTCCCTCCTTTGCTCTTGTTTTATGAGTTTTCCAGAAGCCCCCCCCCCAAAAAAAAAAGCTCCCCCCCCCCCACCCCGCTAGTACGACTCGCTCTCTTATGATTTAGCATGCACACGCAACTTGTGCTTTGTTTTCTCCTGTGTTGTTGTCATGGTTTTACTTTTTTTCTTCTTCCAGCTGTTTTCAATTGAAAAATAGGGAATGCACTATATATACAAAAGTTTTGGGTCACTTAAAACAGATAATCTGGAAATTATTAATATGGAAATATTGATCTTTCTGTCTGTGTATTTTTCTGTCTGTCTGTCTATCCGCCCGTTCCCCCCCTACACCCCTCACTTCTCTCTATCTTGCTTCCTCTCTTGCCAGTCTTTTATTTATAAGTCATTCAGAATCTGTGCAAAGCTTCCCAAATGTCACAACCCGCCGTTACGCTGTAGGCAGTTTCGATTGTTAATGATATAGCAGTACGTTTGCGTGAGCCAGCCAGTGTGGAAAGTGGAAACTGTAGAACCATTTAAGCAGAAATCGAGCTGTATCAAAGAAGCAGCTTTTTTTTTTTTTAAGTGGCTTCCAAGCCAGCCGCATTGAGATCAATCAGTCCAATCAGACATGTGTGAAACTTAAGATTCCGCTTGAACTTTTCCACGCGACACCCGCCGTTGACTTTGCACGAGGAGGCGGGTGCGATGGGCCTGGGGCTTCAACCGTGCCAGCTGTGCTCATATGGAACCAGTTTGATTTCCCGCCCCCAGCCCACACCAACCCTCGACCCCACACCCCCTCACGTCTGTCAAAATGTGCCGTCCGGCCTTTTCACTATCTTGTGGTCTCGCAGCACACTCGGGATCGACGATCTCCCTGCTCGTTGCCCCCTTGAGGCGCGGGTGATTAAGGGGGCAAGCGTTGAAATATGAAGTGGGGCTGATGCTCCTCAAGCGCAGCGCACATCTGCAAATGTTTGGTGGCTTCGGCGCAACAATCCCAAGAATTTACACGCAATTGTTGACACTTTGTTGGAAATTCTTACAATGTGCTCCTCTTCTCAGGGCAGGAGGGAATGCTAGCCCCCTTCACACTGCCTGTTAGAAATAAAAATGATGTTTATTTTAGAAACATTAACTTTCCTTGTAACTTCTGAAAGGGCACTTTTTGGAAAAAAAAAAAAAACTTTTTCTATAGAAATGTATGGGTATTAACTATTTACAAATGTGTTTTGACACAAACGAATCCATAACATTTCTGACCTTATTTTTATGCGGATGAAATGAGTGCCTTGATGATAATAAAAGCTCTCCGCTTGCAAATCATACGTTGGCTTCCCCTCATTAAAGTTGCTTATTTGACTAAATCAGATTCATATCATTCATTAGGCCATTGTTGATTTTGTTTGTTTGTTGTTGTTTTGCTTTCCCCTCTCAGAAGCGTCTTTGATTCATTCTCGCAGCCAAATTAGTGGATTGGACAATTCCCAGGATGCTTCATTTGGGATGTATATGATTAGGACCCGCCTGAAAGATCAGAGGCGGTGTAGACACCAAAATAGCCCCCACCCATCCAACCACCCAACCTTGTTTGCCATCCTTTTCTCAGCCTCGTCCTATCTTTCTTGACTGTTATTAGTTCCGATCATAAGACCGACCCCCCTCGTGGACTTTGTGGAAATGAGGGCTTTCGAAATCTTTAGGGACGGTTGGAGCAGAGGGAGGAGACCCCCCTTTAGCCGAGACTCTATTTAGCAGAGATTACATCGTCAGCGGGTTGGCGGCTGTAAAATTTGCCGCAGAGGACTCAAAAGGGTCCTTTTCAAACCTCGCCATTGTGTGACAGGGATTATTCTTTGGGTTGTTATCCCATTACGTTGGAATAGTGGCGATTTTCTGCCGAGGAACCGTGTGCCAGAATGATTTGGAAAGGCTAGTTTGCTAGCATACCTTCACTTGGCGCGCCTTTTGTCAAAGAACGCAGGAGTTGATTTGTCAAAAGATACGACTGTATCAACTTCAGCACCAGTGCACCAGCAACAATGCGCTCGTTTTTCAAGAAAATATATGTACAAAAAATAAATACATATATGAAATATATCCTCCCAAAAAAGATGAATATTTAATTTTTCATGGTAGTATATGTATGAGAAAAAATTGGCATAAAAACATTTTCACAAAATATTTTTAACAACTATCAAGAAAAAGTCGTTCATATTTCTAGTACAATTAGTACGTCTCGTACATACATCTGACATTTTCGCCAAAAATGAATAAAAGGAAATCAGCACTTTTTCTATTCTGGGTTCATCTAATCTGCAGCCAGGCTCGAAAGAATGACTGTATTACGAGACGTTTCCACAAGAACTCAGCCCAATGCAAGATTCCTGGAATATTTATGGTATTAATTTCTTCCCCGACGTCTCGCGCCTTTCTCGTTGTGCAACGTTAGACATCAACAAGGCTTTTCAAAGTAATGCTCTTAACTCGTCATGTAGTTTTTTTTCCTTCTCTGTGCATTTTGCCCAAACACTAAGACCTTGTGTCTTTCACTTCTGATTAGTGACACTTTAATAAAGTCGTTTAAAGTTCAGTCGAGTGAATTTTCTACCTTTTCGAGTGTTTCTATGGACACGGGGGAAACGACCTGCATTCAGTCCAGCGCGCCATCTTTTAAATGCAAATGCTTTAAAAGTAACTGTGTGATTTCGTCTATGGGGGGTGGGGGGTGTCTGCCGACTTGGCGTGGAGACAGTGTTTTCCTTTTTAAATATAAAAGGCGAGCGCGGCTGTTTTTCTTTTCTTGCTGTCTTGATCTGACAGCAATTGACTGAGGCAGTCCTCTAGGCGTGACAAAAGCTTGGCAAAATCTTTACATTGCCTTTCCCTTTCCCGGACTTTTTCTTTCGATGGGCCAAGATGGACAAAGCCTGTCTTCTCTTCCACTTGATTGGGTCAGAAGGCGGGAGTTTAATGTTTAGTCCCAGCATTCCCAGCGTCAGCCCTCACGCTCCCGCCTCTTCGTGCCGTTCAGTAAAGGCCGGAAAAGCTATGTCGAATCGACCACAATCGGTTCATTAGAGATGGAATTTTAGACCAGGATATGGCGAAATGAGTTCTCCATTACCTTCGTTCCTGTAGCTGACTTCACGTTGGGCTTTTCTTGACAGCAAACTGAAAGACTGCAACCAAGCAGTACAAATCATTTCAATCAATTCCGCACAATCGACAGAATTCGTAATGCTCGGTTACTTGATTATTATGCCACATTATTTGGCATTTAAAAAAAAAAGTCCTTAGTGATCTCATTAATTTTCATTTATAGGCAGAACTTTACTTATTCATACAAATCTATGAAGAATAATGTGAGAGACAAGCCAGAAGAGTCGTTGGCAGTAAGTCACATAAAAGTCCCAATTAAGTCTTGAATCTCAACCTACAAGTTTGAGCCTCAGGTCTGGTAAATTTCAAATAAGTCAGTCAAGACATTACTTGGGTTGCACGTCAAACTGTAAGTCAAGTTTCCATCATGAACTATATTTGCAAGTTAGACAATTTGGACTCAGTACCTCTACGTTTTGCTGTAGTAGAGCATTACCAATCAGATCATTTTTAATGGTCTGAAACCAATTTTTTTTGGTTTTAAATTTAACAGCTTAGTTAATGCTGAATCCGCTATTAGTAAGCTCAGCAATGAAGTTAACGTAGCTTGCCTATCCTTGCCGGAATTGTAATTGAAATGAATATGTCTTATATCTATTTGAAGATGTGACAAAATAACATTTCGAGTTTTAGCTGTCACCCTCTTTCCATGTTCATTGATTTGATGTTCCTGGGAAGGCTGATTGGGCTATTCAGGGTCTTGATAGGTGTTGTATTGACAGGAGGGGAAGAAGGGTCGGCTTGGGGGTGTGCACGCCGCCTTCATTGTGCCCTTCAGTGGAAAAACAAGAGCGCTCCTGGGAGACAAAGACGTGAAAAGGAACAGTAGCCCCTGTGTCCAACCCCCCACCTCCCACCCCGGCCAATGACTGCTGCTACTGGGAGGCTTGCGTCCTCCATTGGGGTCTCAAGTGCAGTTCCCACCCTCTTTCAACCTCCCCCCCCTTTCCAACAATTCTCTTGCTGCTTTTTCATTCTGTCAAGTGGCAGCAGAGGTGTTGCCGTTTCGTTCTCTGACCCTTCAAACAACAACCCCCCACGTCTCTGGGTCCCATCACCTCTGAGTGTGGCGCTTGTGTTTGTGCTCTTCATTTGGACATGAGTGCTCTTCACTTGTGTGTCAACATAAAGAGACTCACTAGTGACTACTAGTGGCTTTCGACTGTCCTGCCGCCATCAACTTGACATGATGTCAGTTGGTTGATAGCTACAGTACACTCTTGCTCGCTACAGTCAACAAGGTCGAGATTCTGTATTCTAATCCAACGACTGTATGGATATTTCTATCGATACTCTGGCTTCCAAAATCCCTCGTGTTAGCTTCAGTGAAGACTAGAACGTCAGTGCAGATGCTTGTTTGTCTATATGTGCTTTGTGATTGACTGAGGACCAGTCTCTCACCCAAAGGCAACCGTTATAGATTCCAGCAACACCGGAATCCTAATTAGGATAATCGCCGTCGGAAATGGATGGATGGAAAAAGTCATCTGGTGGGAAAGATAAAATCCACCGTGCATGTATCCAATGAACTGAAAACTAGAGTAGTCATGCTTTTAGTTATCTGTTCTTTCCGACATGGCTCTCTTAAAAGGTTATCAAGCCTCTCTTATCGAGGCGCTTTCTTTGATCCTCGTTCGGTTTGCCTCTTGATAAGTATTGTACGTGGGCTGCATGTGGGGAGACTTTTAGTATGTTTAAAGGGCTGTTTTTGGTCGTATGCCACAAATAGTGACTTATACATTGATACAGATTGCCAAAAATACATCAAAACCATGATTCAGCACCCTGAAAAGCAAAAGTGCAGAACAGGCAGTCAGTCAAGCAAAGAATCTCAGGATAAAATCAATCTATGGTCTTGAGGACAGATTAAGGAGAAAATGAAATGATTTAGTTACAAAATGCAGACCTTTCAGAGGGGGTTGAACAATGTAGGTTGCCAGCCAACATTTTTTTTCTCAGATAGTCACGCAAGTAGATGTCGTGGCCCAATTCATAGCCTGGTGTTTGATTCCTTTTGAAACCAAATAAAACTAGACTTTTGCCATAATCTTGTGCCATAAACCAAAACAGCAGCACCTACTGTGGCAAGTAAACAGTCTTCCAGACAAATTAGTCTTTCTTACTTTTTTTTCCCCAAACTCATTCTTAAGATGTGTGTGTGTGTGTGTGTGTGTGTGTGTGTGGGGGGGGGGGGGTTCAAGCCTTGTCGGTTTTACGACCAGCAAGAAGAATTACAACATCAGGGGCTGCACTTTAACCTACACCGACTTGCCGTCTAACCTTCTGAGAGCACTTTTTTGACCCTTAACCTTCGAGTTCTTTGCTCTAACCCAGGAAATTGCCGCCTCCACTAGGGTCTTCTCGGCGTTTGCCTGAGAGTCTCATAATGAGAGCACAATGAGAGTCAAATGCTCTTAAATCAAGGTTGTGAATCCCTTTTAGATGGATTTTTGGTTTTCAAGGCACTGGACCATTTCGACTGTCTTCAAAGAGGTTCGGTTAGTGTCTCAATTGCCGCTCGCATTCTTTCTCTTGGTGACCTCAGTAAGTTGGCTTACTTTGCAGAGGGACTCCATCCTCATCCTGCAAGAGCCACCCCCCCCCCCCCCCCCCAACCCGCCTCTCAGTCTAATGCTGCCTTCTTTTGAAGTGTGGATTTTCCGGAGAAGAAGTGCTCATTCGCCCCTCCCCGGCAACCCACACCAAAATCTTCTCATTGATGTATCAAGGCCCTTCGCTTTCGTACTGAGGGGGGGATGCAGGCCCTCGATTTTGGGGCGTGAGCTCTTTATCGTAATATACTGTATCAGGGAGTGCTTCCCTCCTGGTATGTGGGGATTGAAAGGCATGGTCATGTGCTGAACTGATTAAGAAGTTGGTGGTGACCCGAGGTTAAACCCCACCAGAGAGAGAGGGAAAGCAAGGGAAGTTGGGTAGAAATACAAAAAAAGTGGTAAAATGGGTCAAACAAACGTTTCTGAATATATCCTTGAAAAGTTCCCCAGAAAGCCAGTCCAAGGATAAAGCTCAGCCGCTTCTGCCAAGGAAAGCGGACGTCCTGAGAAAGTCAAGATAACCCCATTAAAGGGAACCTCCTCTCAATTATCACCTGGGCTGACTGGAGTAAAGACACTTAACTTTTTTATCAAGTTCCATTCATCACGCATGACCTCATCCTTGTCTTCGGACCTGCCTTGTGAGCTAAAGCACTTTTTTTGTAGGCGGTTGATGAAAAATGTGTTACTTCATTTCGTTCAGTAGATTTACTGTATTTCCTTAAATAGTGGTTGCCCGCCAAATAAACACCTACATTTTCCCATCAGGGGAAAAGAAAGGGCAGTAATAGCATTTGTTCTGCACAGTGACATTACAAAAATGCTAGGCCCATTTGTACTCTGTTGCTAACCAAAACAGCAGCACTTATCAATGCATGTAAAACATGTGGAGTCAGTAGACTGAGAATTTTGAGGCTCCTGATCTATGTTAGGTGTATAGACACAATTATTGGTGACATTTAGCCTTCCAGTAGACTTTTGATAATCAGTGCGTTGGAAGTAGTCTCTTAAAGAGCCTTTGTGAGTCTTGAGATGTCGTAACAAGGAAGCAGAGGTGGCGGTGCCTTGTGACCTTATCGAACCCAAACGGCAGGTCGGCACACATGAGATGTCTCAATGCTGTCTTTCTTTGGATGCTCTGTCACTCAGCACTTCCTGAAATAAAAGCGTGCAAAATTCAGCTAAGTCGAATTAATGAGCAAATTCTTACCCCTGGGCACTTTCCCCCATTGTTTGCTGAAGGGAGTGTTTCCACTGGAGCCCTTTTGGCCTGGCTCGGGGCTTGCCAAGATTTCTTAGGCCCAGCCAGGTAATTCCCAGGCTTTTCCTCTTGTTTGGCTAAGAGCGAAAAAATCGAGCCCACCCATTCTACCCATCAGCCCATTTTAAAGTCATTAGGTCGTTGTAAAACAATAATAGAGGCGGTTGCATGCAATAGGTAAGGGAAAGTTCGCATTGTGGATCGATATGTTGGTGTACACTGTGTGTTTCTTTCAGCTGTAATGGTAGACACATGACACCGCGACAGTGGACTTCAAACTTCCACAAGTTTCAAGCTTTATCTCAGATTCGATGAGGTCTTCCTGTTTGGGTCTTGTGATCAACGAGACGGTACATTAAGAATATTTTAGTCTCAGTTTGGACAGTTTCTGACATTTTTTTGGAGCCTGACAACAGAAATAAGATGAAAACAGTATGGGGCATAACAGTACCCCCAAAAACACGGTTTGATACATGTTTTTAAAATTATAGTATGATAAGGTAGTGTTTTGTGTTGAGTCACAGCCCACCACCATCAATCGTCACATTTGGGCATAATGCCGTTTCAAAGGTTTCACTTGTCAGGATGTCTGCTAGTCAGAGGCTGAGCTGTACTGTGTTTGTCTGCGGGTTCAACACATTTCTTTTGTACCTCAAATAACAGGTTCCATGTGGGAACTCTGTATGCCTCCATACCATCCCCCTTCTAATAAATCTGAATACATGTGCCATTACAGCCCTACTTCATATGGATTCTATATCAGTGTGTGTGAGTGTGAGAGCTTTGTCCTTTGTGGGACTTAGTTGGGATCTTCTGTAAAGCCTTGTGTGACATTGAGTCCAGGCCTTTTTAGGATTTCTCCAGGGCCTAATAGGCAACTGTGATAATTCTGAGGGTTGAGGCTATCCCGGTGGTCTCCCCCATTGGCGTCTTGAAATATCTATATTGGTAATTAACACTCAAATTATCTTCCCTTCAATCAACAACAAGACACTGTTGTTCCTAATAGGCTGTTAAAAGATACTTGTTAAAGGTGCATTCACGAAAGTTGTGGTTACTAACTGACCAATATCATAAAGTGTAGTATGTGAAGGTTATGTTTAATTAGCTCTAGGATTGTGTGAAGGGATTTGGAAAATTACTTTCTCTTGAAAAAAAAAAACAGACAATACACTTAAATATTCTTATCTCAACAAAGTAGATGGTTTTGTAAAGATTAAAATGAGTTTTTCTTGAATTTTTTAGTATCATTTCTCACAAAAAGGCAACATTGCATTAGGTCTACATATGGAATTTAAGTTTAATTGGCATTAGTTCTGTGAGAAGAAAAATCCAATATAAGGAGTCCCTGGGCTCAAAATTTTGAGAACCCCTGCACTGAAGCAGATCAGCAAGTAGAGATAATGTCACTTGTCAATATAAGACTGAGTGTTTATTTTCCATTTGTGCAAGATAATAAACTTGCAGCTGGAGTTTGAGGTTTGCAGCTGGTGGTTGAAGTTTTCAGATACAGCAATATACATTTCAACACCTCCGGACACGCTGAGTGATGTGTGAGGCCTCAGGAATTTGGTGTGGGATTCCGTGTAGCCTCTGCTCGGACGGGGCATTAATGCCATTTTAATTTGGACTAATTCACCGTGAGGTTAACGCAGCTTTGCTTGCGCAATCATAGCACAGCATCGTACTTGCACGCGTCTCAGAGCTCTCGCTCATCTGTCAATTTACGTCCTTATTAGGCTCCCACTGCGGGCTCCTTTGCAAGTCTGGCTTATCGAACAAAATGCATATTTGTACAACATTTTCTGCAGGACCATAGTTGGATACTGCATTTTCTGTGTTTTTTGTAACGCCTTCTAACAGGATGACGACACCCATTAAAATGTAACCTAATGTATTTATTATTCATAATTGAATCCAGAATTTTATATAAAAAATCAATTTTCTACTTAGGGTTTGCATATTAAAGAGGAATTCATCAATTACAATTTTCTACATTTTGTAGGCTCAGGACAGAACATATCAAATTTACACAACCACAATATTAAAATTATTTTTTACTTCAAGGATCTTACATTCACAATTAAATAAATATAAATTATCACTGTACTGAAACGATAGTGCAAGTAATAACCAAATTATTATGCTCATTTGAAATATTGAGAAATAAGAAAATTGAAATAATAAAGCACCTGAAAGGCATTACACAATTAAAATAAAATGACTCAAATTAATTCATTTCGAATTGAAGAAAAAAAGATCAAAATTAAATTTATTGTAACATTACATTATTGAAATATACGCATATTTTTATATCAGTGGAAGCAATGTTTAAATGTGAATGAATAAATCATAATTGAAATAATAATAATAATAATGTAAGCAATCAAAATGAATAAATAAAATGCTATTTAAAAATATTTTTTCTTTAATATACCTAATCCATTTGAAGTTTACAATCATTCAATACTTTATGCCTGCAAATAAATTTCTAAATCAAAATATATCAGGGGTCCGTAAACTAATTCCAATGATGTTCCCAACTTCTTCCAGCAGCTAACATATTTTGGCAACTTCAAAAAAAAAAAGTCAATGTGCATACTGATGCATGTGATGAGCGCCCCTCCTTCCCTTCCTTTTCTGTTCATCCCCAATAGAAAACAGGCGGCAATGATGGGGAATGTGTATGGTGGGCAGCAACCAGGGCCGACAAATAAAGGCCGATCCCGTGAATGGCGAGGTTCTGCTTCCCGTGGCTCTGTTTGCAGCGCCGACCCCGGAGGCCGCAGCCCCTCCGCCCGGGGGGTTGTCAGTTACTGATGGCGCTGTTGTTTGCAGCGTGAAGGCTGGGGGGATGCGGGCGGACCGAACTGAAGAAGGTCCACCGCAACTTGTTAAAAAGCGTGAATTAATGAAGTGGCCGAGCTGGGAACTTCCTAAAAAAAAAAAAGACGGCTACTTCCTTTGCATCTCTAAGGCCTCTCCCAAACTTCTTTTTATTCTTTTGCCATACCCCCTCCTGCCCTCCTCACTACTCTTCAATCCCGCCAGTTGCCCAGATTCTAAAAAAGTCCTTTAATCCTTGGGATTTCGGCATAGTAGGGAACAGGGACTGATAAACCGCCAGAATAGGGAGAGAAAGAAAGTGCGATATGTAAATGGGAGCAGTAATCACGAAAAATGGAGATAAAAGTGTATCGGAATGTTTGTGCCCCCCTTCCAAAGTACGATATGGGGTCCGTTTTTAAAGACACAGGCCACAATCTAAGAATAAAATTAAACAAAAGCTCAACATAACTTGAGTCATTTGCTTTTCAATATTTGCTTGCCAAAGCAACAAAGGTGTTGCTTGGTGTCTAGGAACTTTGTTGAAGTGAGCTGCGGAGTTTTATGTAGTCATTGTATTATAATACGTTAAAGGACTTTTGAACACAAACGGTGAAGCAACAAATATAGACAAACAATACAAGTCCAGGCTCATAGCAGAATGGTGATTGGTATCAAGGAAGTATATATGCTATATAAATGTGAATTTGAGAGCCCTTAGCTTAACATAATACATATTGTTCTGGTTTTAGTGTGTTAATAAAGAAAATGATGCAGATATTAAAGCATCCTTCATTTTTTTTCTTTGAAAAAATGCCACCCAGGTCTCATGTTTCATTGTATGTCCTCGTCTTTAAATAATTTTTTTCATTTTGTTTGAGTCGACAAAACTGCTTGAGCAGCACGACGTCGTCCCCCCACGGTGCGGCAGGCTCCATTTTTACTGCCTCTCTATATTTATGAAAGCCTCTCAGATTTAGCGGCCGGCTTATTAGTTTTACGTTACTTACGACGTCTTGTCTCTCTGCGCGCCGCTGATTTAGAGACGCGGGTGGAAGACGCGCTAACACTTTTATAGAAGCGTAAAGCGGCGCAGTGATGCTGATGGATGGCGGTGGGAGCGCCTTACGTCTGGCGTTGCACGCTGGGGGTCAAACCCGGACACTCCATCAGCCAGCAAGTTTATCCTCCCTCGGGTGAACTTTAAAAAATGTGCGCTTGCTTTTTTTTTTTTTTTTTAACAAGTGTGTAGTCTCTTAAAACAGGTTTTCGCAAACATTTTGAGACCCCTTACAGTGTAAAGATGTTTCCAAGGACCCCCTGATAATCCTAATGCTGATTAAACAAAACTACCACGTGTACCCCGAAATGCCATGAAAAAGTTGCTCACTCTGAAGGAAGAAAGTGATTTAGTGATTATAATGAACGTATATAATGTTAGAGAAGTGCTGCAGTTTGAGAACCATTCTCTTAAAGGCCGCATTGGACCCATACTTGTTGATTTAATACTCGTACATACAGACCCCCGCCCCTCCTTGTGAGAAGATTCTCATAGGATCCAAGCATGCTGACACTCCAGCTTTCATTTCGGGGCAAGTACGTCAATTTTATGGAGACGGATTGGCCTTTAGACCAAGGGGCCTCACCTAGACCTGGCTCGTCTCAAAGCCTTGCGTCGCCTCCTTCCCCACACCCGCCGTCAATCTCTCAGTCGCGGCCGCTTTGCAGATAACGCTGACTTGGCTTATGTGGTAAAAGTCCCTCATGCTTATACTTTGCTTTTAATCGGTTATGAAAAGTACAAGAGTTGAGATTGGAAGGACTAAAGTGAATACATAAACTGACAATTCGGCCAAATGTGAACATTTTTCACCACTTCTGATTAAAGTTAGCAATGGCCCCGTTATTGACCGTCTCTGGATGATATTTAACTCTGACGAAGACTATCGAAGATCGTTGGTGTCTAAAGGTGTCACCCTAATTCAAACCTGAACCCTCTCTCTAATACTAAGCCAAACAACCTACCCAAAACCTTGCTCTGATCTTAACAGACCTTAGCCTATGCATTATCCTCAACATGCATACCGATAATCGGACATAATTTCAGTCCGATTCCTTCGTTCAGCAAGAATTTTTTGATTGATAGGTAAAAAAATTAACCTGTTGGATTATTCAATACCCTTTTGTGTGGTGTGTGTTCTTTTTGGAAAATCTTTTTTTGTATGCCGTTTGTGTCCCTTTATGGCTGCCCTAGGTCCCCATAAACATGAGTGGCTGGGCGTTGTTTGTGTTTATATTTTATTAGCTTTCATTCATGTAATTCCTCTATGGGAGCTTTGAGAACAAATTCTCCCTATTGGTACAGATGAAGCCTCGACCAGAAAATCTTTCATCAGCTTTATGCTTTCTATGCCAGTGAACCATAATTCATATTTCTTCAATATAAAATGGACGCTCGCTTGGAATAACATTCACAATAAAATGCTCTCTCCAGAATGTGTCCTTCCTAAGTTTCCATGAGAGATTTTTCCATATGGAGCTCCCCTTGGGCGGAGCACTTCTTCCTTTTGGAGAGGGCGCAGGATGACACTCTCCAACAAATTGAGTATGAAAAAAAAAATCTGCTTTTCTTCAAGTAGAAAGTGGATGTGCACAGTACGTTGTCATCCATGGCCTATTAACGTTTCCATGCCAATTATATCCCTTTTACTACCAGACAGATGAACAAAAGCTGCTTGAAAAATGACGGTCAAATTTGCAATTTAGCTAGAGGGTATTACAAATAAGAAATTAATCGGCATCACAAAATGGATTGTTTTCCACTTTTGAGGTTCCATTGCAAAGTCAAATGAAATCACTTTGTCATCATCTATGTTACGTGGCTGCTTTTAAATTGGTGCAGCCAAACATAAAAAAAAAAAAAAAGTCTCCATCAGTTAGTGAGGACCAAAGGAGTTGCCACGCAAAATGTTCCACAGCAACATGGAAACTTCTCTATCGTCTTAAGATCAGAGCTTTTCTTGTGTTTTCCACTCAGAGTGGGATCGCGTTTTCTGCTCTTCTGCAGGAAAGTGGACCCGATACGACCCTGTGATAGTATCGACTTGGTGCGATGGCGTCTGCAGCTTCCGCTAAACCCTCGCCAAAATTACTCCTGTGCTATTTAACTGTCGTTTGTTCCTGTAGGGCCACGGTACATTCGAGTGTTTCCATCCAAAACAAACTCTGAGATATGATACAATCATATTACAATATATCTATGCAATATAGGAACAAAAATTAAAACCCAAAATATGTAAGGGACCAGTGGAGAAAATATCTGACATTGAATTCAGATGCGGGCTTCACAACACACTATCTTTACAAAGTGATATTGATATGTGCACATTGGACCAATCCTTCACGCTGTAGAAGTAAACCTTTTAATATCACCTCAGCTTCCTCAGAATGAAAAAACAGGGTGGGCAAAGACTGACCCAATGCAGGCAAAGCCCTGTAAAATGACCAGTTCCAAGAATCGAGTCCATTATCTGGAACAAAGACGTGGGAATCTGCAGGTAGGGAAACCCTACTAAAGCGTCTTGCTTCGAGTTGCGGGGGGTGGAGGAAGCGACAAAGCTAGCGCCCCTTTATGAAATTAAGCAATTAGGTCTGCCAGGCTTGTGAGATAGAGACAAGAAAGAGCCTTCTCTCTCTTTTTTTTTTCCCCTCTCCTGTTTTCCATACAGACGCACACTGCCCGCGCTCCCAAAGCCCAGCATGGATTAATCACGGCGTCTGGCCGAATGAATGGTCGCTTCACATGGCCGAGGCCTGTTAGTCACTATTAACTAGTTTGACAATAAAACTCACGCCGCACAGTCTACTCGCTCCCCCTCTGCCTGCCCTTGCCACTTTGTCCTCCGGCTATTCTTGTTCATTGTTTTAACATATTTGTCGATTTCCCCCGGTTTGAGTTTGGGCGCGAAATACGACTGCAGGTAACCGAACTGTTCGTAGTACGAAGAGCGATGCAGTAGAAATAAGATCTGTTTTTTCTAATGGCAATGTGTTTTTTGTCTTTCTGTTTGTTTCATCCATTTGAGCTGCGGAAGTAGTGAATGAGCATAAGCAGAAGAAAAGTTCGAAGGCCATTAGAGCCCAATTGCACACTTGTTGTTTTTGGAGCTGCTTGAGTCAAACAATTTTGCGGGTAAACTCAATCTGTTACAGGCACAAGAAACAAAGAGAAAACAACAATGCGTGTTCGTGCAGAGTTGGCGTTTGAGCGCATTTTGTACCGCCTAGTTCCAATTGAAGTTTCACGTTCAGCAAATAGTTTCTAGATGGCCAGAGAATATTTGTCTATGTGGCAACAACACAAAGAAAAGATTTCAAATGATAAAGCTTCATTTTAATGTTCAGTGCTTCGTCTCTTTTCCCAAAAAGGTGCAGCCGAAATAAAGTAGTCCAAGTCTTGGACGGCCTTTAAAACACTTAAACATGAGAATTCGTGCTTTTAAAATTATAGTCAAAGTAATTTTCAGCTCATTTTGTCGTAAATCAAGAAATAAGATTCATCTAACAATAAAATAATTTTCCAAGAGGAAACAACAGAACTAGAAAAGTCTAGGCCTTTTGTTTTCAATCATATATTTGGAAATAAAATGACAAAACTTGGTAAACGTACTTTTTTTAGATCCTTGCTGAAATTGGCCTGTTTTAAGCGGCCAGTCCATCTAATTGCAAATGAGACACAGATTCCAACGTTTTGCAAGAGTCTAGCGGTAAATTTTGTCTGAAGGTTTTAATTGTCCAAACGTATTGCACTTCCGCGTTTAATAAATCTCTGCTCAGTGTTTCAGCCTCAGCTGGCCTTTGTCGTTGGCCTGTCTCACTGTTTATTCTTACTGCAGAGCGCTTTCATACGGTGCCATCTCAGAGGCTCCTCACTTACACACGTCATGTGTTTTCTCTTTCTCTTCCAAGTGCTTTCCGCTATAAGCCGCTTCACGTCCTTTGAGCGAATCTTGTTTGGAAATGGCGAAATTTAAAATCTTTGTTGGCCCCCGCTGGCTCCTGACATCATGCTACGCTGATGAGCGAGGGGCTTAATTTGTCAAGTAAAAACAGTCCTTTGAAAGAAAAAAATAACAAGCCAGATGTCTTTTTCTCAAGAAAAGCAGTTCAGTTCATCACATCTATTTTCCTGGCGCTGCTACGACAAACTTTATTTTTTTTCCAAAGATTTCTTGACATATTGCATTTTTTTAAAAAGTTGCTAACAAGGCTTGCTCGCGATTACAGTTGTTTAAGTCGATTGCTGTTTTGAATGACTTAACATTTGACAACAAAGGCAGCTTTAGGCTTTTCGTGTGAAATCTGTGTGCATTAGCTTCTTGGTTAGCATTCTTTGCCAAGTAGAGCATAAAGCGTTGGGACACTGGACACCTCTCGAAGAGAATAGAGCTGCCAGTGTTGTGAAATGTCAGCTCGCCCATAAATCCCATCAATACACACTCATAAAAGCCGATGGATGCAGTCACTCACTTCTAAATTCGGACACGTTACAGTTTTAATTAGTGTCAGTGGAGGTTTAATTGTGTCGCTCGTACGTTTAACAACACTGCATGTATTGAGCAAATATCGTTAAAATAGGATCAGTTATATGCTTTATGTCAACTGGAACCTCTGGTTCAAGATTGGTTCAACAGTGGAGGTTAGTGTTTGTGCATGGGAGGCAAGTTTCTAGCCATCCAGACAAAACTCTTTGGACGACTCTTTTTGCAGCAAGTGTTAGCTTGTAGATCCTATTGTCCATAGAATTAACTGGTGAGCCAGTTTGAATAAAAAAAATCCCATCACATTAATGCTTCCTTTGCTATTTTCGCTGGTGTAAAAATCAACATTTCACCGCTCCATATGTTCCCCCTCTCACTGACAGCATCCCTTCATTAACTTCCAATATTTGTCAGCTGTAGAAACAATTCTCAGGAGCGTCCGAATGGTTTCCCCAGCTGTTGATGCATTAATTGCGGGAGGCCTTTCTCATTGGGGCATTGGATGCTCATAGATTATACGTTAGAAAGAAACATATCAACCTCATTTTGTGATAAATGGCCTCTTTTTCCAAACACAGCTGTATTAGTAAAAATGTGTGCTCCTCACATAACTGCAACTATTCCATTTCAGGATAACAAAATGACTGAGAAACGAGACTTTTGCTAAGTTGCTATTTAAGTTGACATGCACAAATAGGCCTCAAGAATGCACGCTTGTACTTTGCAGTCCCCCCCTCATATACTTTATACTTAGCGGTCTTCTGTGGTATGCGCTAATAGTGAGAGGAATTTGCCACAGCTTTTGATGCCATTTGTTTGCGAGACTAATCCGCATCAAAAAGCGCCTCGCGTTGGAACCCTCGCAAACTCGTGCGTGATTTATGAGCTGAACTACAATAAACCCCAAGTTATTCATGTGTAAATGCTCTAAGTGAGAGGGGGATACGATAATTTAGCGCCATACCTAATAAATACATAACATCCTACATGTTTTTGTGGTATTGCATAAAATAGCTTGTATTTCTTTTTGGGGGGCTTAAACTGCATTTTGTACACTTCATTCGCATTCAGGTAGAGTGAGACACCAAAAAAAAAAAAAAAAAGTCCTGCTGCTGCATTGATGTCATTAACGTAAATGACAAAATCTTTTTCTCAGGCGGGATTGTCACCACGGAAACCTATGTACAGATTGTGAATAGGATGGCGTTTTTGGCAGCTTGCTAATCATTACCTTTCTTGTTAAAATTCCCCCCATGGATCAGAGCTGCCGTTTCCCACACAAACAAACAGACACGTGATTATAACAAAAATTAGGGGGAAAATAGTCTTCACAAGGCCTGAGGCGGTGCGTTTGACCACCCCATTCTGCGTCTGTCTGATCTTAATCTGGATTAGTTGGGTTTTTTTCTTCTCTGGATTAACAGCTCGAGATTCAATTAAATATCACGCAGAGCAATTGGTTCGAATTGCATGAGTGTTCAAAAAAATAAAAAATACATTGTACAACTTTGATGTTCTGTCTGTGGGAACTGAGACGTTGGGAGCCATTTGAGTTGATTTCTTTGAATCAAACTTTTTGAAAACGACTCAGGAAAAATATATTGTACAAAAAAAACAAATTACTCTAACTTGTTTAACAAACACATTCGAGCATCTGTCGTAGAAATGAAAATAGTGCTGTTAAGCAGATATCAATTTCAACATATTGTTTTCTCATTTTGACCAGGAATGATTTCAAATCAAATTCCTTCAGCCATCAGATGTTACCAAGTATGAACAGAAAAATTGTGACTATGACAATTTTAATGGAGACTCTTGCTATTAGAGTTGACTTCTTTCAATGTCAAATTGCAAACCGAGTTCATCTCGACCATTTGACCTTTTGCCACCTGTTGCAACACAATTAGCAGACTCGGAACTTCAAAATCAAATCACCTTGAATCTTTTAATATAGGACTGCCAGATTGTGAAGGAGTTTTATGCAGGTTCTTTCATTTTCAGCTTTGCTATTGAACTTTGACCATTTTAATATAAATGAGCCATCTTCCACAATATGACTTCTGATTTCCGCTTATTAAAAATTACTGAGTCCATTCAGCATCACAAAGAACTTTCATAAGGACTCTTATTTTCAGTTCAGCTCATGTTGTAGCATTTACAATGTACTGCAAATTAGCGCATACATACTATTTATTGACAAAAATGAGGTATTGCCTTCAACCATTAAAAAACTATATTTGTCTGTCTGCCATTGCCAAGTAAATAGTTACAATTTGACTAAAAGCAAACCAGACACATCATAAACTCTTTTTCAAAGGTCCTAAAGCATTTGTGGGTGAAATTTTCTCACCCATTGAGGAGGCCAATTAATTGTCAAAGGCCCCATGGAGGCTTCCGTGCCTCCCTTCCTTTCTTATTTCGTTCTTTCTTTCTTTGCGTCGGTCTCCACGCTCATCCATAACACCTTAAAGCTTTCCTCCTGCCAGTGTTTGGAGGGTCAGCTCGTCAGGTCAAAAGTTTTGCATTATGGGACGCACAAGGGTGGAAAGGCCGGTTTAACACAAGTGCGTTTGTTCAATGACCTCTGCTGGGGCTTTGACAAATATTTTATGGATCAGGGGAGTGAAATGAATGGGCAGGGGTTAAAGGCTACCACTGTAGGGATGGTGGTGTTGCTAACTTTTCACGTAAAACCAATAGGAGTTCTACAAAATTACTATTTAGAGGGAAAACAATGAAAAGAGCAAATCCGTGACATTCCGCTTTGAACACAAATAGAAAAATAGAATATTAGCAAAACATGTCAATTCCCTGCAGCCCTTACAAAACTAAAATGTCACTGGCGTACACACAAAACAAGGTGACTTCACATATAAAGACAAAAAATTAGTATTAGTTACAAAATTAGTATGAGTACAAAAAAAATATTGAAACTTATTTTCCACACGTACCAATATTTGTCACTATTTGTGCTTTAATAAATGGTTAATTAAATGTGTTAGGAAGGCTTTCCTGTCACTCATTTACAGCCAAACTGAATGCTTGGGTAGAGCGAAATAATACTGTATGTGTCAGTCTATTAACATGGTATCAGCATCACAGTATCGGATCATATTTTTTAGTATGTGTTTATGATATTGCAAAGTACTTAAAAACGGTCACATTGTGTGCTAAAAGCATAAACGTGACTGGTTGGTTATCTTTCAAGTGTAAGAGCAAGGCCTCATTGTGTAGCGTTCCTGCTCCTGCTTCCTGTTTGAACAGGAAATTCATCGCATTGAGGAAGTAATCAGTCCTCCCGTGACCTTCTCAAGAGCACCAGCACTCATTCTTTTTGGCTGCTTTTTAACGTGAACCCTTTGTGAAATAAATAAAAATGTTCGCTGAACTTTCTCCCCGTTTTACCTACATGTTTTAAATTCTATTGCCACTAGCACACCAAAGCTGTCTGCAGGTGCTTTATTTCAGTAGTTTGTGGTGAGACTGGGAGCTTAAATGCTTTTTACGGGGGTGCCTCAGTGTTATTTATTGAAGAGGTGTTCGTCATTTGTTTTCCCTGCCGGATTGAAGGTCAAATTATTAATGTTCAAAAATGATACTGCACATGCATATTTTTTTGCGTGTAGATCGTGTAAATGCAAATCGACCCATTATACCAATATTTATCACCAAAGATTTTGAAAATAAACAATGCTCATCAAATGTGAATTTGGGGAAAATTGTGCTCTGCAAAATTAGAACATTGCTATTCAAATTAAATCATTCATGCTTGATTATTTCAATTCTAAGATTTATTGAGACCTTCATTCTTAAGGTTTTAAAAAAAAACTGTTTAAAAACAGTTTCCAATCCCATTAAAAAATACTTATGTTAACAGTCCTTAATTGTGCTAAAGAAATTGATCATCCTTTATTTTTTTCAATTTTTTGTTTTATCCACAAACTGTTGGGGATTAAATCATTCAAAATTTGACCCAACTACAAACATTTTCCAATGGAGTTGACTTTTACTTAACTATTTCTTCTCGATTTGGAGGACATGATACCAAGCCTGACAGATGATGTCTGAGTCAGGAATCCTAATCGACTCATTTCAGTAGCCACTGTCACGGCTCTGCTGTAAATCTCCAAGAGGCTGCCCCGAATTATGTGGAACCCCAAAGGAATGTAAAAGCAAGTTAGCGCTTGCTCCATTTTGGACCCTTAAAACGCAAACTAGGAATGAACAGAGGCAGATAATGAAATGTGTAGGCGACAGGGGGAGCCCATTGAGTTTTTTTTTTTTAATCTGCTAATGAAGTCTCGGAGGCCTGTGATTATGTCTTCAGCCACGATGCTCCTTCCCATGCGCCCTGGAAGGGCATACAAATGGCCTGTTAATTAAGATGGATGGTCCTTCCAAAAAGGTCCATCTTCATGATAATGCCCCACATTGAACATGCAAAGCCTTGTAAGGCGTCCTTGTAGCGTTGACGGAAATGCGTACAAAAGGATGCATGAGATTGAAGGGGGGTGGGGGGTATGAATGCGCAATGACTGATTGGTGCGCAACTTCTGATTGATTTGAGAACAAAAACAGGCAGAAATTCAATGGAAAGACATTTGACAGAAGGTGCCTTTTTTCCATCACATTGAAATTTAACATTTCCTAGTCTTTTCGTTCACTGACTTCATTTCAGGTTTTTTTCCCCCACTCCTTTCATACTGCCCAAGGTCATTTTTCACAGGGGTGAGTGGCACATTCTGACATTACCATTTGTCAGTAGGTACAATGCCCAAAAAGGGCAAAAACGAGGTACTGGGATGATAAGAAATACTAAATCAACAAATTGGAAATCTATGTAAGAACAAAAAACTGGCAAACAAAACCATGCGACAACTGGAAAAGGTGACAGCAACACAGCACAATGTCGCGACAAAAACTGACAGGAAAGCGGGGAACTAAATACAGACAAACTGATGAGACAAACACCAAAACCAAGGGGCGGGGCTTATGAGGTGAATAGGTGGGAACAATACCTTGACGAGACAGACGTTTAGCAAAGGAACACAAACCAAATTCTAAATGAAAACCAAAGAACTAAGACCATGCCAATTCCCGTCAATAGCAAAATGTGCAAATAGTTTAGCACAAGATGGCTATTACTTGACTCGTTCCAAATATGTATTGTTTCCAGAATATTGATCATTTTCTGAACCCCCCCCCCCGAAATCAATGACATAGTCCACTCACCGTTTCATCAGACTACCCGTCTAATTGCTAAACTTTTCCAAGGCTTTATCCTCCCCTTTTAGTTGAGTAATGTTGAGAATGCATAAATGCAACAGGCAGAACAATTTCCGTTATTAGGTAGCATTATTTTTTTAAAAATATACTTTTGGTGTTTCATTTCTATGGTATGCCGTACGGATTTTGCTTCTGTAAAATGTAACATGACAACAAATATTGTGAAACAATGGTTTGTCAGATTGTAGTTTTGTATCTCAAAATCCCAAACAAACGTAAATATTTTGCTTAATAGTCTGAAAGTCAGTCTTTTAAGAGAAGACAGAACCTTTTGAGACATTTTTACTCCCTGTTTTGTGGGCTGTAACTGGAAGTAGTTGCGTAAGAAGAGCAGCAATATCACCCTCTAAAAAATACCTGACTTCAGGCAACAAATTCAGAAGAAAACACTTAAGAGCTTTCTCTCACATCTCCAGAGAATTCTCAAGCGCAAATTGGCTAATTATTTTTGTAATTTTTACCTTTCATCTCACAGGATGAAGAGCATGCTTATTTTTACGTCTCTCCAACCTTGTAATGCAAAGATACAGAATGTGGCACATTTTGGTGAGTTCGGTGATACTTTTGAATTGTGCTCGAGGAGTTCAAAATCGTCTCTAGCTTCCATTAGAGCCACTCCATCTTTGGGTTAATTACACTTTACATCTCACCCACAAAGGTAATTGAGAAGGGCCTATGTGGCTGTTTATTGCAGGAGAGCTCAGATCAAGAAAAATTAAAGAAAAAATTTAGAGTTGCGGAACGTCATGTATGGCAAGCCTTGCAACTCGGTTCCAACTATTTTGTGATCGTCAAATATTAAAAATCGTTGCAGCTTCAACCCAAAATTGTCAAAGACCTGTTTTGTTTTGGCTGTTTGTCTTTGAGACATTTTTGTGCGTCCAGCTATCATAGACATGGTTTGGTGTTGATTAGTGAAACTGCCGATTCCCTTTATTGAAGTTCGAATCACTTGTCTGGACTCTCTTCGACATTCCCACCCCTTCTTCCTCCTTCTCGTTGGTTACATAAGGCCAAGGTGCTTGGTGATCCAGTGCAGAATCTGCTGTTTTGTTTGTCGTTCTTCTGTTTTTTCTGCTGAAAAGTTCAGGGGGGACTTGAGGGAAATGCAATCTTCTATCCTGACTTTTTGAGACTTGAGGTTTGGCCAGCGTCCATCTTTTAGTCTGTGTGTGCGTCCCCATTTCCGGCGTGCCCCCCTTCCCCCCTCCACAAACTTCGCCAGAGCTTATGCACTTCAGCCCGAAGCCCTGATGACTGTGGTTGCAAGATGAATTACACCGCAGGCTTTTGTTTGACAGAGCGAGCCGGTTTGCGATTAAATGCGCCAAAGACGCTTTACGGAAGAGATCCCTTTGACCTGTCTTGGATAATTTGTCAAGATGGCACTCGTATTTGCTTCTTGCTGGAGCCAATGATGAATCAAATATAAATGCAGACTTCAACCGCTTCAATTCTATTGCGCAGCGTGGCACTCTGCGGGTTCTTTGCCATACGGTGTTTGGATTTAGGAACGCAGACAGGAGGCTTGGGCTCTGTCGACGCGGCCGCTCGTATATTTCCAAAAGTGAAGAGCATGACATATTGTATCAGACAGCAGGGACTTTTTGAGGAAGGAATAGTTCCAACTTAAATTCATTTTTTAAGCCATGTATTGGTGAAGAACTTGTGGGAATCAGTTTTTACAGTCTTTTCTGATGATGTCTGGGCGCGGCTCTTAAACGGTTGATGGCTTGCAGTCAGTAGAAAGAATTAGATGTAGCTGGAATATGATATGCGATACGTCTTCTTGGATCCTTTTATTTAAATGATGACAAAATCGATTTGATTCTCAAGCTAATCTGCATTGCTTGGAAATGGAGCAGAAAGACAACTTGGTCTTGCTTCAAAGGAAAGAATTTTGCTTTCTGGTGGTTTGCGTTTTGCTAGTTTGGGAACATAAAATCGACTTGTTTACAAATAGTTGGGTCCCTGGAGTGCCATCAAGTATCATTCTATGTGTTAGAAAGTGAGACGTTCTGAATTTACATTGTACCAACTCCTCACAGAGCTTCCATTCATTTTCTTTTACACTGTCAAACACCATTGTGTGAAAGCATATTACTGAGCAGATCTCCAGAGTTGCAACATAAGATTTGGCCTGGTTCTTGATGACCTCAGAAGAAAAAGCACTTGTCCTCAGTGGACATTAACATTAAAATTGTGACGGAATGGGGGGCTGACAGGGTCGGAAGTTGTGAGTGATGAAATAAGACAACAGGATGTGCGGGATTCCCAGAAGCAGGTGGAGGAGAAGATTTAAGCAATCCCAGCTTCCTGCTTGATGATGAAGTGTTGTATTTGGAGTTGAATCTATATTTGAAAAATGAGGCTGCTGCAGTACAAATTACTTTTTACAAAGTCAGCCTTTTAGTGTTAAGAGGCCAAGTGCAAAAAGAACTTCCCTCAAGTCTTGACCTAGACTTGTCAACAGCTTCTTAAAAGAACTTGGATCCTCCTGAAATCATCACTGGTTTATCAAAGTACGGTTTTCCCCCATCAAGATTTCCTCTGAAAGATGTGGAATTGGAATTTCCAAACTCGTCACGTGGAGATACATACGTGCCGGAATCACAAGCTCCACCCATTATTGAAAGCCATCAGTTTAATATGTGGATATTCTCAAGTAATATTATAGCTCCTGCTTAGCCAATACGGAACGTATCCACATTTTGAAGAGGCCTCTTTCAATGTGAGGCTCATATGAAAGCCTCCACCGTTTTGTAGCTCTGAGTAGGAAAATGACTCCAAGTGACATTATTATTTTTTTTTTTTACCACAAGCTAGAGCCAAGATTCCCAAAATGTTCCTCTCGCGTGGCAGTGGTAAGACGGAACATCAATTTTGGTATATTCCGTGTTCTGTCGTTTTAAGCTTGGCGGAATGTCGACTGTCAGCATTGGAAACTCCCAACACATTGACAACCAAAAACTTTGATTTAGTGAGGGAGAAGAGGTCAAAACTCACCAAAATACATTATTATTCCAATGTTTTTCTTTAGATTTTCTGGGATAATTGATAACAAATTGCCAACTTGATCTAACGGGTTTGGGGAAAAATACATCTATTAAGTCACATAAAACATCTGAGATTTTAATTAGTGAAAACTAACCGTATGACCAATGATGTGAAGTTACAGAAATGAGATACACTTATTGAATTGACACTTCACAGTGGTAAACCTTTTTCACAGTTATAAAAAAAAGTGTGATGAATGAAGTACATCTTAGCGTTCATACTTGCATTCACCATTATTTATTTATTTACTTATCATTCCTGCTTGCCTACTTTATCACATTTAAGGAAATACATAACACATAATGGAGAGTGTAAAGGGACTACTTGACCCGTGAATCATTCATACTACCGCATCAATAATACAACTCTGGAGGTGGCATGCAATTTGAAACAGGGGTTGCGTGAAACATAATCATTTAGCGTCTAAACTCACGTATTTTTACCTACTCTACGTAAGCTGCTCTCCAATCTAATGTATAACCTCTACCTCTTGACTTAACTTTCTCTCTGAATCAACAAATGTTCTCCCTAAAGCACTTTGAAATATTCCCATCTTGCAAACCGCAAAAAAAAACCTTAAGACTTAATTATTTCCCAAAAGCGAGCTTCTAACCTAATTAGGTTAGTCCTCTTGAGTGTGCCTTGCATTATTTACACATCAAGGAGATACACACACACACACACACACGCACACACACACCCACACACACACCCACACCCACACACACACACACACACGCACACACACACACACACACACACACACACACACACACACACACACACACACAGATAAATATTCATTGTTTGTTGACTTAGCCACGTCCCCTCGGCTCGAGTCAAGTTGTGAGTTGCTGTCATTAGGGTACGTTTGCCCAACTTTTGAGCCAAGAGGCCTCTCATTCTGCTGCAATTATCACGATTCTAAAATGTGGTCAGGAGCTTTGGCGGGATATACGGTGGGCTGGTTGCTAGTCAATTGCAGCGCACTTATAGACAAACACACTCACATTCATAAAAATGGACAATTTAGCCTGCAGTGAACATCACGTGCATGTTTAGGGAATATGGGAGGAAAATGCCAATCAACCAACAAGAGCACATCTAACCTCAAAGAATTGAAAAGAGAATTGTACAACCATGAAGCAGGTCGACCAACCACGAGTGCAGAGTGATGCCTAAAATGAAGAACGTGTTACTTAAAAAAAAAAAAAAAAATCATTGTGTCGTCAGTTTTCCCAAAAAGGAACATTGTGGAATCGTCCCTATATTGTTGTTGCATGCGTGTGTTGTAGAACGCAGAATGAATTCCTGGCACTAGCCGGGTATGTAGAAACACGTCCTTCAGATTCATTGTGTGCTCACCGCATTCTGCAGGAAACTCTTCATAAAACCCAAACCCATTGTTGACATTCGATGACCTCTCTATTCCCCCATTTCCTATTTGTATTCCCACTCACACATTTATTTTTGTGGGAAGTAATGAAAGAATGTTCCATAATTATCATTATAGTACATATTCATCGAGGCATAAAAAGTAGGAACGCCAAGCAAAAATGTCGGTTACGGTTCAAAAGCGTGTTTACCGACTTTGAAATGTGTATTGAGGTTAGCGTACAAGGCGACGAAGGGGTGGGGGGGTCTCCGTTTGAGTTGTGGAAATGTAATACGGCCACAAACAGACAGGGAACATTTGAAACCGCAAACGTCTCATTTGCACTGTCTCTGAGGAGTTTTAGACATTTGCTAAGCTTGCGTAACAATTCGTCATTGCAAAACTGGTCCTTGCAAAACTATCGGCTGTACTTAAGAGCAAACGATATGCGAATTAATAAACAACAGAGGAGACTAAACCGTTGTCAGTCCTGAGATGGGTTATGGCAGCACACAATACTCAGTAGTTATCGTACGTGATGAAATGTCCAAAGGGGTATTTAATTATATTGTTGGGGAATGCAATGGTGGGTTTACCGAGCGTGGCCTAGCATAAAATGGGGCGTATGTTACTGTGCATTGCATCATTTCCATAAACAATGAGCAAACCGTGCATTAAATGACGATTAGCGTAACAGTCTCCGCACATGTCCCGAAGTTTATGCAGCCAGGGGGGTTCTGCGGTCGCCCGTGATGTGTTTATTTTGCTTTCTCAGACGCTCAAGTGAAGCAGTTCTTTACTTTGGTAATAGTGTAATGCATGTTGTTTTCTATGCAGCCCTAACGGGGGGTGTGAGGTTGAGCTGGAACCCGCATTGTGGTTCCCTAAACACTGCTTTGAGACATGCCGACTGGGGTATTGTATCAGGAATAGTACATGCTGTAATATTGCTTTCTGAAACAGAGCGTCACTTTTCATGTGGTATCAGCGGTTGATTTTCTGAACCCGGAGGAAACATAGCAATGTTTGCAAATGATCCACAGCTTCATTTTCAGTAACCGCAGCGTGCTATTCGTTTACTCATATCTACTTTAGGTCCATTTTGGCTTGGCTCGAACTGAAACTTTGGTGGTCTTTTCTCTCCCGCAGGTGGAGATCACGCTGCAGGACGTCAACGACAACCCGCCTGTTTTCCCCAACGACATCCTGGACGTAAGCATCGAGGAGAATGTGGGGGACGGCTTCAGGATAATGCAGCTAACAGCCACGGATGCAGACGAGGTAACGGCTCCCCAAGTTTCTGTTAGGCCTCCCAGTGCTTTTGCACCTGTTTTGCAATGC
The DNA here is from genome assembly GCF_059516105.1 of Syngnathus floridae. Taxonomy (NCBI): domain Eukaryota; kingdom Metazoa; phylum Chordata; class Actinopteri; order Syngnathiformes; family Syngnathidae; genus Syngnathus; species Syngnathus floridae. The sequence goes on along the minus strand of NC_142413.1, from coordinate 8,760,185 downwards.
CCCTAGACGAGCTACCGCGGGAGCCATTTGGATTCGGAATTGGCTCTGAATTTCAAATATTTGTTTTTGCACTGTTGAAACACCATCATACCATTATAAAGTTTACTTTTTAATTATTTGTATTTGAAAAGCTATAAATCTGGAGTGTGTTTCGAAACATCCAATGTGAAACAACCATTGCCATCTCCGACTAGATGCCTGTTTGCAGGATAGATTTCTGCTCTGATTTCGTCTATGATATAGGGCGATCAGGAAAACAACATTTACTTGAAACAACCATGATTTTCTTTCAAGGAATGTTGGTGGTACGAGTACAAGTCTTTAAAAAACAAGAAATGTTTGAAACCTTTTGATTATTCACGTTTACATTTGTAGTTCTAATGTGACAAAATGTTGAATTGAGTCCTCTCAAACATTTGCCTGGTTCAAAGTAAGGAATGTACCGGTAAATCTGTGATTTAATGCCGCACTGTTGTTAGCTTGTTAACCGAACTCTCAACATGAGAGCTAGCAGAATTGTGTCACTTGAACCACGTGGTGCAAATCCAGCCTTAGTATATCGACATGAGTGGCTTCTTCACACCACTGCCACCCACCCGTGCCACTCGAGTAACAAAGCGGGATTACTAGCCGTGACAGACACTAGCTCGGCACGGGTAAAATTAGCCACTGACCTTTGTTGCACCTGACTGAGGCAGATTACCCACTCTCGTTTGCGCGAGCATACCAACACCTTGACCCACTCGCGCATAATCCCCCCAGACACAGTGCCGACATGTGCACTTGGAAATTGTTACGATGTCTCACACGTTTTCAACGTTATCCGAGAGGTCCCACAGGAGAGTGTCCTACCCTGCCGCTAATCCCTCCTGCATTAGATCACTGGCATACCCTGAGCAAACACTATCTTAAAAAACGGTTGCTCACTTTTTTAACGTTTAAAGGACAGTTTTTAAAAGCCCTACTAAAAAAAAACATAATTTTGTTTTAATTAAATTTAGCATGAGAACAAAATGATGTCATATACCTCCCCGAGTGGAGTTTGCATGTTCTCCCTGTGCCTGCGTGGGTCTTCTCCGGGCACTAATTTAATGTCTAGTCTATTTATGAACTGTGATAACTTCACGAAGCACAATTCATTTATTTTATTTTTTGTCAAACTGCTTTAACTTCCCAGAAGGTAGGTACCTCAGAACTAATCTGAATTCATTGGTATTGGATGACATCACCAGTCTCTCCCTTCAATGAGCGACAGGTTCCCCGTCGTTAGCTGCAAAGTTACAATATGAACATTAAATCCAGGGGCAAAATCCGGCCATTGAGATCACAAAGACCGAGAATGGTCTCAAATATACGTAAATGACGAGGCCACACAACTTTTCAACGTGCAGCTGTTGGTCTCGCCCCCGCGTCGTGTGATGAAAGTCATAAAGTGGCACTTGTAGGCTTTTTTTTTTTTGAGACTCTATATATCGACTGTAAATCTCAGAGCCCAAGGCAGGTTTGAGAGCTAGGATGGAATGTTGGATTTTAGGGGACATTATTTGGCCTTTCATCTCAAAAGGCATATGGAATTGAAATTATGCTCACTTTTTCCTCATGCAGACTTAAGGGGGATGGCAGTCTGAGCTGTTGACCACAAACTATTTTTGTCATTAGTTATATAAAAAAATAAATCGCATCTAGCAGAGCTGAATTGAAAAACATATACAGGAGGCATTTTTTGTTTTTTAAAAAAAAAGATGCTAAGTGAAAGTTATACTCCAGCCAAGATTGTTGCCCACATCCTTGCACAGGAAACCTAACTTGCACCGACACCGGGAAGTTGGAACGGATCGGAAGATTCCCCCTTTGAGGCCAAGCTGTTGACCAGCTGACAGAATGAATGCAGACATCATATCCCAGACTTAACTGTCGTAAAAATCTGTCTGGCTGGTCCCGTTTTCACCCCAGAAAGGTTGAATTTAAATCAGTGTTTAAGCCCTTGGACCAATACAAGTTAAAGCTCTTTTGAAAATCTTTGTCACCTCGTTTGACTGACGCTTTTTACAAGCTTTCTTAACTCCCGTGGAAAATTTCACATGTGCATTTTTAATGAGGACAAATTGCAACAGCAGGTGCTCCAAGAGGGGTTTCTGCAACTGAGCGTTGAAATCAACATCACCACCTGGGAGCTTATGAAGCCTTCTCTTAGCTGACGTTGAAAAGACCAACAGCTGGTTTGTCCATTGATACTTTTCAAGGCTTTTCTTGACTTTCTGCCTAAGGAAGTGTGCCACAACTATTATGCAAATGCCAGGTCAGTGCAGATGTGCAGTCGGGGTCTTTGGTTATGCGCAAACCACGAGTCGGAAATTTTTAATTTGCGACTAAGTAAAAAGCACTGAAAGTCGGAATTACCATCCCTGTACAGAAACAATAACTTTAAAACCCCTTTATAACATTCCATTATTTTCCACGTGAACACCTCGTGTGTTGGGACCATCCCTTGAACCAAACGAATTTACCAATCTCTTTAACATTGTGAAGCAAGTTCATCTATTTGTGTATAATTTTTCCGTGCTATTTGCCAATACAAACATTTCTTCTTTGCTAAGAGGATAATAGTAATCGCTGTCACAAAAGTGTGTCTAAATGATTCAGCTTGAATGAAAGATAACTTTCTATATTTGGGAGGGGATGTTCATAGCCTTGGTTGTTCAAGGGAGTCGACTTTTCACCGCATATTTTCAAAATCAAATAGTTTGTAATTCATTATTTTTAAGAATAATGTGATCAAATGATATTAAAGTATTTTAGGCACATTTATGATTGAAACTACCATTATGGAGAATTTTGAATCTTTGTTGAGTGGTTGGGGACTTGTACTATGTTTTGTCTCTTTGTTTTGCTGAAAGCATTTTTTTTTATCCCTTCCCGACACATCAACATCACTGCCATCTTGGCTGCATTATGAATGGCAAACCAATAGAAGGCGAAGCTGCGGCTACCTCTTTTTCCTGGATAGCCACCACGTCAAATAGAAACAGGTGACGGGTGTCAGCACATAGTTTTTCAAACGTCTGTGTTGCCCAGTTTTTTCTGAAGCCTTCGGTCTGTTAAATGAGTTTCCTTCTGCTCCTACTGAAAGGCTGCTGTTTAATTGGTTAACCCCCCACACCCCTCCCTTCGCCTGCCGTTCCCAATGATGCGTCTATCGAGGGCTGTAAAGCAGGCTTGAGTCAAGGTCAGGAATGAAAGTGCTGTTAGTGTGTAAGATCTTAATCACATTGGGTGCTTTGCAAAAAAAAAATACTTTGATGGAATTTTATTTCTGGTCCTTTTCTCATGTCGTTTTGTCCCGCCTGCAAGGAATATTAATTGGCAAAACCACAAGTGTTAGTTTCCGGCCGACGGCCCAGGTTGCTGATGGGATTGCCAGAGCGAGACACACTGATTGATGACAGTGGGGTTTTTAGATGAGTAGAGCCTCGCGGCTTCTTACTTTTTGGGTTTATTGCGCCTGGATCACAGAAGGGGTCTCTGGTAATGCAATAAGACAAGGTCAAGCCTTCAAGGAAAAAAAATGAAGATAAGAATTTATTGTGAATTGTGACTGGAGAATCTTGGAAGACTGATTAGCACGTTTGAATTTGTTATCCTTGTTTGGTTTTATTTGGTTCATTATGTCAAAGGGTAGCATTACAAAGTCTTAGTAGGCGCACCGTTTTCTTGCTGCCGTCAGTATCTTCTCGTGTAAAATTGTTTTTCTTTTTATATAAAGGCCAAGAAAACCTGTGCTTAACTTACGAAGCATACCCTGTGCTTTGCTCTTGCTCTCCTACACCAACCCACAGAACAGGGTCGGTACAATACATTCAAGGCCACCATGACGTGAATACAATTGTCATCAGGCAACAGCCAGTAAATATGCTAATACACTTATCTCAACATAAGCCTCCCTATTGTCCCGGCAGGATCAAAAAGCACCCAGCAAACAGCCCCAGATACAACTGAAAGAGACTCTTCTTGCTTGGCTTTTAACCAGCTGTAACCAGACCCCTCGCCTCATCCCACTGAATGGCAGCCGCTTTTTGATGTCGCTTTTTTATTGAACACATTTAAAAAAAACACAGACTAGGCGAGACAGTTGTCTGATCTCCTATTGTTGCCGGGACAAACCTGAACGTCAGACCTCTCATCAGGCGCTTTCACGCATCATATCGCATTCAGGGGCTCCTCTTCAGTTCCAAAGTCATGGTTGCAATAGTGGTGTGCAGCTTGTACCAGAGGACCACTTAGCTTAGCTGCACACGGAGCTAGGAACTCAATGAACCTTCAAACACAGAGTCTCTTCTGAATGGGTGGAGTTTGCTGAGGGTTAAAGTGTACAAGGTGTACATGGTGTTCTTTCAAACCGCTGTCATAGATTGGTGTTGTGTATGAGATGACAAGTAGCACAAGTCAGTCAACGGTCACACTTTGATCTGGAGAGGCCCCGATGCTAACATGAGTGCAAAAGTAATCTGATTTCCTCCTAGATAGAGACACTTTCATCACCAATCAATCCATCAGTGAAAATGTTTAACCTTTATGTGGCCAATTATACCACACTTTGAGACTGAGTTAAATAAAGTCCAATGCTGCAAAAGACAAGATTGACCTTTTCCTCCTGACTGTAGTTGAGTACTTGAGTGTTGCCCACAATTTGTCAACCCTAACACAGTTGATCTTATGTCCGCAGTCATTTGTGATACATTTCAGCTTCCCTGTAACTCTGAACAGATTAATTGCCAAAATTAGACAACAGCTGTAATATGATCTTCTATTCTCTCTACTTCAAGGGCCCAAATGCTTTGGTGACGTACACCATCATCAGCGGTGCGGACGACAGTTTTCGGATTGACCCTGAATCTGGCGATCTGATCGCTACCAAGAAGCTGGACCGGGAACGCCGCTCCAGTTACTCCCTGTTGGTGCGCGCTGACGACGGGAAGCAGTCGTCTGACATGAGACTCAACATCACTGTTGAGGATGTCAACGACCACACGCCCAAGTTTTCGCGGCCGACATACTCCTTTGACATCCCCGAGGATACTCCATCAGGTAAGGACTAGAGTGTTCATCTCTCAACTGAAGGTTGAAGGGTTGATCTTGAGTATCTGTGATCAAGTGCCCTTGATATAATAGCACAGTGACCGAGTCCTCAGCAAATCAGCCAAATAGTTCCGAGGTCAGAGATTCAAATCTCAGCTGCTGGTATTTGTATGGTTTACACATTGGTAGTCCAGCTTTCTTCTAGTTGAAGGTTGTTCGTCTATACATACGCTTCTTGCCAATGACTAGTGCCAGTCTAGGGTGTACCCCAAAGTAAGCCGCCATAGGCTCCAGCTCACCTGCTATACCCTATGAAATCTGCAGAATATGGATGAACTACAGAAAGTGAAAGCCATTTTCTATGATCCAAGTATTCAGCATGCAGCCTGGTCATGTCCCATTTATAAATGGTACATTGTATTTATCAATGTCAATGATTGGCAGCCTGCCAAAGCATTTAATTTGAAAAATTGTCCATTTGCGAGAAAGCGAGTGAGTCATCGGTATTCATAAAAAAACCTTGCAGTGATAACCCCACGCTGAGTTTTCATTTAATCGCATTGGCAGTGAAAAGCAAATCCTTGAAGGTTTTTTTGTGTCATTGACGGTTTCTCAGGCTCCATTGTGGCAGCGATCCTTGCCAGCGACTCTGACTCAGGGGTGAACGGCGAGGTCACATATTTATTGGAGGACGACGACGAGGACGAGACCTTCCTGCTCAACCCGGTCACTGGTGTTTTTAATGTGACGCGGCCGCTGGACTACGAGAATCAGCAGTACTACATCCTGACGGCCAAGGCGCTGGATGGCGGGGGGCAGGCCAGCACTGTTAGGGTCTATTTCAACATCCTGGATGTGAATGACAACGCTCCCTCGTTTAACACCACCGTGTACAGCACATCGGTTTTGGAGAGCTTGCCGCCTGGATCCAGCATTGTTGTTGTCAGTGCCAGTGATGCAGATGATGGTATGTACATGAACAACAATGAACAGCACTGCACACACAGGAGGCATGCTGACACAAAAGATCACTTTTTTTACACTTATTCATTCTTCTGAGACACTTGTAGGCACAGGCTGTCTAGACAGAACATTAGCCACACTGCACGTATACTGATACGTATCTCATACTGAAAGATGTTCAATATTTGACAACCATTTGAAGTAGCAAACCTCACATAAAGAAATTAAATAAAATACAAATAATTCTACGCTATAGAAAATGAATGCCTGAAATAAAATTTAAAAATTATACCAATATTAATAGCAACATATTTTGTATTGGATTCCACAAATTGCTGTGGGTGTACCAATTTGGAATGTCTGGTTGGTATTTTGGTATGAGCCAAATAGCTGGCCTGTGAGAAGTTCACCCGTGGTTTGGACCGTTTCTCTTATGGAGAAATGACGTTTTTTTTAAAGCCTACTCTGCGCCCAAACAAACACTTCAGCACATCCAGCCACTCTTTATGGCAAACGTGGTATTCATAATTAATGTTCCAGAAATATAACCGAAATGACACAATCTGTCTAACTCAGATCAACAACCAAGCTCATATTCGAACTGTTCTCCTGTTGAACTAATAAACTTCTGCCGTCCTTCTTTAGTCATCTTCTGGCAATATACAACCTCATATTTCATCTCATGCATGCATCATATATCATGGCCGTCTGACTTCACGTCACGCATCAAATAACGTCTAAAATACAACACGCTGACCATGTGATTACGAGTGAGATCAGGTAGTGGCATTTGCCAAACCCGCTGTAATTACCGCTACATGTAGACCGTAATGCGCTGGTTGTGACCTACATTCCCAGGGAAATACGGCGTCCAGTCCTCCAGCCGGCCTCCTCGCCACAATCTCATAAACCTATAGTTGCCCGTTCCCACTGTCCAAATAAAACACCGCCATTGTTAGCACTTCCTAAGCCCTGCCCTTTGACCCGACCCCCTCCCCTCTTTCTCTGTGGACAACCCAGATGGAAGTGGCACTCATGCCTTTGATAAGGGATTACTTGTGTACTGTAAATATGCTCTGCCCTGGTGTGGGAAGGTAGATGCTTTCCACATGACTAACCCGTTGAGTTTAATTACCAATGCTCAATTTAAGATCATTTCAACCCCTCGAGTTCCACACTAAAGCTTTTGGATAGAACCTGATGGTTAAGTTTAGATCAGGGGTTCTCAGACTGTTTAGATTCTTGGATCATCATAATCCTACCGGCAATTTAACACAACTGCTACATACCTTTAAAAAAACACTTTGGGTACTTTGTTTCGGTGAAAAGTCATAATGTCATTCAAGCAAAGTGACATTTTTTCAAAGATATATAGGTGTAAATTGATATTGAAAAAAAGTCATTTTTATGCGCATTTGAAAAGTACAACTTCATTGGGTTGTTACACTGTCCTGGGAAACTATTCTCTAAAAATAGCACTATATTAAAAAAAAAAAAAAAGATTCATAGCATTTGTCTTTCAATTGCTGCCTGTCGTGAGTCCTAGATTGCATCTTCCACTTTGCAAAGACAAAAACGGGGAGTTCCAGCTGTTGCGAGTCCACAATTTGTGGAAATGGATGCCAGATAATGCATTTAAGCACACTTAGCATATCTAGCAATGTCATCTAGAACAATGGATGCCGGGGTAAATGTGCAACCTTCTGCAATCATGCAAAATGTCTTTGTTATCACACTCATTTGTAATATAAGGTCATATTAGAGCAGCACTTGCATATTTTTTGTTTATGAAAGTGCATAAGTCAGTATTTTTTTTAGCTCTAAATTCCCTCAAACAGTTGGTCTGATTAAAATACAATGTGAAACAAGAGGTATGCTCGATCCAATCGACTTGCTCCTGCATTGGTTTCCTCCAAATAAAATCAAGAGACCAGATTTTGTTAATTCTTCAAATTTAGGCCTGGAAGCTAAGTACAAACTCAATTAAACATGGCAGGCAGTAAGCACTTATGACCACATGTTGCATGTCCGTGTCGGGTACTCTTTGGTAGCATATCGTTTCCATTGGGCCATTATGTACTAGACTGTATGTCGTGTGTGGTTACAGTTCAACAGGTGGTTTTACAGTCCGAACTTATATTTTCACAAAGTGTCGTATTACCTAGCTTGCCTCATTAAGAAACAGCTGCATGACAAAGGGTTAACCTGAGAGTAGTAGCTTTTAAAACACGTTGTTGAAAAGATAAAACTTGTTGTTTGCAAACAGGAAAAAAACAGCATGTCAAAAACAATCTTGTCTCACGTCTGAACATGAAAACAATTGGTGGTTTCCTGGTTTCCGCTATTTTTTGGGACGCAGACATCCACTTCCCATTCCGATCCTTGTGAGCTATTTTTTGCCATCTGTCCTAATGCTCTTTGTATAAGATTTGAAAATTGCCATGTCAACACAAGTGACCACTGTAAAAAATGACCCCAACTGTTTCTATGTACATCATGGGATCGTTAAGGGTTTTAGCTTTGTGTCGTTCATGTTCATATTGACATTCAGACAAACATAATTTAAAATACTTCTTGTGTTTCCTAATATTATTTCTGTGACATGTTTGTAATTATAACACCCCTAGAAACAACAACAAAACACTTTATCATTTCTGAATTCAGCTTGTTTTGAGGGATAGTCCTGTCTTCTACCTGCCCTTAACCTGGACCAACATTATGACTTTCATTACATGAATGAACAGCGTGAGCTCCTACCACTACCACTGTGAACAGGCTAGCTGCTACAACTAGCTTAGAGTCTGGGGTGGAAAAAAGAAATTTCCCATGAAGACAACAAAATCATTTTTACTTATGAAGCACATTTTTTGTCCTATCTAATCCCTAATTTGTCGATCGGTTATGTGTCTTGCAGGTCCCAATGCACACCTTCTCTACAAAATTGTATCAGGCGATCCACAGGACCACTTTGTTATAACCAAAGAGGGTGTGCTCCAAACCAAGAAGGCCTTGGACAGGGAAACACAGTCTTTCTACAACCTGGTGATCACAGTCAATGATCTGGCTCCACCTCCGATGACCCGGTTCACTAGCACCGCCCAGGTGTCCATCATCCTTTTGGACGTCAATGACTGCCCACCGACATTCATTTCCCAAAAGATGACGTACATCCAGGAGAACACGCCAGTGGACACATCAGTGTTCAGCGCCCTGGCTACGGATGCCGACAGCGGGCCCAACAGCTACGTTGAGTATTCTCTCAAGGGACCCTTCGGTAACAAGTTCAGCATCGGTACCATAGACGGTGATGTTAGGTTGATTGGAGAACTGGACAGAGAGGAGCTCGCTAACTACACTCTGACAGTGGTCGCCACTGATAAGGGCGAGCCACCGCTGTCCTCAACCATGGACGTGACCATGTTGGTTCTGGATGTTAACGACAACACGCCGAGCTTCTCCCAAAATATCTATGACATTGAGATCGAGGAGAACACCTTGACTGGGATGGACATCATCCAGGTGTTTGCCACCGACTCAGACGAAGGCACAAATGGGCAAATCCGCTTCTCTATCTCAGGGGGAAATACCAACAGAGACTTCAGGATGGATTCGGTCACAGGGATGGTATCGGTGGCCAAGCAGTTGGACCGGGAAGTACAGTCTTCCTACTCACTGGTTGTCCAAGCGTCTGACCGTGGAAGCAGTCCAAAGGTGGACCATGCGACGGTCAACATTGTATTGCTGGATGTCAACGACTGCTCGCCTGTGTTTGAGCTCTCTCCTTACACAGTAAATGTTCAGGAAAACCTTGAGGCGCTACCGAGAAACATCCTTCAGGTGACTAGATCTACTTTGGTCTTTAGTCAAGTGGTTCACAGATTTAAGACGTTAGATCAATAACATTCACAGACAGAGTGTCTGAGAAGGCAGATTGTATTTTTGAATGACAGTCCGGAGACCTCAAATGAGATAATGCTGTAAAGTGATGTCTTTTACCTAACTCAATAAGGGCAGGTATGTGAGTGCTATCGCTGCCACTGGCATGGTGGCGTTTCTTCTAACCGCATGTCATGAGAAAAAAACATGAGTGAAGCAATGATTTAATGATGGAAGACTACAATTTGTCTCGCGCAATTTAGGCTCCGCGGGATTCGACCGAAATATGCGGCTTGGCTTAAATGCACCACAGAAGTCATTACGGTCATGACCACCATGATGATTTAAATGAGCCGCGTATAAAAATGGAGAACGACTAATTTCCAAAATCCGTCTTCTCTCGTCAGTTGGAAATTAGCGTGTTTTTCGCCTTGTTGCTGATTCCCAGGGAAAATCTGATTGGGCAAATTGAATAAGTGATGAACTTCCTGCCCTCAATAATTACCTTCATGGTATCACTGTGATGAAATTAACCCCTCTGATGGAACAATGTTACTATTAAGTACTGAGTCGTCGACATAACACGTTGTTGCTCACAGTAACTATCAATGCAATGTGACAGATACAGATCGTCACAATCTCATCACAACCGATTGAACTATGGCTGTATAGAAAATGTCCTCTCCTCTTATATTCGAGACCTTTGGTCCAAAACAAATCACTTTGTTTACACATACTCTGAGACGGCAAAGCAATCTTCGGACAGTCTTTAAGCAGACAATTTCTTGAAGGTTGTAGAAAAATCGGCCCCAGACCAATTTAGAGTGGAGCCTAGATAACGTGGGATTGGCCCTCATTAGATATAGTTCTCTCGTAGCAAATACTAAACCCATTCAAGCACTCGGAACATCTTTCTTTACAATTATTTTAGCACTACGTAGCCAAACCCACCATGCACCACCAACACACCCTTACAGTCTTGTCCTATACTGTTTCATAATGCAATTGTTCTCTTTTGCTGTTTTCTAATTGCTAGTCTCTTCTCAAACCTTGTTCTGTCTGACCCTAACCCAATTAAACATCCACCACAATACAAACAACCATCAAGAGAGAATATCAAGGCTCCCTGTTGCGGAGGAAAAAGGGTTCTGGCATAAATAGGAATACAGATACAGTCGTTCTCCATTTCTTTCAGGTTGTCGCCAGGGACGACGACCAAGGCGCCAATGGTCAGCTCAGCTACATGCTGAGCGGTGGTAACGACGAAGGCGGCTTCAGTTTGTCGTCCAGCGGTCAACTGAGTCTGACTCACACTCTGGACCGCGAGGCTCAAGGGAAATACGTCCTGCTGATCACAGCCACCGACTCGGGTAAGGCGGAATTCTGAGGTTTTTAGCTACGAGGTCTAGCGTAAAGAGTGATTTTCTTTAGGTCTCGCAAGATCTTATTTCAGTTCCAAAATAGATGACTCATTTCGGCAATTGTACCACATTTTATTTCGCGTGATTGGGTTTATCTGGTTAGCGTTGTCTCTCAATGGTCACTGTTGGAATTTAGTAAGATGCTTCCAGATCAACCAAGATAGAATATAATAAACTTGTGTGCAGTCAACAAATATTTTGATTTCATGGTGTGTGCAGAGCTCGTTTTGTGTGGTCTGATAAACTAAACATTGGAGAGTTTTTAGCTTGCAAACTAGCGGGTGTTTTTTACGATCTGGTCCCTAGAAATCCATTGAGCGGCTTTGACTGAATAGCATCTCGGGTTTATTTGGATACAGCGGTAGGGCTTGTTTTAGTCAGATAAAAGCTTAACTTGTTATTGCTCGGAGGTCAGTTAATGTGCAGTTAAATGAATATATGCGTTGCCTTGTTGCAGCCAAATCACATGGTGTCCCGGCTAAGTATACGTCTGGGCCCCCCCTCCCCGAAAGCCACTCGGGCAAAGTTGTCATGATCTATGAGTGGTTCTGTATCATTCCTAGACATGTGCTGCATTTTGGACGATGCAGAGGCGATTTGCATTGAATGGTCCCTGAAGTGTAGAATGAAGGAATGGAGGTTGAGTGTTTGGCTTTTGATCAAAGTCTTTGCTATGGCTGTTGATTGACAGTTGCTGGGGTCTAAATTTGCGTGACCTTACTACGACGCCATAAATTTAAAACAACAAAAGATGGTATGTTGTTTTTACTCTTTGAAATGGCTGTTTTTAATCATGTCTTTCAGTTTACGCAACCGTTTTATCACATTTATTTTCTCCATTTGATGCTCCAAAATGGTGACGCACATGAATAGAAGATATCAGTCAAAGAGAGAAATGGAAAAAAACGTGTTCCACCGTCCAACTGTTGCCATCATGAAAACTGTAAAAACTTTCACAGCCGACACGTCACCACCTAACACAAATATTTCCCACGCCAATGTTGACTATTTTACCAAACTTGTGTCACTCATAAAGATTTCTGAATGCCAACTCTTTTGGCTTAATCTTGCTTTTGCGCATTAAAATGGTGGGTCTTCCCATGCCAAGCTGTCATGGGTGTCATGAGGGCCGTATTATATATTTGTCGATCTCAGGCAAGTCAGGTTCCTGGAGAGCCGCTGTCTTGCCTGTTTTAAATGTTTCCCTCCTTCACACACCCGATTCAAATGATCAGGGTTATTATCAAGCCTCTCCAGAGTTTGTTGATAATCTGATTTATTGAATCGTGTGTTGTAGTGGGAAGAACTGGAAAACAGGCAGGACATGGCCACCTCTGGTCGATCCATAATTAATATTGTTTCTACACGTTTCTATCGATTTTTTTTCTTATTACACAGTCTGCGCCCCGATGGTTTCTTCATGTTATATTTAGGGGTTTGCTCGCTTGAAAATTGTGTTTAGAAGTTTGTGCCACATGGACAGAGCTGCCCGGCGAGTGAACATACTAATTTAGTGCTGGATGGCCTTTTTTGCACTGTTCACATGGAGTCCATATTTAGAGCACTTGACAGCGCTTCCAAAATATTTTGACAAGACATTTTCAGTACAATGTTGGTGAGAGGCAGCAAGAGCAACAGAGAGAGAGAAAGGATTTGGGTTAGAATATCAAAATATCAAAAAAACCCATAATCAAGAGCCCAGTCTAAATTATCCAGCAGTGTTTTTCTCACATTTTTGAGGCCTGGGCCCCGAGTCGGCGGAGGCGAATGTTTCTCCCAGGCACGATTTGGCACGACAGGCTGAAAAGGTGGATGCTGCAGACGTGCGTCTCTGCGTCTGCAGTCTTGCGCGGCTCGTTCCTGACCACATTTGACATTTCAAAGGCTGCCTTTATCTTCCCCCACGGTGCCAGATCTTCGCCCAGAGACATGCCGCGAAAAGACAAACAAGCCTGCTAGACAAATATCAGAGCCGAAACTATGATCAGAAGCTGCAGGCCAGAGTTGCTATATAGAATCTCTTTCAGTATGTTCCTGCATTTTCTCCACATCACCTGAGGTCATCACAGAAACTTTCTGCCTTATGATTACAGCGAATGTGTGTTGCCATGTCAATCTGATTCCCTAACCCTTCAGGAGCGATAATTCTGGCCAATGTGACTTCAACTATAGTTGTAATAGGAATTTTCTTCACCCAATCAGATTTTAAATTCATTCTCACAGGGCCAGGTCTCGGCCCTCAGTGAAGGCACCCTCCAGTTCTACTTCACAGGAATATTACAACTTTCAAGGTGGTATCAGAGGTGCAATTGCATGAAAACCCAGCTGCCGCCTTTCCGTAACGGTATTCGGCAGGTGTGTAAAATTGTAACACTTGACACACACTTCTCTCACCATTGAATTTTCTGATTATGGGATACCATGTTGCGATGTGGAATCACACACAGTTGCTGCAACATCTACCGATACCACTGATGCAGCCATTTTTTAGGCTCTCTGTACAAGAACCAAACATGTCATCAAGAAGCAAATAAATGGTGGCCTTCGATCGGACTCTTGAAAAACAGTCCTCTAATCAGGGGTTTCCAATCTTTTTGGGTCCCTGGGACCCTTTTCATGTGATACACACGTAATAATTTACTGCAATTCATTTTGCGGAGTCCCGCAGCTATAACATGCGGACCCCTGTAGTTCGCTGGACCTCAGTTTGAGAACCACTGGATTGTAGAGACATCACACGTGGAACATTTCACTGCCTTTGTTTATGGGAAAAGCTTTTTGGAGCATTCCTGAGTAAACGACTTCATTTTATTGCCAAGATCTGCTATCATCTGCAGGCAAAATGCAAAAATACCGGAAAATTAATGATATACCTGTATCCTGCTGCAACAAAACATTACAGTATAAATGGACTACAAGGGCTAAGTAAAAACCATAAAAACCTATGGAAAGGAGTTAAATGATGTTTTGGGCTCCTTGAGAGGGTTTTTGCCAGAATCTGTGTGTGGTGGTGAGAATGTCCTCAGGGCACTCTGACATGCCCTGACCGCATTCGGGCACATTTATTAAAGAGAAGCTAGAGTAAATCTTTAAACCCATGCCAATTATGGTGGATATGGTCACACAGACAGCCCATGTTTTTATATTCTCAGTGTTTGTATATACATATTGCTTTTTTTTCAGTGGTGGCTGAAATATTTGGGCATCTTTCTCGGGTGAAGGAAGATGTGTTAAAAAGAAACATCTGAATTTTTAAGACTTTTTTTATTTTTATTGTGATAAATAGAAATAAGAAAACAATACTAAGCAGAACTCATTAGCTAGCAATGAGTTCAAAGGCGTTAATTGGCTCATTGCTCATTATTAGGCTAATTGAATAGGCTACAGTAATGCCCTAATTATAATTAATAATGTCTAATTAGAGATTTCACAAAGCACTCGAACCCATCCAACAACAACTTAATTGGCATTACCGGGGTCATGGAACCTATTTTTATTTTATTTCATTTGTTTGTCACAATTACTCTCACTTGCTAAGAGTTACAATAGCACAAGCTAACCACTGCTCATAGGCATGTTTGCAAGCCTTTTCTAAACAGATATTCTCTGTGGTTGCTCTTTGGTATGTTGGTTTTATGGAAATAGCTTTGGGCAGTGTACAAAATAAAAGGTTTAAAAGGTGGTTTGTGTGCATCAGCCTTGGCTAGGTGCATCTTTTACGATGTTTTCTCTGCCGGCCAGCACCTCACGTTTTTGCTATGTTAATTTTGTCACAGCTAGTACTTACTCTTATCCACGAATGAATGACTTTTGATAGTAATCCAAAAGTTACAAGAAATGTTTATTCGTATGGTAATGGGTATTTTGAGCCGTTTGGCACCAGTGTATGCGATCTTGTGGTGCCACTGTACATTAAAATGCTAAAAGGGGAATTTCTTGAGAGTCTACGACCCTGCAAATAACGTTGTCTATGATCGTTTTATTGAGCTTTACCGCAAGTCTTAAAATCTTTGGATTTTGATACCCTTTCCATGTTAGCATCCAAACCACTAAATGACAATTAATCATTATTATAATCAATAATCAAATTAGAGGTCTAATTTCGGATTGTTGAGAAGTATCGTCCGTACCTATTTTTTTCTTTGTTGCTGAGCTTGTGAGAAAGCACGCGCTTACTTCATTTGTGGTGTTTGGCACTGGGGACACCTCTCAGCCTGAACCCAGCTGAGGCCATTCACCGGGGGTTGCTGTGGATAGGGTCACATTAAAAGAAGCTTTGTCGCAAGGCAACAGGTTCTCAGAGGCAGAAAAATGTCAATTTTGCCTTGTCTGCGGCCAATTTTCTTCTACCGAGTCATTTATTTACACCAGCCCTTAAGAGCACAATCGAGCCGCAGTCCATAAAACGTAATTAAACGTTTAGCCTTAAACTTCAATCCACAGATGGGCCATCTCAAAATTTACACACACATCCATCAGCCTGTTCCCCATTTAATGAATACGGTTGTTTGAACATCTCAGTTTTTCTGTGTGCATCTCGGCTTAACTTTTTTCCCCTCAAAACATCACTCGGACACATATTGAAGGCACGGATTATCTCTTGTGCCAGGAGAGACACCCAAACTTCAGTCTTAACACAGCTTAGGCTGGCCAACTCAGGGCAGCTCACAGTCTTTCCCAGGAGGTGGGAACCTCCATTTCTTCTGAATCAATGTCATATATCAGCATGCTCTGTAACAGCAGCTCCAGTATAGGAAAACAGTTCACTTAATCACCATTAACACATGTATTTATACCCCCTCCTGATCACAAAGTATGGCCATGGCACCTTCTTGGTGATTAATGTGATTTGTCCAGTGGCAATGGACACTAATAAACTAATAAGGTGCTTAGAGCCTGCCATATGTTTATACAAGACAATGCTTTTTGAGCTGAGAGGCTTACACAAGTGTGTGTGTGGTGGGGGGGTCTTTAGAGTGGAAAAGGAAGCAACAGATGGTCACATGGTCTCGTTTAGTCTCCTAGCCCTGAAAGCTTGTTATTTTAGACACCGAGTGTTTGGAGTTGCTCCGGGTTTCTCCATATGAAGGTGCTCCGATATGGTTCAGCAATTAACAGACCACAAGAAGTTAAAGAAACAGCCAAATTGGTTCTGGATTATTTTGAAATATCAAGCAGACGCCTGAGTTTGGACATGTTTGCCCCTGAAGTTAAATAATATACATATATATGTGCATGCATTTCATCGACAAGGTTTGAAAATTGACTGGAAATGTGTCTGAATGGACAGCAAAAAATTTGTTGAATTTTAAATTCAAAAATATTTTTGGTGACCAAATGACCAAAACACTTCTTTCAATTTTTGTACTGGTTGCATTTAGAACTGAGTTACAGTACTATTGGTAAACCTACTCAAGGAAATCTGTTGGAATCGGAAGCAACTGATGGTTAATGTAGACCTTTTATTAAAATAAGACCTGAGTTAAATGTTTGGATTAAAAAATAGGTCTGCAACAAGTGGAAATCCAATTGTCTTCTATTCAAATTTAGGCTGACTGATGGAAAAAAAAAAAGGAGCGTCAAATAATGGTGGTTTGTTTTGTGCGATGACTGCCAGACTAACCCCACTGAAATAAGATTATCTTTTTTGGACCAACATTGTGTTAATGAATTTATTACTTGTCTGATGGGCAATCTACAAATTAGTGGAACAATGATGGGAATGCAAACATTTGAGTTTGTCACGCATTTCTGGGCATATTGCATATAATCCTATGATGTTTTATCTGACATTCTTTTAAACAAGGATTCAATTCAGAGGTCATTTGATACGCTGATGATGATGTCAGTAGTTAGTGAGTGTCCAAGAAATTAGGGGAGGAGGGAAGGATTTAAATTAAAAAAAAAAGAGGAATTTGCAACATGAGCAAACGTTGGATCTCTGTTTCCAGACATGAATCCAAACTCTTCTGTTTGTTGTCAGGCGCTTGCAACCGCAATTTTTCATTTTCAAACAGCGAGTCGGGAGTGTAATTTCAAGACCGCAACAAAAAGAACTGTTTTAATCCGAACCATGCTTCTTCCTTCGACCTTTATTTGTCTGTCTTGTGCCTAAAACAAAGTGTTAACCCCAAAGAAGTCAGTCATTGCGTTCTTTCAAACAGATGATTCAAATCAATGTAATTGGTGATAAAAATTACAATATCACCAGCTTTGTGTTTGGAATCCAGTTGCCTTGCTTGGGAATGTGATTTGGCTTGGCGACAGAACTGACGCCACATTAAAGTGTCGATAACACAACTACTGCAAAAAGAAGAAGAACAAAGGGCTTGGGGTGGTGGGAATTGCAGATGGAAAAATAGTTTTGTAACCACCGAGACAGCTGGCATTCCTGCTGTGAAATTTCCAACAGCTCTCTTTCCGTGACAAAAAAAATGATGTCATTTGCTCGATGCCGGACTCGGGCCGCCGAGCTGGCACCTGCCCGGACTGCCGTCTTAATGATCAAGGACAGCAGATTCCAGCAAAGACTGGATGTAACGTCACAGTTTTCAAAATCATCCCAGGATTGTTTCAATTACTAGAATAGGGATCGGCAAAGTATGGCTCACGTGCCACAAACTGCAAAACTATAGTACTATATTAGTACTGTATAGTACTATACTATAGTACACACAGCATTGCCCTCTAGAGTTGTTGCCTTAATTTATGACATGCACTCAAACCAACTAAAGAAAGATTGAACATTTATTTCTACTTTTTTCCATTTAGTAATGAGCAGTACTTGACAGGTTCTTTTAATGGTTTCTGACCAAAAAGCAGAGAAAATTCAAATTTTTGTAAGAAAAAACATCTAGCAGAACAGTGACTTTGAACCTAATATTTTTTCGCATTTGGGACTCCTCAAACTGGGAAACAAAAACATGACCTATCCGACTTTGCGCGTTGATATTTGTCTTCCTCATAATCGGTGTGACAAGCCAAGATTCATCCCCTAATCTTTATCTTCAATTAAGAAGATGAGATCTAATTTATTTAATCCACATATTCGTGAGTGGCTATAAATGGTTGGATTCTAGTTGATTGACATAACCAAATGAAAAATTTGTTTTATAATAAAATACAAATATGTTAATATTTTATTTGCAACAAATGAATCTGTCAATGTTGAATCAGATAATTGAAAAATATTTTTCATTCACAGATTTTATTCAGGAAAAAAAGGCTGAATTGATCATGTTGATGGGTAGAAATATTATATCATACAACATAGCACCTCATATTTGTTGCATGTTGCCTCTCACACTCCAAAAAACATGCATGTTAGGTTCACATAACACTGAATATGTCAAGGGCTGTTTGTCTTTGTGTGCCCTGTGATTAACCCCATCTCTCAACCAAAGTCAGCTGGGATAGACTCTAGCTCACTCACAACCCTCTGGCGATAAGCAATACAGAAAATGGATGATTAGATACATTTACAAATTTTATTCACCTAATCTAACAATGATGTGGTCCATCTGTTTTTAAAACTCAAACGTGGGCGTCAATGTCTGCCCACTCATGTACTGCAACACGCTTGATCATAGGGAGTAATTGAAGAATCGAAATTGGATCATATACTGCGGCTGCCGTGTTGATGTTGATGTTGATTTATCAAGCATATTTAGATCGTCTCACCTTGAGCATAACAATCATAACGTCCATTAACACGCGTTCGCATACGTGCCAAGATATCCGGTTCAGAGACGGCTAATTCTGTCGGCCCACGCCATGTAACAGGATCGATGTGAACTATTCGTACGTTGGCGAGCACGCCCGGCGGAGACAGCTGCCAGGGGTTATGTGATATTGGAGGGCTCCGAAGGGCTAAGACGGCACGTCTCGAGGCTTTGGCCGAGCAAAGAGAAGCGATACGGCCGAGAGAGATGTGAGAAACGCTTCCCGTCTGATCCTCGCGCCTGTCGACAACGTCGGGGTCGGCACGGGGTCAGGGCCGCTAGGGGAGTGTGTGAGTGCGTTTTTCGGTGGGGGCGAGTGTACGCTGCGCTTACGGAGGATTAGCCTCAGCGATGTCCCCGTGCTTGCAGTGGACGAGGCATTTGCAGGTCAAAGGTGGCGCAAGTGCTTGGTGAAGTAGGTTGGCTGTGTTCTCCCCAGACGGTAAACAGGTTGTGACATCACATCCTGCGCCCGGGGGAGTCGAAAGCATTGAGCATGTGTTTGTGTGTGTTTCCGATCTATATAGGGAAACAATGCTATCGAAGTTATTTGGAGGCTTGTGGATTTGATATTCAGGACAGAGGATATAACTTTTCATTTATTAGGATCTCTGTTAGCCTTGGCAGAGACCATTGCAATTATTTTCCGAAATGAAACAAAACTGACTAAAAATTACCAAAATAATTAAAATAACTAAAAAAGACGAGAAACAAAACATTTAACGGCATTACCTCATCGTGAATGGAATCGTAATGCTACTGAATCAAACCGAATCAAATTGTTCCACTTCCCTTCTTGAATTGTATTGCGCCCCGTAAATTGAGATAAGCAAGGAATCGTCTTTTTTTTGGAGATTGCCGTTGTCCTGTTGGCCTCTGAGCTCTTGTGAGCACTAAGCAGCTCATCTTTGATCAACAACAGCCTGACTGCCAAACACACTTTGGCTGCCAGTATCAGCACTAAAGTGATACAGACACTGGGATCAATTAAAGAGGATCAACCCTAATCCGTTGCCAGGCAACCACATGAAAAACTGAATGTAAGTCACAAGACAAGCAGATTGACCATACCAAACATTTTTTTAAACCTCATTTGTCAGCAGACTTCCCTGTATAAACGGGCAATAATTTTGGAATTACACGCGTTTCCGTATTCTTCTAAATATTTGTAAAGGTGGCAACAAGCCATCACCTAAAAGTCAACATTGTCCATATTTAGTAGGAAACGGAGATCCTAAAGTGGAACAGCGAGGGACATGACTCATTTTTTGGAAACAAGTCAATAAAAGATGTCTCCTCTGGTTTCAGGGCCTTTTTGGGGAAGCGGATCAAAATGTTTACCGTTACCTCGTATTTTCCCCTCTGGGACTTAGCTTGGTATATTCTAATTACCACTCATGTTCTGAGCAGGAAAGCCAGGTAGATTTAAGGATGAATATCTGTTTATTAAATCAAGCCCAGCAGTGTAGGGATGTTTTGAGTAAAGCAAAGCCCAGTAATGCCCAATAATGTTGCGTTTGATTACTTTAATTGGCTTTTTACCCTTTGTGTTGCGTTTGAACTCTTAGTCTAACCTAACCATTGATAGTTTGCTTAGTTTTATGATCCATTTTCTGGTATCTCAGTGCCAGTTGTCAGGTAATAGTAATATACTGAGTATGCTCTAATTCTAATTTACTTTTTTGCCATAAAAAATACCCGTGGACAGTAACTCAACTGCAGACTGCTACTGGTACAAACAATTTGTCATGTCAAAGTAACATCAAAATGACTATTATGCAGAAATGTCAAAAAATGAGGGAGACCAGGTGGAGCGTCCTACTGTTGCTCCTTACAAAGTAGTTTGAAACAGATCTACCAAGTGTTCCATTTCAGGGAGGATTAGAACGTTCAAACAATGCAGACGTCGGAATCCCAAAGTTGTTACTGTTTTTTTAAAAGTTGATTTTCATCTGCTTTTCATGTAAAATTCGTCCTCTCAGGACCCGACGGGCACCGCTTTCATTACCCACGTTGTTTTTTTTCACTTAAAATAGTCTTTCTCCCGACTCAAATTCCACAGATGACGGTCCGTGCAATACACCCTCACATAAGAGACCCTGTGAAAGACATCTGAACGATCTGATTTCAAGTTTGAAGTTTTTTTTTGTGTGTGCTAGTCCAAAACTAATGGCTTTCGCTTCCTGCATTCTCAGGTTCTCCTTTGCTGAGCGGAACGGGGACAGTGACTGTTCTGGTGGACGACGTCAATGACAACGTACCAATTTTCTCCGCGTCTACCTTCCACACTACCATCAAGGAAGATGCCCCCACTGGAACCGACGTGTTGCTGGTGAACAGTTCTGACGCAGATACGGGCCTCAATGGTGTCATAAGGTACATCTTCGAAACTATGGATTCTCAACTACATTAATATGCTGTGAGATATCATCACTCGACTGGTTGCTAGCCAAATCAAAAGCCCAAGTTTCATTCGTCTACAATGCCAATGCCAGTTTTAGTCACCCCCGAATCCTTCTTACGGATTTTGTTTTTCTACATTAAATCTTTGCCCTCATAAAGGGATTGTTGCCCCCCCTCCCGACTCTCAAGCCGGACGTTGACTCAAGTCTGTCCCTTCCTTTCTCTCGGCGAATCATATTGGGTACGCGCTGGGGGGTACCACAGTGTGCTCCTGTTTCCCAAAACATTGTAATGAGGATGTTAATTGTCTATGACAGTACGAGGTGTACCCATCAGGGGGTTCCAGGGGCCTTTAATAGAGACCAGTCAGTTATTAGATGGGATTCTCACAGTCCATTAAGATGGAGTTAAGGTTAGGGACTTTTAAAGGTCCGCTGAGCTTCCGTGTTGCCTTCCTACTTTCTTGTAAAGTTTTTGGGCAGAAGGGTAGGGGTTGCTTTCAGAAGAAACATTTCAGAGTATGCGACGTCATGTACGTTTATACACCGGTTTATATTTGTGTCTGGGTCCGGTCTGGGTTTGAGACAGAACAATTTGCAGCCTTGACTTCCTGATGAGTTTGTATGAAAATAAGATGCATGTGGTTTTACCTTGTCCTATTCAGTCATACGTTATACTTTAATGGTTCTTTTATGGGTTTCGATGTTTATATTGTATTTTATTAAAGGCCAAGAGTGCATATTAAATAGAGGGTAGTGAGTTTTACTTCCTGCAGTCAAGGGAAGAGGCAAAGCAAAAATATCAATAAAGCAAATTGAATGTCAAATGAAATCAGTTTGCTAATATGATTTTTAAAAACTGATGCTGAAGTAGAAGAATTACAATTTAATAATTTGATTTTTTTTTTTTTTTTTAAAATACATCTACTGTATGTAATTGTACTTCAGTGACCTCTATAGACCGTACTTTGGCAGGATCAAATAGACTCAAACGTATGCGTATACACTCTTGCACACGCACATACTCATCCCTTATTGTGTGAAACAGATTCAATACATCTTAATTACTTTGAATGGAACAGAATTCATTAATCGAGCAAAAATGTTTCCATTTACATTAAAAATTTTGAATAAATATATATATATATTTTTTGAAAAAGCTAATATAGAGGTAAATAAACAGGTAATATATTTGGGAAGATATTCAAATTAAATTTTATTCAACTATGTGTTAATTTACTTTATCTATTCATTTATTCATTTGTTTTAATTTGTAGGTGTGTTTTAAGTTTTTTAATGATTTGTATTTACATTAATCAATTCTTAATTCAATAATTTATTAAAATATGTAAATAAACTTGTCTAATGTATTTATTCAAGACATTAAATTAATTCAGAAATAATTTTGCTGTGTAATTTAGTGTTTTATTAATTGTTTTTTCATGGGTTCATTAATGTATGTATTTATTTAGTCAAAAACACCAGTTTTTATAAAACAATAACATACCTCACAGACCTCAGAGCATGTTTGTTAATTTGAAAATTTATTTTGGGCGGCATGCAACTGAAACACATGACACTAACAGGGAGAAATCTTTTATAATGTAGAGGATTGTGTGAGAATTATATGAGAAGTATTTAATAATTTCAAATTTTGTATTTTGGACATCATTTTCATTCCTTAGTTTTTGTTCAATGTAAATTCCTCCTCAAATTCCTCCTTTTCTCCCCAAACAGCTACAGTTTAACTGGAGGCCACGGACAGTTCTCCATCAACCCGGCGACCGGACAGATTATCACCAGCTCCCTGCTGGACCGAGAGGAGCGAGCCAATTACCAGCTGCTAGTGATGGCGACAGATGGAGGGCTGCCGCAAGGCCTGTCCAGCTCAGCCACCGTGTCCGTGACAGTGGCCGACATCAACGACAACCCACCGCGCTTCCATCACCACCCTTATGTCACCCATATCCCCGCCTCCACAGCAGCAGGTAAACATTTAGACACTCTTTTGAAATCCATAAACAACATTTCCAACGATCTCCTCATAATCTTAATGCCAGTTAAACATAACTGAAATATGAAATAGGATTCACAAATATGCATGGTTTTTCAAGTTGAAATGTTCGTAAAAATTCACAAGATTTTTCAAAGAAAACCAAAAACAAATTTAAAGAATAAAATTGTTTTTTTTTTTTCAAGAAAAAAATTGGTCATAATATTTACAAGGAAATTGCTTTTAATTGGACAAAAGCTAAAATACAGTTGTGTATTTTCTAAAATTATACAACTTAGTAAGCAGAAAATGTATGGATATATGGAGACAAATGTACAAAGTGAGCTACTAAGAATTATAAAATGTCCAACAGTGCAGTAATACAGAAGTGTGCAAATAATGCCAAGAGTTAATGCTGAAGGCAAAGACTGCAACTCCAGTACGAGCCCGTTCCCTACCAACCACCAGTCTAACAGTTTTATAATATTTAAATACAAATGATTTCCTTCCTTGTAATGAGTAATTCTGTGTGTCCAGGTTCCTTGGTTTTTGCTGTTACGGTCACAGACGAAGACGCTGGATCCAACGCCCAGTTACATTACTCCCTGATGGGACACAATTCTGACAAATTCAAGATCGACCCTGTACGAGGTGCAATCACTGCCAATGAGAAGCTGACGGGGTCCTCTGAGGTTACCCTCACGGTCCGGGTAAAAGATGGTGGAGCCAACCCCAAAACTGACACGACCACTGTGACAGTCCGCTTCGTCAACGGAGGCAACTTCCCTGTCATCAAGTTAAAGGAGCATGCATTCACCTTCCCTGAGAGCCAGCCAACCAATCACCTTGTCACAACCGTGACAGGATCTTCCAGGAGGGGCGGGCCGTTGTCATACTACATCGCCAGTGGTAACCTGGACAACGCCTTTCACGTTGACCAGCTGTCAGGCGACCTAATCATCAGGCATCCTCTGGATTATGAGCATATTCAGAAATACGTTCTCTGGATTGAGGCCAGAGATCAAGGCTTTCCACCATATTCGTCATATGAAAGAGTGGACATTACTGTGCTGGATGTGAATGACAATCACCCCACATTTGATAAGGACCCCTTCCATGCTGAGATACTGGAGAATCTGTCACCCCAGCGGGTGCTGATGGTCTCTGCTGTAGATTTGGATAATGGACCTAACGGGCAACTAGAATATGCCATCATGGATGGAAACAAGGACAACAGCTTCAGCATCAGTCGAGCTACCGGTGAAATACGAACCACCAGGCCGCTTGACCGTGAGAAGGTTGCCCAGTACACATTGAAAGTCAAAGCCACGGACCGAGGGTCACCGTCTAAAAACTCTGCAGTCAAAGTGAAAATCAATGTGCTGGATGTAAATGACAACGCCCCCCGGTTTTCAAAGATCTTTAGCGCTACTGTGGCCGAGAATGCACCCGTAGGTTATACGGTCACTAGAGTCACCACCACAGATGAGGACGCTGGAGCAAACGCTATCAGCCGATATTCAATCACAGACACCAGCCTTCCATTTAGTATTAATGCATACACAGGAGACATAACAATAAGTAGGCCACTCAACAGGGAGGACACAGACCACTTCATTGTCAAAGTGTCTGCCCACGACTCCGGCTGGACAGTTAGCACAGATGTCACCATATTTATAACAGATATCAACGACAACGCCCCCAGATTTAGTCGTCCATCATATTACCTTGACTACCCCGAACTGACTGAGGTGGGCTCCTTGGTGACGCAGGTGTCAGCCACCGATCCCGATGAGGGTTTCAATGGAAAGATATTTTATTTTATTCGGTCCCAGTCGGAGTATTTCAGAATTAACGCCAGCTCTGGAGAGATATTTGTGAAGCAACAATTGAGATATTTGAATTCAACAGGCGCAAGCAGTTTGAACATCAATCGTCACAGTTTTATCGTCACGGCTTCAGATCGTGGCCTCAAACCTTTGATGAGTGAGACGACGGTCATTGTGAATATTGTTGACAGTAACGATAATCCTCCCGAGTTTGATTCACCAAACTACTTTACACCTGTCACAAAGAGTGTCAAAGTTGGTACCAGACTTTTAAGAATTACAGCTCTCGACAAAAAAGACTTTGGCCTCAACTCTGAAGTTGAGTACTCAATTACAGGAGGTAACAGCTCTAGTAAATTCAAATTAGATAAAATCAGCGGATGGATTACTGTTGCATCACCCCTCACATCTGACTTAAATAAGCTTTACCTCATGGGTGTCACAGCCAGCGACAGAGGAAATCCGCCTTTGTCGGCACAAACAACAGTGCGAATCGCCGTCACGGAGGAAAACCATCACACACCCGAGTTCTCGCAAAGCCAAATCACAGCTACAGTCCCAGAAAGCCTTGTTGTGGGAACAGCAATAAGGACCCTATCTGCCAGAGACAAAGATAAAGAAATGAATGGCCTCATCAAGTATAATATCACGTCAGGCAATAGCAAGGGGTTGTTTGCACTGAATAGTAAAACAGGTGTGTTATCCTTAGCGCAGCCCCTGGATTTTGAAGAAAACCAACAACACGACCTGAGAGTTTCAGCCACAGATGGTGGTTGGATTGCAAAATCCAGCTATGTCACTGTCACAATTCACGTGACTGATGTGAATGACAACCCTCCCATGTTTGATCCAGATGAGTACTACCCTGTTGTACAGGAAAATGTTCCAAGTGGCACCACAGTATTGAAAATGAATGCCATCGATCGCGATTCAGGAACGAATGCGGTCATGGCCTATGTCATACAATCGTCAGACAGTGATCTCTTTGTTATTGATCCCAACACAGGCACCATCACCACTCAGGGCTTCTTAGATTATGAGGCTAAACAGGTCTACTATTTGACAGTGAAGGCATTCAACGTCCCAGACGAGGAACGCTGCAACTTCGCCAATGTCAACATTCAGCTAAAGGGAGCCAATGAATATGTACCTCGCTTTGTCTCCAAAGAGTACTACTTTGAAATCTCTGAAGCTGCTCCAAAAGGCACAGTGGTTGGGGAAGTTTTTGCAAGCGATCGTGACCAAGGTGACGACGGATTAGTCTACTACCTCATTTTTGGGAAAAGCAGGAGGAAAGGTTTTGGCATCAACAAGAAAACCGGACAGATTTATGTCGCAGGTGTGCTGGACCGCGAGAAAGAGGAAAAGATTTCACTTCGAGTGTTGGCCAAAAACGCCGGTGCTATCCGAGGTGCGGATATTGATGAGGTTTTTGTGAACATCACAATACTTGATGCCAATGATCCTCCTGTCTTTTCTCAAGAGTTGTATGACGTGCAAGTTAGTGAAGGTCTCGCACCTGGTGGTCTGGTTACGTTTGTGAGTGCTGAAGACTCTGACTCTGTCCCAAGTTGGAGCCGATTTTCCTACTCAATTGCACCAGAGTTTGATAAAAAGGTTTTCACTATTAACCCCAAAACCGGCCAAGTGTCTGTTGCAGCTGCGCTAGACCGAGAAATAACGCCTGTGTATAATCTAAGCATTCTCGCTGTGGATACTGGCACACCTCCTTCAACTGGAAGCGCCATGCTGATTGTGAACCTGGAAGATATCAATGATAACGGTCCAAGTCTGACAACCACGTACGCTGAAGCAATGGAGAACCAGAAATCTGGAACTGCGGTCACCATATTAACAGCTTCCGACCCAGACTTACCACCAAATCAAGGACCTTACATATACAGTCTTCTCAGTTCTGGCTCTGCCAACAGCTATTTCAATCTAAGTCCAACTGGAATGCTAACCACAAGTCGGGAGATTGACAGAGAACAGATTAGTGACTTTTATCTCTCCATCGTGATCAAGGACTCTGGTACACCTCAAATGTCCTCCACAGGAACCATACACGTCAAAATAAATGATCAAAATGACAACCCTTCAGCGCCGAGGTCAATGGAAATCTTTGTTCACTACTTTGGAAACATATTTCCTGGAGGTTCTTTGGGAGATGTTAAACCCCAAGACCCTGACATTCAAGACAGGTTCCACTGCTCCCTCATTCCACCTTCCTCAGTGCTGTTTAATATTCCTACTGGAACATGCAACCTAAATTCAAAAGCACGTTCAGCAGATGGAAACTTTGAATTAACCATCCGAAGCAGTGATGGTGTCCATGGTCCTGTCAGCAACACAGCCCGGGTTCTCTTCATGGGTTTCACAAATGCCACAGTGGATAACAGCATTCTAATCCGTCTCCAGTCTCATGGAGTCAGAAACTTCCTCACAGACCACTACCTCAGCTTTTTACGCATTGCCAACTCTCAGTTAGCCGGACTGGGCACCGGGGTCCTGCTTTATGGTGCGTTTGAGCTCAACAACCAGACTTTCGTGATGGCAGCTATCAAACGAGGACATGGGCAATATGTGAACCCCAGTGGTGTAGCCACATTCTTCCAGAGTATCAAAGATATCTTGAATAGACAGAGTGGTGTGCAAATAGATGCTGTGGACCACGATCCATGTACACGTAACCCGTGCCAGAACGGAGGCAGCTGCAAGAAGCGCCTCACTGTTGGACCCGATATGAAAACAGAAGAAAGCATCCCGGTCATCCTGGTATCCAACCACCCGCTGCCACCTTACGCTTGCAGCTGCAGGCCGGGATACACAGGAGCTGTTTGCGAGACTGACGTCGATGAATGCCAGCCGTCGCCTTGTCACAATGGCGGCACTTGCCACAATCTGGTAGGGGGATTCTCCTGCACCTGTCCTGAAGGTTTCACTGGCATGGCGTGTGAGAGGGACATAAATGAATGCCATTCCAATCCCTGCAAGAATGGGGCACTGTGCCAGAACTTCCCCGGCGGCTTCAACTGCCTGTGCAAATCCGGATTTGCAGGTACTACATATACACAACAACACACACACACACAGACACAGCAGTCACGTTTTATGTCAGACCACTCCGTCAGTGATACAGATAAAAAACATAGGTGGGACATTGGATACACTCTCATGAAATCTAAACAGCTGACAGCTCACACTCCAAAGACAATATTTGCTTTTGAGTCTGAGGTGTCACATTCCTATAGTTGCTAGAAAATCTTTAAGGTTGTTTGATGGGTTGGGTATCAACTGAATATCAGGCAGCCATGTTTGCTTTAATAAAAAGGAAGCTGTGAGGCTGACCCTGCTCCAGAGTGGAGGCTATTAGTCTGTATCACATTGCATCATGTGCCTACACAGAGCTGACCACACACACCGACGCAATTATCCAACTGTAATCTAACTTTGTACTGTATGATCTACTAATCACCGATCCCGGCGCTTGACAAATTGGCAGCTTTATACAAGATCCAATCAGGGCTTTATGTTGGAAAATTAATGACCACTCAGACTTGTTAGCTTGGCTAAAACTGGGAGCTGATTTTAATTGGCGTTACACAGGACACTCATTTTGATAGGGGCTCATTGTCCAGTTGCCACATCTGAAAGACATTTTCAAAGCAAGGCAATTTTCCCCCAGTCTAGTCATTACTGTCCATTTTTATTATGACAATAAAAAAATGAGCACGTCTAAGTTTCATCAAGATAAATGACCCTCCAGAGGAAATGCACCTATTGACTTACAGTAGTTTGCATGCCCGCGCCGTGAACTTTAGTCTTCCTGTTTTCCTGAGCTGGATTTTTGGCAGTCGGCTCGCTCTCCATTAAACAAGTTTTCTTCAGCATTTATGGCTGCAAGCGTACTCGCAACCCTTTATCGTCTGCCTGTTTGCCATGCACCATTCCTGCCTTGGCCATGTCTGAGTCCCATTGGTATTATCAATGTCACATTCCTCATATTTTGATGTTCATTACGCTCTCCCAGCCCGTTTCGTTTCAACAACTCGTGTTCATTTTAGATGTTTGTCTTTCAGCACTGCAACAAATTCACTTTGTTCTAGAATCATTTGATCTTGGATTGGGCCTCCCAATATGTTTAGTGTGAAGAGTCTGCCAGTAATGTGGACTTTTCCTCCTATGAATATTTCAAGATGCTTTGGCTCAATTTGAACTGGGAATCATAATTTGAAATGGGAAAACGCACTTGAGTCAGTCGGATTTTACTTTTATGTCACATACTGTATATAAAAGGGCAAGCTTATTTGATCAACTCACAATCAGGTAATGAAAGCTTTGTGTCGAGCCTGTGTTCCCACTTATTGTTTTCCGATATTTTCCACCACTCCATCGTGTTAATGCGTGTTGTCTTGTGAACCCAGGCAAAACATGTGATTCCATCATCAATCACTGTGAGTGTAACCCATGTTTTAATGGCGGCTCCTGTCAGAACCGGGTGGATGGATATTACTGTCACTGCCCATTTGGTGAGTAACAACGAAGGCAACTTGCATACGTATTAGAAACCCCATTCCATTGAGGCCATTTTCCATTCATCAAATATTCTGTGCTGTCAACGTAACTTAAAGTCATCTGTCAATTTCTTATTTGTTCTCTTTTACTCCTCAGGGGTTTTTGGGAAACACTGTGAATTGAACAGCTATGGCTTCGAGGAGCTCTCCTATATGGAGTTCCCGTCCCTGGACCCTAACAACAACTACATTTACATCAAGTTTGCAACCCTGAAGAACAATGCCTTGCTCATGTACAACCACGACAACCAGACTGGAGACAAGGCTGAGTTCTTGGCCCTGGAGATCTTTGAGGGACGGATGCGCTTTTCCTTCAACTTGGGAAGCGGAACATACAAACTGATGACCATGATAAAAGTGTCCGACGGGCAGTTCCACACAATCATCGCCAGACGGGCTGGGATGGTAAGGGCGGACGCTTTTATGGGACATGTTTGAGGTTTAAAGCAACAGCTAAATTGTGTAAAAGGAAGAGGAATGCAGAATAGAACACAAGTTTATGTCCTGAGGTTTCCTTGCTCAAAAGCAGCCAGCTTGTTGTTTGCACCATCAGATAATTGCAGTCTCCCAGACCACTGGTAGCTTGGCTTCCAGCGTCCATGGTTTGTAATTACAATTCTATTGCTTGTTTGTGAGTTACCATATAAGGAGTTAAAACACTGAAATTGTGTCTCTTGAATGAGAAGCTTCACCCTGCCAGACATTCAGCGGCAAGGAAACTGTGAGAAGAATCCATCCAAGCTTTTATAAAATAGGCGTCCCACTGGACTGCAAATCTCTCCCACAGAGCATTGGGAACGTCACTGGGGGACCTGCTAGAACAGTTAATTTGTTGGTTTGAGTGCTGACTGATAGTTTGTAAAGTAATATGGGGACTGTGGAAGTGAACGGAAAGAATAGGATCCTTCAGTTTTCAGATCATAAGGCAGTGGGCCAGTCGGAGATTAGCATGAGAAGCTAATGTTCTCTTGAAGTAAGGGCAAAACTCCAAGGTTTGATTAATTTGGGCTGCCCAATTCTTCTAGCCACAACTGAAGCTGCAATCACAATCTTGTTTAGAGAAACAATGAAACAAACGGGTACAAAACTTTATGCTGAATGACAGGTCCAATAAATCAGTATCAACAACAAACCCCCCATATGAGCAAGTAGAGTTTGACGAATTAGCCCTTGGTGCAACTCATTGAACTCTTGATTGCTTGGACTATTAGAGCCAGATTAAAACGGCACGTCCAGCACCTCCGCTACAGTAGACACCAGCGCCACTGGTTCTTCCAAAAACAGCTACATTGGTGCTCTCCTCATATTCCCTCAGCCACACACAAAAGCACTGCGGACAATCTTTCAAAGCCTTTGCGGAAAAAGAAACAACAAACCTCTAGACCGCATTACGACAGGATAGTGAGTAGCGTTTCTAAGGCTTTACGGCCTTTGATTGCTCGAGGTTCGTACAATGTTCATGTTGTTCGGACATTTTTATGGTGCTTCAAAAGGGTCATGTTGTTGTGTGTGTGCCTCATGTGTGGCGAGGAGAGAAACGCATCGGGGCTGTGGATGATTTGTGTTCTGAGCTCCAACGCCAGTGTGCTCCATGTTTGCACAAGATCCAGCAGGGGTGCAGTGCAGTCCCCTCAATTTTGTGATTTTTCTGCACTTTCACACAGTTTTGGGGGCTCATTTTTTTAGCAATCGAGTAATTTTCTCACCGAACCACAGAGCCATGACTATATCAGTTTGACAGCTGAAGAAAGGTTTCCTGTAATGTAGTCCATTATCATGGCACCCTCCTAAATACATTTGCTGGATAATCACTTGACACCATTCTGAACATTGGTCCTCAATAGATGCCCCCTGAATAAGAGCAATGTCATTCAACCACTTTGTCTTCTCTGGTCAATATGGTCAGAAATTCACAGCAAATACAATTCATAGCATTCATTGAAGCCACTCAAATAGCTTCCTCACGGCAACTGTGTAAATTGAGTGAGAAAAACAAAGAATGACTCTCAGCAAAATACAAAACGCAGAATTTGGAAAAGGTTTGAGACTAAATTACAATGAGACAGATGGATTTGTAGGCGATTTTGTTTTACAATCGCTTGCATTTCTTTGCTGTTCACAGCAGCCGCGTGGGAACGCAGATCGCCTTTGTACCACGCCAAAAAATTTAAATAGACCCCTCCTTCATGATTGTATGAAACATTAGATTACATACCTAAATTGTGTTTCAACCTCAAAAAGTGTCCAAAGCAAGTGCTCAGGCTTGGCACCGTCATTAGTCAACTCGTACTACTACGTTCCATAAATATTCATCCAGACCCAAGTTCAACTGAGCTGTGTGTGGAATGCGACGAAAGTTCTGCCTGACCCTAATTATCACCAGTGAGAAACTTGCTGACAGGCTGTTTGTACTTTTGACGGAGTAACAACTGCTGCACACAAGGGCCGATTGTGCGATTCGGATTCTTTGCAACTTCCAAAACTGTTGGCATGTGTACAAAGTGGAAACTTTGGTTAATTGGATTTGTCTGGGATGAATCCCCGCCACGTGACCCACAATGTGCTGTCCCGCAGGCCGCCTCATTGACCGTGGATCTGTGCGGCGACGACCAGGAACCAGGCTACTGTGCCGTGAGCAACGTGGCTGTTCACACCGACTGGTAAGACAAAATCACACACACATGCTAGAAGTTGTTTTTTTCCATTCCTCTCCTCAGTTCAACCGTATGCACTAAAATTGAGTTGACACATCCAATTCCTCAGCTTGGAAAACTTAAATAATTATAGCAGAATCCAAATGTTTTCTTCCACCTGTTATGATGTTTATTCTACTGTGTAGCACAGTAAATCACCCCCCCCAAAAAAAATATAAAATTCAATGCACATTTCCCATCAGCGCATGCTAGCTGAGCATTTGCCAAAGTTTTGTCAGGATTTGCGTGTCTGTCGATCGTCATCGTTTAACCAAAAACGTTTCTGGCCTTTATAAGAGGGACGTAAAATTATCCCGCCAATAACAGCGGCGGCAAAATTGCCGAGTACTCAAGGAACGACTTAGCAGTGTAATTTTTGTGTGGTGTTAATGAGTTTTCCTTCATCCTGGCTCGGCTATTGTCTCGCAACAGCTCATAGTCGTCGTGCCGAGCGCCACGTCGGGAACAAGTGAGGTAACCGTAGAAGCGCACTTGGCTGAGGTCACTGTGGCTAACCATGCCAAGTTGTCCTCAAATAAAAATTTGGAAAGGTTTTTCTTTCTTCTCAACAATATGTTTGTTCCAGCTTGAACGTGAGCTCATTTGTCATCCTTAAGGAACACAACGCCTGAGAAATTTTGTTCGGAACAACTTTTGTGCTGGCAAGTTCATGATTAAAATCCCATATACGTACTTTTTTTTTTTTTGTAATACACGTTTTTTTTCAGACACATCATGTAGTTTCTGCAAAGCTAACAAGGGCGACAACAAGTGGACAACAATAACAAGGGAGCCCTTTGAGGAAAACCAAGACCTTGAGAAGCTAAGACTTTGAGCCATTGAGGATATCTCAAGACAAATTCTTGGTTAAAACTAAGCGTTTGAGGATATCTCAAGACAAATTCTTGGTTAAAACTAAGCGTTTGAGGAGTTGACGAATATGATTTTAATTATAGTCTTAATCTTCATGTGCAAAGAACTTTGTCAATGTTTTGACAACAGTAATAATATTGTCAAAGTTTCGAAATAACATCATACTTAAATGGGTCATTTAGCCACCTGCTTTTGATCGGAATGAATCAATCAGTAAATATATGTCTGCCGTCAATCGCTTGCTTAAAGCATGACCTTCATTATGAAAGGTTGTCGACACTTGGAAAAAAAGGGAGTTTGCTTTTCCATTTGCTTGGCTTCAGAAATGGGGAAGATGTGGTCTGAGTGAAGGACAGTTGTGTGGATACTGATTTGTGTTTATTGCACAGCCACAATATGCCAACATTTGATTGTGGATCTCTTTTGTATGTGCAGGATCCTGGACGTGAAGCCCAATCGGCTCTCAGTGGGGGGCGTCAGGTCAATGGAGTCCGTCCTCCACCGCCCCGGTCAGGTCGCCACTCATGACTTTGTGGGCTGCATCATGGAGTTGGCTGTCAATGGACGCCCGCTGGAGCCCAGTCAGGCGCTGGCATCACATGGCATCCTTGACAGGTCTGCACCCCACCCCAACTCCCTTCAGTCCTAATTTCATCCTTTCTCCATCTTATATCGCTTGCTCCCATCTGTCTGTCTTGCCTCTCGCTGTGGGACATCTGCTCGGCTTTTGCAGACATTCTCTAAAGCTGTGCGATACCAGAAACCGGTTGCAGATTTTTTTTCGTAGAAGCGAGGGGAAATCTTTTATATGCAAATCAATCCGAATTTCGTTCCGGGAGTGTGCATCTGCCTCTTTTCTTGGAGATTCTTTTGGGCCTGTCAAACCGACAGATCTGATTGTCCTTTATTATTTTAGATGCCCAAGACTGGAGGCAGCCTGCACCGCAAGCCCCTGCAGACATGGGGGGACCTGTCTGGACCACTGGTCTTGGCAGCAGTGCCAATGCGTGGACGGCTTCACTGGCAAATACTGTGAAAAATGTAAGTCAATGTGTCTTTGAGGTGTCTCCAGAATGAATTTAATTATGCTTTCAATATTATTAATGATTCCCCCATTGTATGAGTCATTGTGTTGGTCATGACGCCAGCTGCCTCCATCTCAGCTTTGTGTCTTTAATTATAAAAGTATTCACAGTGACGACTTACAATTGTAATGCCAGTGACTTTTTCCGGGTGCCGCTGTTCTGTGTCAACCTAGCTATTTTCCGGCGTTGCTGCAGTAGCAGAGGCGGGACAGGCTTGTCATTTTGGACACTGGAAACATACTTCTGAATTTTAGGTTATCAAATGAAGGAAAATAGATGCAATTTTGCAGGATGATGATGTTATGTTTTTATGTGAAAGAAAGAAGAATCTTGTTAATTTTAATAGCTGGCCTAGATAGCAAAAATCATTCAAGACATTTTTTCAAACTGTTCGGAGCTGTTTCTGGACACTAAAGCAAGAACACTGTTAGGGGTGCCAAACTTATTTATGATCCAAAAATCGGCCATCCAAGATTACTGTGTTATTATACTATCAACTCAAATGTATGTTGTTGCAAGCAAAATGACTTTTGTTCTAGAAGCAAGAAGTATTGACATTATTTTTTAAATACACAATTGGGACTGTGATTGACTGGCAAAAAGTTCAAGGTCCACCCCACATGTCTACCAAAGTCAACTGGGATAGGCTCCAGCGCACCAGAAATTCTAAGGAGGAAAGACACTAAAGAAAATAGTTGAATAGATAAGCAGTTGGAGGACGCCTGATGGGATAGTCTATAACGATGCATTTGTGGATAAACACAAGATTAATAGGGTATAAGGAGTATAGGCGACATCACCACCTATCAAATTTCAAGGGTTTCAACAACCCTGCTGTTTTTCTTGCACGCAACTCATAATGTAGACGACCAAGATGAGGTTTATTAAACTGGGTGTTTGACAGCTGTTTGTCTTATTCTTCTGTCTTCATAAAAAAGACCCTGAAGAAAAAAATGTGTGGTGCAGCTGTGCATCTTTCAGCACCTCGGAAGGTGAAGACAGAGTGATGGTGTTGACATAGCTGGTGGGAGCGATCCTGCCTGGCATTTCTGCAGAGGCAGCGTTATCACAGTGGCATTGTTATAGATATTATTGTCCGTGGAAAACCTCAACCTAGAGTACATTTCGTAATAGAGGATATATTTCCCGAAATAATTACTCTGTTCAAGTAAGGTCTGTTATGTGCTAACATTGTAAAAAGAAGGGAACCGATGTAACGTTAAAACAACAAAATCATTGTCAAGTCATTGATGCAGTGACGAACTTGCATGAGACGAGATAAAAAGATGCCATGCCACTCACTTTCCGGCGTATTTCGTGTTATAAATCGTAGGAAGCAGCCCGGACAGAGACCTGTGACAGATTTCATATCCAATGACGACTTTGAAAAATAAAAGCTGGATTTGTAGTTCTGGCTGGTAAGGGGGAAAAAAACGTAGTAAATATCCAGTTGAGAACAAGGAGTTAAGATTAAGATATTGAAGAGTTAAGATTAGATAAGGATTCAACATTGAGGAATTACAATTGAGATTGAATTCCAAATATTACAACATTCCATGTCTACTCAAGCAACACTTTGAGACACTTTGGTTACACGTGTACTGTACTAATATTCATCTCACTGACACATGGGACCCTCTTAACGGCCTGCATACTTCAGTTTGGCTTTGGTATCTGTAATTATGAGTGAGAAATGGAGGCCCAATTTGTGGTTCTGGCTGTTGAATAAGGAAAATAACTGACACATGAGTGTGCAGCAGCTGCAGAGTGAGCAACGATTCAAAGCCACTGGAGAACTTTGAACAATGAAACAGATGATGAAGATTCTTTGGCCCGTCTGTTTTGCAGATATCACGGCTGACACTGCGCTATCCCTGGATGGGACCGGCCGCCTGGACTATGCCTTGAAACAGGGCCCCAAGCGGGACGTCCTGCTCAGGCGGTCATTGCAGGGCGGGATCCATGACCCTGTCATGCCTAGCCGTCTGGAGGTCAAGTTCAGGACACGTGGCAAGAGTGGCACATTGCTGCACGTGCAGGAGAACAGTAACTACACCACTGTTAAGGTAGGAGCACGGATATTTTCTCATTGTAGCAAATAGACTCTGCTCTCACCTCCTACTTGTCCAGTACAATAAATGTATGACCAGCCATTTCCACGCATGAGATCCATGTGAGTAGCAAACAGGCTGTTGCTTCAGTTAAACAGCATCAGATTGATCCGACTTATAAATAATGAAACACAGCAGCTCTGGAATCAAATGTTTTCCAAGGGAAGTTAATGCCCCTGAAGTATTGAAAATGATCACGGGAGGAAGTCTGGAGTTTGACTTATCAGCGCCAAGGAACAAAACAATCATTAAGAAGGACGACTGAGTCGGCATTATGTGAAAATCCACTTCTGTTGGTGTTTTTCAGGTGGATTATTAAGTCAAAAGACAAATAGAAGATCCACTTTTCCACTTCTTGAGTTAAGACTACATCAAGAACAAGACAGATGTTAAAACCATGTTTTTTGGAGATAAAATTAAAAATGTTGTACCCAATTTAAGACAAGTTAATACCTTAAGGAGTTAAAATTATGACAAGATTAAGACTTTGGAGAGTGGAGGGCTACAACAACACAAGAGTTTCCTAAAATAGAGTTTGCGATGGTGAGACCAAAACTTTGAGGAGTAAAGAGTAAGACTCAAGGGATTTAAGTCTGTGACAAGTTAAGACCAAAACTAATTGTTCAGTTAGTTAAGAATGGATCCAGAAGGGTGCTGTGAGTTAAGGAACGACTCAATTAATTGATAGATGGCCCAAAACTCTGTTATCCTCCCTCAGATGAGAAATGGCAACATCCACTACATCTCGGATGCAGGCGTGGCAGGCAAAGTGGAGCGAACCATTGGGGACGTGGTGCTGTCTGATGGTCTGTGGCACACCCTTTTGCTGGTGAAGAACAGCTCCAACACCTTGATGCAAGTGGACAATAGCCACTCCCGCATAATCCAGCTTCCTACCCAGGACTTTGGAGGTCTTGGCGTCCTCACCATTTCACTCGGAGGAATCCCGCCTGGTCCTGCACAGCAAAAAACTGCGGCAGGTGAGGTTCTACAAAGGTTCTTTGACTACTGCTCTTGATGGAAGTTGTGGTGAACATACAGACTATTAAATATGGTCCAAAGATGGTACATTAGGGATGTCCCCAAAATTCAGATTTTGCCATCAAATCATTATTAGGCACTTGGAACTGCAGTGCAAATCTCACCTCATTGTGGTGTTTTTGGAAATATTGATGCAGTACTACAGTGGGTCCTGGTGTCTCTTATGCATGAGCACACACCTAAGTACATATTTCTCTTGTATGTACTAGGCAATACTTTCGTTAACTCAAAGACATGAATGTTGTTCTGATTGCCAACCATATCTGGTGGCCAATTTATTGAAATTTGACACTGCTAAAATGTGCCTGTTTTGAATTTATAATACTTGAAGAAATGTTGCTTTGTTAAATATCAGTAATGGGGGGGGGGGGGGGGTGTTTTTGTCTTGTTTCCTGTGGTTTTGACCTAAATCATGGTTCAGATATCCCCTAAATTGTGTTAGGGACGCTTTGGAAAAGGTGAACCAGAGTATTTCCAGACAGATGGAATGTGGCATAGTAAATTTTCCATTTTTCTGGGGACGGAAAATGAATCTAATGCCACAGACTAATATGGTAAAAATCATGATTTGTTAAGGGAGGGCATTTTTCCGAGCATGCAGACTCTGTCAACTCTGACCTCAGCAGTGCAGCACATCTTCAGTGTTTTACGATCAAACACAAAATGGCCTGAATATGCACTGCAATGAATTTAATAATAAAAAAATATATATTAACATCACTGAGGCAGTGTTGTTTGACAACACACAAAGCCAGAGATTAAATTACATACAGACAAAGTTATCGAACACAGATGTATGTCTGGAAGCTACAACAGCTCAGACAATAGACTCATTTTTTTTTAATAGAACACTTTCCATTTTTCTTTATGTAAATCCACAAGCTAAGCATGTATTTTTTTCTCTACCAATTAGCTATCCAAACAATATTCCTTTTGTTGTGAGTCGAGCTCCCAGTTCCTGTTTGTTTGAGAGAAAGTGAGCAAGCATCAGCCCCAGGAAATCACTCAATTATATCACTTCAGAAAACTGTTGCCTCTAACAGCTGTTTATTTTCCCTTATTTTTTGTCCGTAGGTTTTGATGGCTGCCTGGCCTACGTGAAATATAATGGCGAGAATCTGCCTTTCACTGGAGAACATGGCCTTGTTGCGTTAACCAAGACCAGTTCATCAGTCAAGATGGGTTGCAGAGGTCCAAACTTGTGCGAGAGTAGCCCATGCTGGGATGGCCTGATGTGCATCAACCAATGGTACACGTACCAATGCGTCCCACCAGGCGACTGTGCCTCCAGTCCCTGTCAGAACCACGGGAGCTGTGTGCCAGACTCCCATTTGGGTTTCACCTGCGTCTGCTCTGAGTTCTACACCGGAAAGACGTGCGAGACCCAGGTGGCCTGCCTGGGTGTCCAGTGCCCTCAAGGGACCACCTGCAACACGGCCAACAACGGTGGTTTTATCTGCCGTCCAAATCCCGCAACGGAAGCCATGGTTCTCCCTATTTGGGCAGTACCCGCTATCGTGGGTAGCTGTGCCACAGTGCTAGCTTTGGTTGTGCTCAGTCTCATCCTGTGCAACCACTGCAAGGACCGCAATAAAACCAAAGTGCCAAAGGATTCCAAGGAGAAGAAACCCAAGGAGAAAAAGAAAAAGAAGAAGGGGAGTGAGAACGTGGCATTCGATGACCCAGACAACATCCCACCATATGGAGATGACATGACAGTCCGAAAGCAACCAGAAGGGAATCCCAAGCCGGATATCATTGAGAGGGAAAATCCATATCTGATCTACGATGAATCCGACATTCCTCACAACAATGAGGCAGTCCCGAGTGCTCCTTGTGCCCCTTGTAATGGTCCCGAGGCCGATATTGAGCACTACGACATTGATAACGCCAGTAGCATTGCACCGTCTGACGCAGACATCATCCAGCACTACAAGCAGTTCCGAAGCCACACTCCCAAATTCTCCATCCAGAGGCACAGCCCGTTGGGATTTGCAAGGCAGTCCCCCTTACCACTCGGTGCCACTAGTTACTCTTACCAACCTCAGTATACTCAAGCGCTAAGATCCACCCCACTCAGCCACGCCCACTCGGCTTGCCCCACGCCGAACCATCTTTCCAGACATTCCCCAGCCCCATTCACCAAGCCGTCCTCCTTTTACAGAAACACCCCGACCAGGGAGCTTAACCTTGCTCGCCGTGAGGGCAGCCCCCTCGACCTGCACAATGACATGTGCCAGCCACCGCCCATGTTCAACTACGCCACCCGGCTGGGGAGGCGCAGCAAGAGTCCACAGACCATGGCAAGCCATGGCCACACGTCCCGCCCGGGGAGTCGGCTCAAGCAGCCTATTGAGCAAATTCCCCTGGAGACGGGCCCTCCCGTAGGACTGTCCATCGAGGAAGTGGAGCGGCTGAACAATCCGCGTCCTCGCAACCCCAGCATCTGCAGCGCCGATCACGGGCGCTCCAGCTCAGAAGAGGACTGCCGCCGGCCTCTCTCACGAGTCCGAAACCCTGCGGACGGCATCCCTGCCCCAGAGTCCTCTTCGGAGAGTGACTCACATGACTCCTTCACCTGCTCAGAGATGGAGTATGACCGGGAAAAACCTGTTTCTTACAGCTCCCGGGTCCCCAAGCTCTCGCAAGTCAATGAGTCTGACGCAGACGATGAGGATTACGGCGGGAGGCTGAAGCAGAGGCGATACTCGACCCGCCGGGCGGAAGGTGGTCCTGGCACAGCCCAGCTGCCGCCTACTGAGCATCACAACACACTGGCTCACAAACTGGGCCCGCCAGCTGGGGCATTCAACTGGGACAACCTCTTGAGCTGGGGTCCCGGTTTTGGACATTATGTTGACGTGTTCAAGGACTTAGCAATGCTTCCTGAAAATGCATCTGCAAAGGACATTGAAATGAACAGTGGGGATGGCTCAGTCACCATTCTAAATGAAGGAGAAGCGGAACAATACGTATGAGACTATTTATTGTCACGTTGTAGATTATGGCGATGTTCTCCGAAAAGAACGTGGGACTATGTGTTTTTTTAATTGAAAAATAATGACGACTTTCAATGCAGTAAGGCAGTACCAACGGCACCTGAATCCACCTTGGAAAGGTTATACCAGTCTCCGTCCAGCTGTTCCGTCCTGCGTTGTTTGCACCCTTTGAAGAAGCCTACGTCTGAATTCAATTGACCTCCATACATGTTATCTCTCTGAAACCTTTCTGTTCCTTATTACTTATATTGCCTCTCCCTCACAGCCTGAAAGATAAGACGGCAGATTAAATTAACACTCCCAGCTGTTGAACGAAACAAAACTCCTGTTCATACGTTGTTCGTAGACTTTTAATTCCACTGCAAAGAAAGCATGTGCGTTTTGAAGGGACCGCACCTGCAGACACCGCGTGAAAGTAAGCACACACCGATTTTCACCTCGGGTTTTGTTTTCTCACACAAGACTGGCTAATTGCTCCAAGAGTGACGATGAATCAAGTCGTCTGCCTTACACACATTTGAGGATTACAGCATGGAGAGTAATATGTTGTTTGTTTTTTGTTTGGGTGGTATAGTTTGCATTTCAAATGCTTTGCCATTTTGATTTTCAATCAACATGATGACAACCGAAGGATTTTTTTTTTTATTAAACGACCCAAACAGACAAACAACGACTGTGTATATTGTTCCCACAATTCAAACGTGGAGTCTTTTGTCATTGGTGTCTTTGTCCATTATGTTGATATTATGTTGTAAGGTTGCTTGTTTTTTTTTTGTACGTTTTATTAACTTAAATTACTTAAGCTGTGTTTTTATGGATATTTTTTCATAAGCCGAAATGTATGTTCTTACTTTCGGGGAAAGTAAGGTTTAAAGACATATTTTTTACATGTGTTACATATGTAATGTCAGTATTTTCCACTTTTTATAAAACTATAACATGTTGTATGCTTTGTACTTGTAAAAAGCCAATAACATAATAAAAAAAAATATTTATTTAAAGCTGCTTATTGATTTTGTTGCCAACATTTTAGACAAAAGTCAGTGCAGTCGATCAGTACTAATATGGAAGTTGCAAAATAGAAAAACATTCTAAGGAAATGTACTTTTGTCCATAACACCGTGGAATTTAAATGCTCTTATTTTATGGGACGAGTGGCTATAGTTAGATGAAAATAGCTGTGAAAGTTGTGAAAATAGTTTGTAATGTTACAAGAAAAGCATTAATGAAAAGGAAATTGAGAGAAAAAGCTGTACATCAATTTGACAACGTTATAGAAATATATGAGAAATATTCTAATATGGAAAAAAGCAACATTAAAAAATCCATGGTAAACCAAAACTGTAATATTATATAAAAAAAATTGAAAAAAAATCAAAGGTGCTACTTGCCCTTTAGTCTGTTACAAACAATTGTGCAAATAATTCAGAATATTGACTTTTGAATAATGTTGACTTTATCCCTGGCCAAATTGATGAAACCTGAAGATGGACTTTTTGTCAAAATATCCAGCCCAGTTCTACGCAGAACAAATTTGAACATGATCAGAAAAAAGAATGCAATCTGGAAAATGTCTTGCGACAACCGAAAACCATACAGATGCTAATGTTTCCCACACTATATGACGATCCTGCCAGCTGACACTCTTTGAAGATTTTACAATCCATGATTGAAGGTGCGACCGAGGCACCCTTCAACTTCCCATAGATCTCACGCAGCGTTTTCCTACGAAGCCGCAAAATTTCATCAAACGTCGAATCGCCGTTCAAATGATTTCCATGTTGACTTAAGCAGTATTTATGAAAGGATGTGGCACAGGAGCTGCTGACATTGGCCTCTCAGAATAAATAGTTCAACCGCCACCTTTCTCCAGGGAAATGCTTATGAAGATTGATGATTATGAGCTACATCTATAGCACCTCCTTTAGTCTGCATTTATTCATCCTTCCATCCTTTAATGTAGCTCTGACTGAGAAGACATGTCCCGCATTTGACTATAAAAAAAGCAAGGATGGCGTGTAAACAAAACTTTACTTAAACTCTCCAGAGGACTGACAAGTAAATCAAAAGCAGAGTTTGTCTGCTGTTGTATGGATTTACAATTTAATTGCGTTCAATCTGCCTTGAGTCAAAGCTTGGAAGCAGCTCTGAAAAACAGCCACATTATACAGTTTATTTTACCTAAGTAGGTTCATCCTCAGTAAAAAACAAAACGCCACATCCGGGTTAGATTAGTTGATACTGTAACAATGGATGTACTTTCTAACATGTTACCAACATCACTCCCAATTAATTAGTAGTTCAGAAGAGCACAAAAAGAGTGGCTATTTGTACATTAATTACTTATTTAATTTATACATATGTAACTTCATATTTTTATAATCAATGTATTGTTAATTTTTTGTTATTTTTTTATCATTTAGGTCCCAATTTATGCAGCGCATAACAACCAATAAATAGACACATTTAATAATACAAAAACTTACTTGTTAAACTTGTATTCAACTTGAAAATGTTTATACTGCTATTAAATATCAAATTCAATCACATAATAGATCTAATATGTTACAGAAAAATAAAGGGCTTACCCCCAATAGAAGCCCGCTATCTAGTTGAGAAAAGTACTATTACTAAATAAAATAGCATTCTAAAAAGATCAATAAAATAACAAACACATGTGACGCATGTGTATTTATTTATTGTATACACTCATATTTATTGTTCATTCATCCTATAGTATTTCTTATATTAAATAATGATACATCAAAAATAAAATACGACCAATAAAAATAACACCTGTAATTTACCTTACAGATAAATACTTGCTATCGCAATATTGATCACAATTTA
This sequence comes from Syngnathus floridae, assembly GCF_059516105.1. Taxonomy (NCBI): domain Eukaryota; kingdom Metazoa; phylum Chordata; class Actinopteri; order Syngnathiformes; family Syngnathidae; genus Syngnathus; species Syngnathus floridae. The sequence continues at coordinate 8,716,678 of NC_142413.1, read as the reverse complement.
CTACTGTGCATATTAAAGTATATATATATATATATCATGTGATCACCCATTCCTTTCAGGTTAATGTTAAAAGTCACTTCCGCTTGAAAACCTTTCAAGGTCATCTTTATAGATGCCACATCTGCTCCACAGGCTGTGCGTGTTGTGGTTAGGATGTCAACCCTAACACGTGGACACAATTAGGAACAGTAAAAGTATTAACAGCACCACGGCCATTAATTGGGGCATGGTGTACAATTAAAGGGGAGTAAATTATTTGATATTTACACTTTAAGGACTTCTCATTTTAATGGGTGTAAAAATAAATAACAGCATATGTCTTTATTTATGCTTTTTAAATCATAGAATTGGAATGCTGAATTTCATTGAAATCATCTTTCCATCCATTTTCAACTCCACTTATCCTGTTAAGCCATTGTGATGTTCCATTGTGAACACATCATCCGCAAGTGCAAGCCAAATTAGCAACATCTGTTGCGAGCTTTGCACTTTCCGAAGAGTTCTGGATAGAAATACCAAACCAATGATGACTAATTTGTCCTTGAAGGTTGCTTAATGTTGGAATTATCGGACTAAATCAAATTAGGGCACGGCCGTGAAACACTGCTAATTGGGACCCTGGAGGAGTCCACCCCCCACCCCCCTAAGGATGCATAATAATAATACACATGCTGGTCATGTATCTTTCATGCATATTACTTTTCATGTGGGTCAACATGTAAACAACAGCGATTAGTTTCAATGGAATTACACATCGCTTGTCTGCTTGACTGCACCCACTCGTTCTCGACTCAAAACCGCTCTAAAGAATGCAATTTTATTGGCTTGAATTGTGTTACGTTTGGAGATAAACAAGTACATGCATGTGATGTATTATTGCTAAATAAAAAAAAAAAAAAAACAAGATGAATAGGCCTATTTTCATTTTCTTCATTTAGTAAAAGTTACATACTAACTATTATACTATTTAGTAAAACTTACACACTAACTACAAGTGCTCCAATGAATCTTTTTTTTTAATTAATTTATTTGTTGATTGTTTTGTTTAGATTCATAAATAATACTTATCCTTTTATTCTATTGGTTTGTCTCAAAATGGACAAAAATGAGTTTTCCATGAAAACAAATATTTGCAAATGTCTTATTTTGAATTAAAGATGGTATCAAATGATTTCTTTATGATCAAAATATTTATCTTTAATTTGATAATTGATTAGATTAGAACTATTACAAAAAAATTAAAACATTATAATATGACAACGTATAAAAATATGTTTTCTTGACAAAAGCCAATATGATGTCGAGACAAAACACTAAACAAAATTCATCTAAAACTATATGTTTACTTGTATGGCACGCTTTATCATTATTAGTGGCTAAAAAATTGGACAAAACATGAACCGCCGCTGGTACACCAATATTAGCGTACTTAATCGAAGATTTATTCGAGTATGCGTTGAATGGTCCCAAACGATCGAATCCAATAAAAACAATACATTCTCATTGTGTGACATCAATCGGCCGTCCTTGAACGTCAGCGCGAGACGCGGTGCATGCCAGTGTAAACCCACTTCACCTCCACACAGGATGCACTTAGCTTGAGCAAGCTCCAAAAACAGCTGCGCAGCGCCCTTGTGTCAATGTTCCCACCCTGCCGCATGCTCTGCTTGACTTGTCGGCCTTTAAATCAAGCCCTGGTAATGAGTCAACCTGTAGACACGTACATACTGGGGAAATACGACTGTTTGCTGACAACATGACAGCTGCGCCAATGGCCGTTAGAACAACAAAGTGGACAATTTACAATGATGTTTATATTAAGGGTGCGGCCTATTTTTGTACAAAGGGTTTCAAATAATGTTTTCCCATAAAACAACGTTGCTTAATTAAAATGATGGAAAAGGCTTCACGTAACTCAATGTAAGATTTGTCACAATTAAGCATCCGTATACTTTAAGACAAAATTATACGTTTATTTTTATCATGTGTTCAGTTTGATAAGTTCTCGGTTCAAATTGCCCAAAAGGTTCACCTGCGAATGGCAGTAAACAATATGAAGCCTCTTTTTTTTAAATAGTTTACAATCTGTGAACGATGTTATGCAAGTGAGTAAAGCCAAAAGCTGTGTGCTAAATTTCTTGCTGGCGCAGCAGTTTTCGCCACACTTGTCGAACATCATTAACCGATGTTTTGGTGTGGTCGCGGATGATGACTGATTGTTTGTCGGACGTGCGGTCCGGCGCAGGCTAAAAGCGGCGCTGCCGACGTCAGCGACGCCAACCGTGGCAAGCAGAGAACTTTTCAAAAGTGAGACGGCAGCAAACAGGCGCGCCGAGCTGACCGGCGCAAACTGTAAATCAGTAGCTTCTAATTAGAGCGCAATATCGCTGAAGTAGCATAGTGTGACGGGGCATCACAAACACATGGCGTGGCGCGGCGAGTCTGCGGCATGAGCTTGTGACGACAACGCTTGCGCCATTCTGGCCTCCACATCTCAAGCCTCAAAGATTGAAAGTTACAACTGGAAGAGAGGCCAAATAAGACGGGACGGTGGAGGCGCAACTTTCTTCCGACAGCTCCTGAGGATCGCTTTCATGTGTGTTGAAAGGCTTGAAGCTGGCCGCACTACACACACAAATGCAAACACGCAATCACACAAAGCTACACAGCTTCCCCACACGTGTTAGCAAAGACAGAGGCTGCTGATCATGTGTGCAGCATTAAGAAGCATTAGAATGCCTTCAGGGGTGAATCTATGCAAATATCGCGGTTGACACTACAATGACAGAGAATCGAAATGCGCACAATGTGAATCAACTTGGTAATTAAGTACATACAGTAGTGCTTTGACGCACAAGTGACTCAAGGTTTTAGATCCATTTTAGGCTATCGTGAACAAAAGGACACGGGAATGCGGTTCCAACTTGGCAGCTGAGTGTAAAGCACATTCATTTTGCATGGAGAGATAAAATGAAAAAATGAAAAACAAGCTTCATGACTTCATTGTGCTTCGTTTTGCTCATTGGTTCACTTGAGTGGTGGATTTTCCCATGCCCTGCTATCTGTTCTCAAGTCTTAATCTTCTCACTTTGTCTTTATAAAAGGCTCTAAGCTTCATGCTAATTGTTGCTCAATGGCCTGGTTACCTCTCATCTACATAATGCACCTTGTTTCCTTCTCACCCTCATTCGCATTCAACGGAGGAGCAAGCGGGACTGTAACTGCCCCAGGCGACGGCCACATAAAGTAAACTGAAATCAGAAAGGAAGATTTTCAATGAGAGTGTGAAATGGGAGGTTCTCTGCTAATGACAAGATTCAAGTAAAAAACAAAAAAACATCTTGTGATGCATTTGAAGTTTGAATGCTGCAAACTTAAATTAAATGTCTTTGAAATATGTGCTTTAAATGCCTATTTTTGGAGTTTGACTTAAGTGACATCATTTTCAGTCAGAATCACAAATTAAAGTCACTTTCTTCACAAAATGTAGTCTTAAGTGCTTTTCCCCAAAAAGTTTTTTCTTTTTTAGAACATAAATGTCATTTTCTTATTTCTTTTTTAATTTAAAAATGCCACAGAAGTGACATTCAGCCATTTGAAAAATATATACTTTAAAAGTCATTTTACTTTTCCCCTAAAATACACAATTTTTAACTCACAGTCGTGTCAGTTTAAAAACAAAGATCTCAGTCTTGATCTTTTTGTCCAGTCTGTTAATTGAGGTGTACCATTGCGACTGGTTAGTAGGTTTCTTTCTCCTTTGTATTTTTTGGCTTGGACCCTCCGCCATCTGCCAGCATTTTCTGGACAAAGGACTTTGATTTGGATCATCTGAAACACTCAAAAATTGACATTTTTACGAGATGAATTTTAAAATAGCAGTTACAAGTTGCATGTTTGCCCACAAAAATGTACTCATGTGCTTCCATTGTTTCTTAGGTAGGAAAATGCGGCGCTTTTCCTGTGCGCAGTTCAAGCCCTCAACTGCTGAGACAACAGCGGCCGTGCGCCATCCACATCAAGGCGACGCTTTCATCGTCTTTGGCGGAAAATGCAGAACCAACAATTCAAATTGGAGTGCAAATAGAAGCCTAATGAGCAGAAATTGCTTCCACGTTGCCGCTATTTTTATGTCCTCAGAGCGTTTCATGCTAGCACTAAATCGCTATCCGAATATTTGCTTTTCGCCTCAGTATGATCTTTATCGAGGAGCTCGTCTATGTCACTGTGATTCTGCTTTTATTTAGATGGACTTTTGACGTCACTAGCAATATTCATGCTTTCCTTCCACTGCATTGGCGAGTGGGAGTGTCAAACCCACACAGGCACGGGGAGAACATGCAAACTCTACATTTGGAATCGAACCCGTAACCTCAGAACTGTGAGACGAATGTGCTAACCAGCGGTCCACCGTGCCGCCCTCTCAGAGACTGGTAGTATTCTTTCTTTTTTAATTTTAATTTTAATTTAACGTAACATGAAGTATTGACGTTAATTTGTTGACAATGTACAGTATGTCAGGTGTATCTAATTTTGGAACGGCAACTATAAAATTGTATAAACCTGCATTATTTGAGATTATTTGTTTCTAGTCTGGATATCATTTGAACGCTTTTCCCACTTTAGGAGTTGAGCCTGTTGAGCATTCCCAGCTGGTGATATGAGGTTCCGAGACTCTGCCTTAATTGGGCCAAATCTGCTTTGGCAAAAAGTGTGTGGGCTCAGCACACTGCCTTGCAAAAACCTGTGTGGTTTCTCCGTGAATGAGGAGGAGAGCCCCGATTGTTTAGGGCTTATTCCATTTGGTGTTGACTCTTCGGTATCACATGCAGCCTCGCATTATGGCCGAATACATAAATAAGAAACTGACAGAGAGGCATCTGCTTGCGTTGGCCGCCAGTGTGAATTCTCCAAGTTCAGCAGAGGGTCAGCCGTTGATGGGAGCTTTAGAAAAGAAAAAAAAAGCTTCAACTCAACTGTCTCTCTGAATCGTTTTCTCCCCGTCGCAAAGGCTGTGTTTGGTGTTTTCGTGCGACTTAATAATGACCTTGACTCGCCTCCACACTCACTCCACCACTGCGGCACAAACTAGATGAAGTGGTCTGAGGACTGCTGACCAAAACAAATGATCTTCTTCATGTCTTTTTAGATACTGCATAGTGACAGTTTGATGCCTTTCATGCAGTAAAGACTTGATTTACAGACTGGTGGTTGCAGGTTCAACATTAGCAAAAGATCAAAATATAGTCGCCGTCCAAGATGTTATTGCAATGGTTTACCCCTCAAAACAACTTTAACCCTGACTCATATAATTTGGATAGTTTTAGGAATCTAACCCTAACTCGAATCCTAAACCCTAACTCATAACCCTCACGCTTTATGATTACAAATCCATTTTTAGATATGACGTAATGACAACTTGTTGCCTTCCTCATGCTAAAGACTTGAGTTACAGACTAGAAGATTGCAGGTTCAACATCAGAAGATCAAAGTAGTCACAATCCAATGAAAAGCATGTCTCCTCAGAAACAATCCTCGTGGTGCTTTGACTGCCGTTCACTGCAGCGAAGCGCGTAAAGACGACGGCGGCCGAGCTCAAGCTTTCAATATATATTGCAGGTTGCTAAGCAACCAAACAGGAAGTGGCCCAGTGCGTTTTCCCTTCTTAGGCTGGAATTCAGCAACATGTATTTATCGCCTTTACAACAAAAACAAAGTTTATTTTTACTGAGGAGGAGGAAGAGACGACAATCTGCAGTGGAATGCATGTTTCTTCCAGAACGAAGTACAATATTTTTATATAATATTATTTTCCATCAAATATGTTAGAATGTATCAGTCATTAAAAGTCTGGCTTCCACAATTGGAACAAAACCTTTTAACATGCTTGTGGGAAAACAAAAATCCTTAACTGCACTTGCATGATATTCTAGTGACGTTAATTGACAACCTTGTCACAAAGAACAGCCAAGAAAAGCATCACAAACACGGACTTCTCACCACATGCACGCATCAGTAACATCCACTCAAAGGTGGAGATGACAATGAAGTCATTTCTTGGTACGTTGGCGAGCGAGGGACATTGACAGTGACCAACTAAAACAGACGAAATGAGAAGGTTCTTATTATTGTAACCTTCGTCCGAGACTGACAACAATACGCTGGAGAGGGATGAATCGATATAAAAACACCGCAAGAGAACAAACGGCTCCTTGGATCTTGAAGTGTGGGAAAAGTCGAGGAAGATGCTCTCAGCAAGAACAATTTGAATATGCCTCATGGTAGCATATATGGACGAAGGGTGGGGCATATGTAATAAGATCAGATTTATTTAAATTGTGTTTCTGAAGAAGTCTTCAAAATAATATAATTTGACTGCCAGAGCGAAGGTGGCAAATGCAGGTCCAGAATGTAGATTAGGGTAAAGTTTGGCTGTAGGAAATATCAACCGGCAGGGAAAGAAACTGAGTGATTTGAAGGACCTGTTACCAAACTGTGGCGGGTTTTTTACTTGGATTTGGACTTGGATTTCGAGCGGCACGGTGATGCATTGGTTAACAGCTCACAGTCCAAAGTTGAGGGTTTGATTCCAGCTCTGCCCTTCGTGCGTGGGTTTTCTACGGGTTTTCCAATTCCCTCCAACATTGCAAAGACATGCTCGGTAGGTCGACTGGACACTCCGAAGCAAAACCCAGATGCCTGGCAATTAAATGTTGAGTCAGTCATACCCAAACCGTGTGCCATGAATAATTATCCAATTTTACTTGATTGGCCTGATATGTATTACATATGATAAAAAAAATACATGACAAAGACAATCAATGAATGAAAAAAAAAAAAGTGTTTTACAGGTCTGGAAGAGAATATCTCTACCATTGTGAACTAAAAACCTCCGGAAACCACTTAGAATTTGGTAGCGATCAGGAGAATTTCCGAGGAGGAGTTTAAGTATGATCCCAGGAAATGTCGGAAATTTCTGAAAAAAGTACCTTCAAACCATAATGTCAATTATTGGTTCTTCTAGTCATGCTATCGAGGTTATCTGAGAGCGTCTGAGAGCTCACAGGTCAGAGACATCGGCTTCTCCTGAATATTTCCGTGCTCTGAAATCCAGTGGTCTTGGAAAGTCTTGTGAACACCCTCCAAACCCTGCACCTGGTTTGTATTCCACCCTCGCAATCTGCTTTCTTTGGACGCCGCATCTTCCTCTACTTGGGTTTCACCTTCTCAAGATCTCAAATACGCTACAATATTGTGGTGGGACCGGGGGGGTGGGGGGAGCTGGCCTTTGGAGGGGGGGAAGGGGGTGTCGAGGTGAACCTCCAGTCCATTTGGAAAAGAGATTTATTGGAATTTGGCAGCAGATTCTGTCTTGTCAAGAAGACGTTGAGCAGCTGCAAAGGAAAAGGAAAGCAGCAGAGTCTATAAAGGAGCAATTATGGGACCTATTAATGCTTTTGTTGTGCCCACCACTTCAACAAGTCAATCTTGGATCACTTTCAAGTATTTTTATGAGGCTTCTTCAAAGGAGAACCACGTTCTCTTCACGTTTTTCCCGAACAGTGTCAGCGAACACGTCGTCAGAACACAGCCGCACGCTCCTATCCCGGGCCGTATTTAGTTTGACAACTTAGCAAACAGAGGCGGCTTCGAGGTTGCGCCGGCTATTATTTTGAGCGAGGGCACATAAAATGAAGCATGATGGGTTCACTCCCAAACGTTCCTCCGACAACATCATTCATCAGGGCCGTGGACATTGTCAGCACTGGTATTTCAAGCTGGACAAGACGATGACTGGACTGAATTTTTGGAAATGTTTTAGCTACGGACTCACCGTGGGCTACTTCTAAACATTTCTGTGTGTTTTGGGCCTTTATCCTGTTGGAGGACCCATGAGACCAAGTTATCTGACATTGGGCAGCACATTTCGTTCCAGAAGCCTGGATAGTCTCGAGATTTTATTGTAACCCTTACACCCTGCACCGGTTCTATAAAAGCGGCCCGGGAAGATGATTCAAATTGCTGTTTCTGTAAACACGGAGTTAATGTGACTTACTCCCCCCCTAAAAAAGAAAAACTGTCTTGTCTTATTTGTCATTCGCCCACAAGTTTTGTGGCTTGTCAATATGCATTTTGGCAAATTCCAGTCTTGTGGCTGTCAAGTTTTTTTTAGTGACCACTGTGGCTTTTTCTTTCTATAAAGGAAGGGCACCAACAATTTTCTGTACAATTGTAGAAAGCATTTGTCAACTAACACATGAAGGATGGTCTTCATGTACTAGACACCTGACTCAACACTAAGACACACTGAAGGAATACACAATGCCAAATACAAAAATTATGTACTCTTCTCTTTTGACCAAATGGACCTCAATTCTGGGATCCTTTCGTAAGATAAAAAAAAAGATGCCAGTTATGCACTCACGCTTTCGCTGGACTAAGTGAGAAAGTCATTAGATCTTGTACAAAACCACGTTCTTAAGCTAAGAGCGGCTCCACCTTCTGCCATGTTAAAAGACATGTAACAGTTAGAGGTCAACCACCATGCCTGTCCGCAAAGACGTGGTCCGCTACATGAAAATACCTTGGCCGACACCCCCGCCACCAAGATGATTTAAGGGCGGTTTCCCCACAAATCCCCAAGATTTGGCGCCGGGTACGGAAGGAAGTCTGCGCTCCCATTTGCTCGCATGGACCAGACATATCAAAACAGTTGGAATCAGCTTGTTGATGAGGTGATGAAATGTTTCCTCTCTGGAGGGTCTATTTTTTTTTTCAAATTCAGAGCCAGAGCATTTCCCAGGTACAAAAATTTCAATTACACTCAGCTTTGGTCAAGCAGGTGGCTTTTTGAGAGAGTTGTGTCAGATCAAGATGCTTTTGTGCCAACCTGGTCAGTGGTTTGAGGCACTTCACCAGAAACTCAATGTGTTTGCGGTTGGACTGCTCTATTTCTTTCTCTTTTTTTTAAAGTGTGTGAAGTTTCAGGCAAGCATAAAGCAGGTCATTAGAGAGCAGCCAAAAAGGCTTGGGTTTTCCTGGCACACAATGGCAGGAAGTGCCGCCACACACACTATGGATGGAAGCGGGAATAGCAGCAAAGGCCAGTATGCAGCAAGGCCAAGTTTCTAACTGTAATAATGGACATTAGAAGGAAAAAAACAGCATTTATGTACATTGGATTCCAGCTAGTCGTGTTTTATGCAATATAATTTGAACATTTTTAGGATTCATTATGAAAATTGATATTTGTGGTCGCATTTCAAACTCGAGCTCTTAAACTCTGCAACCTGCGCAATAGATGGTAAAAAAAAATATTTTAGGCAGACATTGGTATCTACGTTTTAAAATTGTAATTATTTTCTTTAAAAGCTGTGTTTTTTAATAGATAAAAGAACTTGACAGACATGACCTTTACTGTGCCTTCAAACTCAGACAAACTGGGCCTCTACTCCTTTCCCCCAAGTCTAATGTTATATTTAGTCCTCACCCTGAAAACTCAAATTAAAAAAAATTAACCTTTACCCTGAACAAACACTAAGTTCAACTTAAACAGATAACCCTAACACACCCTAATTAAACCTCATGCATGCTGTTTTTCCACCATCCTCTTGAGTTTCTGCAAATCAAATCCCAATTTTTTGCCTTGGCAATGATTATGCCCAAAAAGAATAATTGGACTCAGTCTGTGTATTCAGAATCATAGCCTTGGAATACATGAATATTCAACATTCTTATTCTGGTATGCACATAACTTTAATTATCTCTGAGGGTGGAAACTGGGTCAGTTTCGTTCAAGAACGCCACAAAATCAACGGCAAATTCAAAAGATAAAGGACAGCAGTGATGATGATGATGATGAAGATGCCACAGGTAACTTTTTTCACTATTTTCACTTATTGGTATTTCAGTTTTATAGTCAATGTGCACAACCTCTGAAAGCCATTATTTCATTAAACCCTGCATGTCCATCTCTGCTGCCATAAAACAACCTCACTACAAAACATGTCCACTGGAGTTTCGGGCTTCAAGTATGCGTATGCTTGAAATGAAAACGAGCTACTTCTGGATTATAGTTTAAAAAACCCTCTGTCCCAAATAGTACTCATGTAGCGGCAAATCAGACATATCTAGATCCTTATCCTATCATATTTTCCACATTGCCTGTCGTAGTGGCCTGTAATACAGATATATTTTTATTTAAACGCCACTTGACGCTGAGCATATAGCATTTCAATCAAGCACTGTAACACTGAAACAGAGTAGTCCGAAACTATATATAAAAAAAAAAAAATACTCCTAATAGAAAATAAAAGACCTTTCTTGGGAAACAATATTACAACAATAATGTACTTATTTAGAAACTCATCCAAGCATACTCATTTTGGATAATTTTTTTACTTTGAAAAAATCATAAATGCTTTTGATTAGAATTCAATTATGTTAAAAACTAAAGGGAAATGAATAGGGAAAATAATTTCCAGCATCACATTGATTTACCTCTGGAGAACAGCAATTATACGATCAGCGGGACGCAGAGGATACTTCTAATTTGTTTTTATAACTCTGCTTCATTTAATTTGTTGACATGAGTCACAGTTGCTGTTTAATAACATTTTTCTTTAGTCCTGTCGATGTCAATCACACCATTTGTGATTTTCTAAATCTTTCAAACAATACTACAAAGGCAACCGGTTGTATGCAGAGATTTAAATATATAAATATATATATATATATATATACGTATGTGTGTGTGTGTGTGTGTGTGTGTGTGTGTGTGTGTGTGTGTGTGTGTGTGTGTGTGTGTACGTACAAGTGATATATGAGCATGTAGTATAATGTGGATTAAAAACATGGTGGACCAGCTGCACGGAGGTGGCTGACGCTGTCTGTATGACAGATAAGGTCAAAAATAAATACGCCGCCTCTATCTTTGACTTCTAATAGATAGATTCAAGCGTTATGTTTGGAACGTGCACCGGTGCATTGGCCGCAAACGCAAAGTTTTCCAGGCTTTCTGTATAACGTTTAGAAAAGCTCTTACTTGATACGCATTTACCCTTGGGGCTATGCATACAGATAAGCATCTATTGGACATCAGTGAGATGTTTGTGTTTGACTGGAACCTAGCGTGGAATGGTAAAATGCACAAAATCCAGCAAAAAGTCCGTTTTTGTGCAGCTACTTTCACCATTTATTAATTAGAGGGTCAGATGTTCTGTTCCAATGGTGGTGACATAATTCAAATTTGTTGTGGCATTTGTTGTGGCATTAAAATGGCATAAGATGCCATAATATGAAAAACAGTAGGCCTTACTTTGCTATGTGACCACATACTCAATGACTATTCCTGAGTTCAACCTTTATAGTTCCACTCTATGCACACATTTTTGCATTGATGTATAAATAGAAAGTAAGTCCACATTGTGAGGTCGTGAGGGTGATGATTGGGACGTCCAAACACTAAAATACGGGCAGCTGTCCTAGTCGTGCTCGTAGCCGCAGTTGCTGCGGACATTTAAAATAACTGTAGACTTTTGACAAAGCCAGTGTGTTTGTAGTGTTCCAAAACCTCATCCGTAATTATATTTAAAGACCAAAGATGTACTTTATTTAAGACGCGGAAACAGCCACCGCTGACCATGCATCAGCGGTTTATGAGTCGGTAATGGCAACATGTTAACGTCATCTGTTAAACATACCGAAGCCCATCCTCTGATGGATCTACCACTCAAACGAGTCTTCTAAAGCAAATATGCGAGGGCCTGTTTTAAGTACTTTAAATGAGAGCTGTCTGCTATGTGAAAGATAATTTGGCAGCCCACTCTGAGTAGATTAAGATAAATGACAATGCAAAGGAGTTGCCAATAAAATGAACAGGCATTGTTAGTTTAATAAACTTTAATGTAGTACAGCGTGGGGGGGGGAGGGATTTAGTTTTTGAAAACGAAGGCTTTGATTTTCACTCTGGCACAGGGAACTGTTGGGAATGCAACCTGGAATGTGTTTTTATTGAATTAAACTGGTTTTGATTAAGAACCATGCCTGGGCATTGCTTTCTGCGCATAAACAGCAATCATGTTTTCGTCTATTTTAGGAGATATCTTGGGGCATGATACAAATTGAGTGTGTGACTCTTACACTTGGCTTGGAATGATAATTGTTATTATAATGGTGTGACTCACCCGAGGCAATCATTAGCTTTTTGGCCGCATGCACCTGTTTGCATGTTAAAGGATAATTCTTAAATCTTTGAATGCTGCACTGTGTAAGGAATAGATCCTAACCATTAAACCAGTCCATCTGGACAAAAACACATTTGGGAGAATTTTCTAGGCTTTCCCAAGTTCTCACTCACTCTGCTAAATTAGCTTGATAGCACTGAAGCTGAAAGTACGTATACTGTATTTTCCGCACTATAAGGCGCACCTAAAAACCTCCAATTTTCTCAAAAGCCGACGGTGCACCTTATAATCAGGTGTGCCTTATATATGGACCAATATTGAGCCACTACAGCAGGCGTGTCCAAAGTCCAGCCCGTGGGCCAAATGTATATAGTATCTTATATATGGACAAAGCTTTAAAATGGGCCATTCATTGAAAATGCGCCTTATAATCCGGTGCGCCTTATATATGGACAAAGTTTTAAAATGGGCCATTCATTGAAGGTGCGCCTTATAATCCGGTGCGCCTTATAGTGCGGAAAATACGGTACCCACAACTTTGCTGAATGATGCGAGTTTTCTTGTTAAAGCAAATTCATCCAGGTCGATCACTTCGATACCTTGTGTTATCCAATCAGCTTCTGCCAACCCGTTTGTTTCTTTAAACCAATGGAATTGTATCACTCAAGAACGTCAGCCCTAAAACTTTTTCCGAGGAAAAACTTCATAGCAAACCACGTAACAAGTACATCTGCCCTCTAATGGAAGAGAATCGCAGTGACTATGTACAAGTTGCCAGCAATATTATATTCGGACTAATCAAGTGAAAGGTTTTCCATTGACACATTCACTCACAACACACTGGTTGAGAATCCTTTGCGTGTATGTTTGAATTCTCTAGCAAGACAATTGATTTATTGTCGATAAAAATGCTGCAGTTCAAAACACTCCTCAAGCTTTTTTTTCCCTGCCCCAAAATCAACAGCTCCCATTGTGAAAGTAAAGCCATCATCGCGCAGCAATACAGCATCGTAGTATGCAGCTGCCAGTTGATGATTGTGAAAGTATACCGGCACTTATTTTCACAGATGACTGAGCTTGTCATGGTGACGCTTTTCACTGGCTTCAATCCGTCCGTCGCGATGAATAGCGACACAAAGCGCCATCCGGGCTCAATAACATGGAGTCTGGCCACAAAAACAAGCTTCAAGCAACGGTTCTCACACAAATGCCAGCCCCAGAGGTGACATTTGTGAATTGATCTATAGATTGAAAGCCCAAATCCTCCCTACCATGCCAGTTTGGCCCGGAAGAAAGAGGTAATTAGCTCAAATGTCCATAGAGATGCACAGTCGGATGTTCGCCAAGAGACTAGGATACTAGGTTTACAATTTGCTCTCAAAGGCTCCTAATTAAAAGGTGTATTACATCAGTGGTTCTTAAACTGAGGGCTATAACTGGTAGCCTACGGGATGGCAACGTGGGGTAACAGACAGGTAGCATACCAGCTGACTGGTAGGGCAAGATAGTAAACTGGGTGTGCGGGTTTTATATAGGGCGGCTAACGAGTTGGGAGCAGGGGCGGGCAATCGGCGTAAATGCTGCTGACAGGATGGGAGGGGCAGGAGAGATGAGCTGACCAGAGTATTGGTCATGCGGATGTATGACATTATCGTGGTCACTTGAATGTGTGCGTACTTATTATGGGAATTGGCATGCCAATAAGACAAAAATAATAAAGCGATTATTCTTCACAACACTAGATGGGACCTGAATTAAAGCTTTGAATAAGATGATTCAACACCAAATATAACGGATATAAATTCACATTTTTTTGAGAACAAAAGGCTTTTTCCATAATGTTTTGAAAAATATTTGTAGGACATTTTTATTGCTTTTTGAAAAATACAACTTTTTATCCAGAAAAAAATTACAAATCTTTGTTCTTGGAAAGATTACAATTTTTATTTGAATTGAAAATAGACAACATTTAATGTTCATTTAGGAGTATGAGGGGTCAATAGGCAACATTTAAAGTTCAATTGGCATCAGAATTATGAGGGGTCCTTGGGGGGAAAAAATTAATTTAGTGGACCCAAAAGTTCCATCCAATTACATCATTTTTCCTTCTAAACATGTTTTGAGCTAAATGAGGGAACTTCTGCTCACACTGCAAAACCGAAGCGACCCAAAAGTCTCTGTTCCTGAAATGGCTCGGACGCTGCGGGACCCCCTCTCCCAAAGTTGAATTTGATTGCGCTGATCAAACGAATCACTGTTTGCCAGAACCAGAGCGCCCTGTACTTCAAAGGCTTTGCACTAATCCTATTTGGATTATTTCATTAGGAAACTCTTGGAATATCAGAGACTAAACAAGACCTGAGTTTGTCATGTCGCCGGACGACCTTGTCTGTGGTGTGTTCATATCACATGCCAGGAAATGACCAAGGTATTCATTCATCCAGATTGCATCCCACAGGATGTAAACACAAGTGTTGTTAAATGTGCATAAAATGCTGCTGCGGCTCAGTTGTACATGTTGGCAATGATTTTGCTCTAACCATTTGGTAAGGTTCATTGCACAGGTTTTCCTTTGTTCATTTAATAGTCCTTCCCAGGGAACATCCCCCGGTCTGGTCGGGATTAATTCAACACGTAGTGGAAACAAACGTGAAGATACGATCATAACTGGGACCGCCGCCACAATTTTCTTGCGTTAGAAGTAGAGGTGATCAAGCCGGGCTTTTATTAAATGTGTTTTGCAGAAATTTGCTTTTTGATGGCCGATGACAAAAAGGTTTTGTTGTTGTTGTTATCTTTAAATTTACCTTAATTATCGAGTGGATTATTATTATTTTTTTTTTTTTTTACTTCGAACGGACAATCATTAAGGCCCATCAGTTGCCTTGA
The DNA here is from genome assembly GCF_059516105.1 of Syngnathus floridae. Taxonomy (NCBI): domain Eukaryota; kingdom Metazoa; phylum Chordata; class Actinopteri; order Syngnathiformes; family Syngnathidae; genus Syngnathus; species Syngnathus floridae. The sequence continues at coordinate 8,701,604 of NC_142413.1, read as the reverse complement.
AAACAATGTAATCTTGAGCTACGTATTTTCCAACCTACATTCCAGAGTAAAAGTAAACACGGGAAAATGTTGGAAATATTGCTTATATAACCCTAGACAGTTGCGACGATAAATCAATAATGTACCCCATTAAAGCCCAACAGGATATTTATACAGCATAAAGCGTTCAGATAAGATGCATTCTTAAACTATATCGCCGACGTTACATCTAATGTTTATAACCTGAAGCCCTGCTAAATTTAACGATAGATCACACAACTTTGATGAAAAGTTTCTTTTTGCCTGCTTAATCATTAATCATGCCCTCGAAGCAGCAAACTTTCTCTAACGCAATAGAGAGATAGTCAGAGGATGTCGACTCATGTAGGCCAGACAGACGCCTTCTGGAATTTAACAAAAACAAACCAAAAAAAGACAACGATTGCAGTTTGGAGGGTTTGATGATAAACAAAGGGGGAAGTGTGATGAAATTTTTATGCTGCTTTTATTCCTCCCGCTCCCTCCTAAATATGGATTACTGCAAAACTGCTGTTTGCTTTTCAACACTCACAGGTAATTCATCAAAAAGTTCAAATGGATATTTGACAAGGCATTCGTTTATAAGCAGTGAAAAGCAAGTTACTTGCAAAAATCGTTCACTCACTCAAAGTGACAACCAATCAGTTATGTTGATACAATTGATTAATAATAAATAAACAAAAAAATTAATGATAAGAATAAAGTAATAATCAATAATTAATTAATAATTGACAGCAATTTCAGTCTACTGATGCGTCAACACTTGTTGAAAACTTTGGACGGACTGTTTTTTTTTTGTGGGATTCTTTGAAATTTTTAGTGAGATGCATTTGTACTGGTTAGCACATCCCCTCACATTTCAGAGGTTGTGGTTTCGATTCCGGCTCAAGCCTTCCTGTGTGGAGTTTGCATGTTCTCCCCCTGCCTGTGTGGGTTTTGTTCGAGTTTCCTCCCGCATTCCAAAAACATGCATGGTAGGCCGATTGAACATTCCAAATTGCCAGTGGTTAAGTGTGAATTGTTGTTTGTCTCTATGTGCCCTGCGATTGGCTGGCTACCAGTTCAGGGTGTCCCCTGCTTACTGCCTGAAGACTGAAATAGGCTCCAGTGGTTCAGAAAATAGATGGATGGATACAGTCATTGAAAAAGACTGCTATACAGCCAAAGGTTTTCATTGTTACGCTCAACATTATTACTGAAAGTAATAAATCTTTTTTTGTGAATGGACTTTCGTTCACCCTTTGACACACACTGCAGTTTCCATAAATGTTCTTGTACTTTACAGTTGAATGTGGATGGAGCAGAAAGCCACGAAAACACATTTTGAATAAACATCAATTGTATTTCATCGTTATCTTCATTGTCATTGTCTTTTGAGATTCAGTATCTCCCCCCTCAGGGCACTACAACAACTTCACAAAGCCACTGACACATTTGGAATCGTCTCTGTAATGGTAATGTGATTAAAACTGCCGCTTTTGTTTGAAGTCTGTGGATTTGAGGAATCAATTAACAAGTGCACAAAGATTAATTTGCCTCATTTGCACTCTTAGAGTGTAAAGTCGTGCCAAACACACACACACGCACACACGCACGCACGCACGCGCACACACACACACACACAATCATTTCCCAGCCCATCAAGAAGAACCTGCCAACGATGGTTAATGTTTCCACCTGTTCACATGACGACAAACATGTCCCTGTTTCCGCTGTGTGAAAATATGAAAACACAGGAACAAGTGTCCTGCTTCCTTCCAGAATATGGAATAGGCTTCTCTCAATAAACGTTTGCAAAACTGGAGATGTTGTCATTTTCACCACCAAGCATCCAAGCGATCAGTATATTCGACCCAAAAACTTTTCAAATTAACAAAAGCTTCTCAGGACCTAAAAGACACAAATCTACTCGAATCTTATCATAAAATAGACATCTACCGATTTACAAGAGTTTCAACACCCTTGGCTTGTACAATGTGAAAGAAAACCTTCAGGAAAAATGGAATCTCTTGGATTCTTCAGCGTATACTTCATAGAGCCTATTTGGAATCTGACAAAACATATGAGAAAAAAAATACACCTCCAAAATCTCAGTTTGCAAAAAGTCCTCAAGGACAATTTCTGTCATTGTTGCGCTTTCCTGTTTTCAGAGTATTGTTGCTCCAAGTAGAGAAAAAGAAGAATGTCTGTAGGCACCACTAGGTCAGGTCAAAGGTCGAGAGGGAGCGACCTGTAATTGACTGTGAACCTTGTATTGTTTTGGTTCACCCATTAACCACCGGCCCCTGCACGACCACCCTCCGCCCCCCGATCTCACATGCACACACAAACAACAAAAGACGAAAGGAACATTAATCCTGTAATTTGACAATGGGATTACGGTGTTACCAAGACATTGGCATCACTCTCCCGCTTCCCCTGGACTCTTTGGAGAAGTCTTTGAAAGGACAGAGTCCATTGTGGCGGCAGCGCTCCCACTGGGCTCGTCCTCTGAACTGTACGCTGATGGCTAACTCGAGCCGACGGGTTAACTTGGGCAAGAAAACTAAGTCTGGAACCCCGGGAACAGATAAACAACTATGATTTGACCGCTTTGTTCGTCTAACTGCTTGCTGTGGGAGTGAGTTGCTTTTTAACTGAAAAGGTTGAGAACATTGTTTACATGATTGTGTTTTGCGTTTTCAAAAAGCAAATATTGGAATACAGATCTCAAAGGGAATGGTTTTGAAATGAATACGGTCTAAACACAAGGAGGATTATACATTTAGAAGTTTTTTTGGGGGGTCTGGACACAGATGATAAGTCATGACAACCCATTATTCAAGGGTGTATTCAGACCTGACTGTTTGGTCCATTTTAAAAGGACCAGGTTTGGATTCTAATGCAGGTCCGGACCTATTGTTCAGGTGTGAATACAGGCTACCAGGATTAAAGAACCTGACCGAGACCCACTTTTTAAAGTGTTCTCGGTTCACTTCCAAATGAACTCGGTGCCCAATTCCGCAGAGCAGGAATGCAGCACGTATGACTCGCACGTTTTCCTCCATTTCCGGGTCTGTGCTCTGTGTCCGCCCTGATCATTACTGTCCAATGGGAGCACAGATCGCCACAAGTGTGGATGTGTAAATAAAATACACTTCACTTGCAAAATGTACAGTCTGAATAGGAAACCGCACCAAATGAAAACACTTTTGGCCCGGACCAAACAAGCGGACAAAAGGACTTTTCTGGTCTGAATACACCCGAATGACCTATGACTTAATGATGACTCAATTAATGGCCAATTTTTTGATGACCAGCAACTTGAAACCAAATACTTGAATACAAAGACTGAATTAATTTGCTAAAAACCTTTAAATACCAAATGTTGTACGATGAGTTGGCTGCATTTCCACCAATACAAGCAATGACGTGATCACTAACTACAATGGAAAGCCCGTTTCTGCCATGTGATCAATTTGGCGTAAATGTTTTAACATTTGTTCTTGTTGTATTGGCGACTGGATTGTGTCGTCTTAATCCTTGTGAGCAGTACAGAGACGTCTGTGAAAGGAATGGAAAATAAAATTTAGAACATGGTCTTTAGGTTTGTACTTGAAGGATCAGCGAGTGTGACAGCAGCACATTTTTTATCGCAAATGAAAATAGAGTGACTAATGCGGAGGGGGTCGGAGGGGGACACATTTAGAAGGAATTTTGGGCTCCAGACAAAAGCTACAAAGTGTTTCCAACATTGTCTGCAAACAGTAACTCACCATATACTACATATGTGCGTCATGTAAAGGATTACTGTTTTTACTGTTAAAAATGTGCTTGTGAATACAATTTGAATGTCCACGGAGACAACTAAAAATTACTTCAGCGACTAGCGAGGACAAAAGAAAGGCTAACAAAACTTAACCAATATGAAGCACGAGGTTTTTATAAATACAAATATTTGTGACTATTATAATGCTCGACAACACTAACCAACCAGTTGATGACTGATTGCTTGACTTGAAGACTAATGTCTTGGGAACTACTGACTTCAAAACCAGTAACCTAATAGGTATTGTGACTTGGTGACCAATCACCTGTTGACATTGATTTGAATAGCAATTACTTCATGACTCGTAATTTCCCATTAGAGAATTTGCATGAATTGGCAGTGATTGGAATGGCCATTCAAATGAGCTCCTCCATCCAATAATGGCTTTGTGTGTACGTGAATAGCTAGTTGGCCAGCTAATGACCCTTGAATCAACTGTTAAGCCGCATATCACGCATGGCAAAAAATGTCTCCTTAGCTGGTTATCTTAGCTTTAGGAAGTTGATGGTCCCTGCCCGAATGATTTATTTTGTATGACACAAATTTATTTTGTGAACTCCGAAATACTGTCGGAATTCACAATAACTGACCTGGGTTCTATATTTGGCCACAGTTTGGAGCAGGATTAAATTTCGTCATTTTGAACTTTTCATGTTTAAAGTGTTAAAATAGCAGCAGGCAGCCACCATCTTAATTTTCATCTCATGGACTGCAACTTTTTTTTTTCTCAGAAAAGTGCAAAATGTGAATCGATTCGAACGTCCTTCACTGATATAAATACGAATGGCGAATGAAGATTTTGGCTGTGTGTCCGATCTCTACTGTTGATTAAATTGACGACCAATGACTTGATAACAATAATTTGAGGATCAATGACTTGACAACATATGACTTGATGACCAATGACTTAATGCCACTAGGCTTGCGGAAGTTATTTTTATTGCCATTCTAGTAACTTTAGAAGTTTACACCCGGACTCTCACTCATCAAAGTTCATTGCGACGACAATACTCTCCGGCGTGGCTTTACGGCCGACCTTTCTATTTTCGATCCACACAAGATTTTCAGTGTGAAACAAGAGCGGTGTCAGTGTGTCAGTGAGAAATGCATCCAGAGAGCCAGGCATCATTTATCAGTCTAGGTTGGAGGCCTCTGGGAGAAGGAAACTGGAGCTTAATCCACACAGGTGTCTATGTGTAAACCAGCCAGCTGCTCTTCAATTGAGAAACCCATGAAGTGGACGAGTGTTGTTCAGAGTAGCCAAAATTCCACATTATCAGGACTAATTTTGAGCCATATTTTCATAGTTCATAAAATTCTGCAATTAAAAATATACTTCTTAACAAATGCCATCTTTTTACACTTATTTTTTCAAACATATATACCAGCAAATTGAATCTGACATTTGTCATTGGATTTTTTACAACAATGACTCAGCTCATTTAGTACCCATTAACACTGCCAATTAATTTGGCATGAATTGTCCACGTTATCAACACATTAGTTTGACTCAACGTACATGGCCAGTTTGTTCAACATCAAATCAATTTTGAAATTAACCTGTTCACTTTTAAAATGCCAAAGTAATTACATATTTTCCTTTTTGTTTTGCAACAGGCCCATTTCCTCCAATGCAGTGTGGTGACCTCCTCCGACCCACCTTCAGTGCTGCTCTCTATTAACAGCAGGCCGGCCCACACGAGTCGGAAGCCCATTGAAATGGCGGAATGGCAGGAAGCCAGCGTTCCCAGCTGCTTCCAACTTCATTCGTCCGACAATTCCTTTCGACAAGTGTCATTTGAGCGATTGATCTGTTCCAACTGGTCGCGATCTATGACTAAAAGCGGAAGACAAAAAAAAACCCAGAACAAACAAATTCAAAACATACAAAATGATGTATGACCTCATGTAGGTGGAGGAAAATATCCACATCAGGTTTGCCATGGGACATGTGGGCTGAAATCAACCCAGACAATGCAGACATGAAAACTGTCACGTAATCACGACAAACAACAGTGTCCAAGGTTGTTGTGTTTTGCCTGAACAACGTGGGAAAACAAGCCAATCATCTATAAGCAACTCCAATGAGAATGTATACAACTGATAAAACATTCTCTTGACACAAAAAATAGTGGAGATAGAATGTGTTGAGAGTCTTAATCCTTGTTTTGTTTAAAAAAAAGCCTTGTCACCAGAAAGTCACTAAAATTGAACAGTGATAAAATTTACAGCCTGATACTCCCGAATACTATTGGTATTGTTTTCTAGTCTTTAAATTTAAACAGTGAAATAAAAGCGAATTTGTTTTCCTGTGATTGAGCCTTCCTGCACAACAAGCATGTGGTTCAAATCGCTTGCCTGCTCTTTTTTTCCATCCTCTGGAAAACGTCTCATTTCAAACTAAGCCAGTAAGTGTGCCACAGCTACTTTTGTTCTACTTAAATTGCATTAAATGCAGTCGTGCCAAATACTGGAGCGGACAGTGTGCGTGACGTTCAAAAAGACTGGTGCAGTCTCAAATAACAGCACCTCGTCAATTATGCAAAAGAAAAAAAGTGTAAACACGAGCAGTGGGGTAATGATGATAGGAAAAAATGTGCTTTTCTTGAACTTAAAAAAAAACATCTCTCAATCACACCACCAGGCAATTTGGTGCGGTCAATTGGCCTACCATGCATGATTTGGGAAATGTGGGAAGAAACCAAAGAACCCGGAGGAAACCCACACGGGCACGGGGAGAACATGCAAACTCCACACAGGAAGGCCAGAGCGAGAATCAACCAGCAACATCTGCACTGTGAGGCGGACGTGCTCACCCGTGAAACACCAGAACAAAAACCCTCAATGAAAATCATCAGTGTCCAAACGTGGACACAATCCTGTCCCGAATATTGAAAACAAAAATAATCACATGAATCTGACATAAATAGTTTGTTTTGGATATTAAAGGAATATAGTCCTATTGTTTTATTAGATGACTCGAACTTTTTTATGTATTTTCAACATTTTCCTCGGAATAGTCATTGCTTAGATTCCTTTGACATTTTGCGGAAGCCAGGATAGTAAGATAGCTATCACTTAGCTTGAGTTATGAGGGGGGAACTTGGAAATTTTTCTCTAGTGTCAGACAAAACAAAGAGTCAAGAAGTAGACTTCCCCCCACAAGCCCTGAAAGGCCTTGAAGCAAATTGTTAAAGAAAGGCTGCCAAGAGGCCTCCAGCTGCACATTGTGTCACAAAGACCTTTTTACATCCTGCGATGAGCGATTGTAATGAATTGTTCAAGCCACATTTGAGAAGCTTTTCATTATTCGTTCACACTAGGACAATTTTTCATAAAGTCGGTGAACACACGCGATGATAAGAACACTACAAGTTGGGGGGGGGGGGGTTGATGGCGGTTGTTGGAAAAGCTGTTAGCATATAGGCATGAAACTAAAGATGACTAACATGCGCAATGTCAGAAGGATGTTGCCGTTCCAAGCGATCGCTGTAAATTGGATGCACGTGTGCGGCGGAGGGTTCAGCCAAACGTCGCTTGGCACTCGGTACCAGTTGTGCACACAACAATCGTACGGGCTACGCAACATACGAGATTGCACAATACTAAAAAAAATAACACACACGAAGCCAGAGGTGGAAGAAGTACTCACACTTTGCACTAAAGTAGTATTGCAGATATTAGTACGGGTAGTAATTTGTGGATTCATGAGGCTTTACTGATTTTATGTGTGAGGCTGATTGACCACTCCAAATTGTTCGTAGGCGTGATTGTGAGTGCCATGCGATTGGCTGGTGACTCACTTCCCCCTCAACTTTTGTTGCATTCTTTTCTTTTCTTTTTTTTAAATAAAACAATAGCGGTCAGGTCAGCAGTCAAATTTTCTGCATACCTGCTTATTGTTTACGAAGACTAAAATGGCATAATTGAATCTTTTATGTGTGATCGCCATCCATATAGTAGAAAAAAGTAAATAAAATAAAACATATTTTGATAAAGTAAGAAGTAGTGTACAGATATCAATTTCCAAATGTAGGGAGTAAAAGTGAAAAGTCATCTGAACAATAAATACCTAAGTAACGCAAAGATACAGAGTCTGAAAATGTACTTAAGTAAACACAGTGACCCCCCCCCCCCGACTAAAAGAAGGAATCTCCAATTGTGCCAGAATGTTCTTTTTAAACCCCATGGCCGTTTCCTGCCATCACCGTTTGTAATGAACCACATTGAGTGTGTCCCTAATCACTGTATGAAGTCACGACATCAGTGAATATGAAAACCACATTGGCCCACCATCCCGCCGCCGCCGTTGTCCCCCTCCCTTCTTTCATGAAGACGGCAGCTTGTTTCAGTCTGCTTTCAAGCAAAGGAATGAATGGTACACATTCAAGCCCAGATCTAAAGTCAGGGCCACCGTGGACGCTTCCAAGTTTGTCCCGAGACGGGGCTCGCTAAAAAGAAACAGAATCAAACCAAATTGTAATAAATCAAATGTTCCCTTGACTTTCTCATGAAAACATTAAATCTTATCTGGAACTAAATGTGTAATGTGTCATGGTGTGAAGTTGTGATAGTGTCATGTTTTGTATTTTTGTTTTTCCAGTTGCTTGAGCTGGTGTGATGACGACAAGCCTAGCCACAATGCTCGGTGCAATACTTGTATTGGTTCACTCATTTTTTTTATTTTTTATTTTGTTGACTTCCTTCTTAACTTGTAAAATTAACCTGTTAAAATTAAACTGTTGTCTGTCCTTGACTGTGTAGTTAAGATGTAGGTAGTTATTTTCTTCACTAAAGTGGCAGTTTTCTTTTGTCGTGGCTTTGTCCATCACTTTCAGTTAGTTTACCAAAGTAAACTTATTAGTTACAGTAAGTCAACCATTTGTGGACTTTAGGTTTAGTAAAGTTCCATGTACGTATTTGCTCAACCTATCTTGAGTGCTTTTGGCTTCCATATTCTTACAAAACAATTGGAATTCAAGCCTTAGCTATCATATTGGAATTTTTTTGTGCTCTACCATTTGCAATTCCACTGATAATAACATGCGAGCAGTGGTTACTGCAAATCAATAGGACTAATTACAACTCAACCCTGAACCAGTGTGAACATTTGTTGCACTCTACCTGATCAAGTTGTATTTTTACATGCTGTCAATCAAAGCAAGCTGTTTTTCTCTACTAAAAGCATCAAAACAATATTTGCATTGATCAATATTAGCACATTTAATGTTCGTCTTGCTGAAACGCACTCAACTCTTCTGTAGATTTACGATGCACATCTGGTTCTTTCATCCCGATCTCAATGCCTTCGTGTCCGAATTGTGAGCAGCGTGCTTCCTCGTGAATACTTTTAGCAGCAATCTTCTCGAAAATATATGCGTACACTGTGCGGATGTAAAATTCCGCACCTGTTCCCCAGGAAGATGGACTGTAGTTTGTACACATACCGCACCGATATATTTACATTATGATGGGCTGGACAGGAGACGGCTGTTTTTTTTTTTAAGAGGCGGAAGTCTCAACAAAGACAAGGTCAGCTGTCAGAATCCAAAGAACGCTGTGTATGCATCCCTCTGCGTCAGGCAAGACAACGCCAGAACGACGCTTCCGGATCACAAGTTATTACCAACACTGTGGGTAAAAATCAGGTCGAAACCTTGGCTCACACCACGAAAATCAGTTTAAGTGTGACAGTTGCAGGAAGACATCACAATAATGCCTTTCATGTTTGGTATTCCTGAGTGTGTGGACCGCAACAATTACACACAGAAAAAAAATCAACCATGCTGTACAATTGAAATGTTTTCAGACCACAAAATGCAAAGATGATGAGAAGGCCCCCATAAATCCCAGTTGGAACGTCAAAGCTAGTTCGTCTTGACTTAAAAGCTTGCGAGTTGCTAGTGCATCCAGCTGCATTTCAAACACACACACACACAACTGAACAGACCAATTTTCCTCGAGATTGTTTGAGGGGTGTAAGCATGAGCCGAGGGAGAAAATATTCCGACTTGGCATCGGACCTCAGAATGTGGGACAGATCGGTTTCACATCTGAGAAAGCAAAAATAACATCACGGATTATACGCTCGTCAGTTTGCCCTTACATGAGAACGAAGATCACTATGTTGTCACCATGATGTTTAAGTGTCATGTCGAGGAGGCAACACTACATTTGTCCTTTCAGTAACTCGCCCCAAAATTGTTCAACTAGTGAATAAAGTCATTCCATTTTCCACTGCATGCCAGTCATCCACTCGATTAATTGTGTCTTGAAGCAATTGAGGAAATTGGGGTGCGCACACTTGGCCACAACGTGGAGAAGCGCTGTTGATTCACTTGCAAGTAGTTTGTGGGCTGGAGAAGAACCACAACTAAGGTTTTCTTCCGTGCAGGCCTCCAACACTGCCATAACTCCATCAGGCTGCATTAATATTGACGGCAAAACATGAGTTCAGAACACTCAGTCTCCATTGGCTAAAATGGAAGCTTAAACATCAACAGGGCGTGTCTTCTGCCAAGCATTCTGCTTTTCAACAAGCGTCTTACTGCAACAATTTCCTTCTTCCATCTTCTCTCAACTTCATAATCGCTTTTTCCATCCATAGACAGCTTTATGGTTTTCAGGTTGGTTACAGCTCTGTGAATACAGGCAGTGCGACAACAAAATATCTATCCAGCCATCTATTTTCTATCTCTCCAATTTTGTGAGCCTGTTCAGTTGACTTTGGGCAAGAGGCGGAATACACCCTGAACCCGTCCCAGGTCAACTGCAGAACAGAAACAAGCAGTCACACATTAACACCAATGAACAATTTAGAATCTTTAATCAAGTTTTTGGGGAACGTGGGGAAAATGACGATGTACCTGAAGAAAACATCCGAAGGCTGTACATTTGAACACTAACGTGTCCTTTGATGACAGCTTCTACTGTCTGCACTGTGGCATGAGCTTCTGTGAGCTGGTTATCACCAGACAAACTTTACAGCCATGTTAATCAACCATATTGGAGAGACTGCCAATATTATCATGACCATTCTGAACATGAACTTAAAAGCAGCCGCCACTACAACACTGAGTGCGATTTTAGCATAATGATGTGCAGTTCACTCTGCCACCCAATCGGCCAGATTCAATGGTTGTGGTCCTACAAAGTCTCACTCTTGCAATCAAAAGTGCACTGGACCGGATTGCGCACACAAAGGGTGCTATTGCCAGAGCTTTGAATTGTGAAAATAAATCGTGAATAAAGAGCACACTATACATTTTGTGAGCCAGGCTTAGACACACGTAGTCGTCCGTCTCGGCATGCGCACCGGTGAGTGTTTGCCTTGGAGGGAAGCCACCTCATATGGTAGCTGCAGGATTTTCCCCCCCACCCACCAACCTGTGATTTTTTTTTTTTTGTTGCACGTGAGCATTTGATCAAATTCATTTTGCACACGCAACCTGTCCTTGTCAAGGATGAGGCCTGTGCAAACATTCTGATTGTCTCAGTGTCTGCTAGAGACGTTTGAGTGGAGGCTGAAAGAGCAATCACAAACTTGAGTGGTGGGGGTGGGGGGGGTGAGAGGATGTGAGGCCACTCAGAGGAAAGAGGCAAACAGAGCACCTGGGACAGGTTGATTTGGATTCAGGGAGGGAAACTTGTCGACCGGCCAACCTTCTGTTTCTGCACACAGATGACAAGATCTGACAGCGTTGCACAGTAGTAGAAAGCGGAGAGCGAGCGCAAGTTGGGATGTCAGTGTAAACACTCGTGGGGCATTTGCAGGATTCCCTTCCCTGTTGTATGTGTGCTTTATCCGCTGCAGAGTGGAGCAGGTCCAACAATCATAAGACTCATATTTAATAACAGCATGAGTGAGGAGATTAAAATCTCTCTAAAAAAAATAGGAGGCTCAAAGTGTTTGGTTTAATGGGTTACGGGAAGGATTCTAAAACATGATAGTGAAGAAAATCACAAATGGCACAAGATCTAAATCAGTGCATGTGTAATCCTTGTTCAGAATATATATATATCAGATATATAATATAATATCAGACAGACAGGATAGATAGAGAGATAGATAGAGAGAGAGAGAGAGAGAGAGAGAGAGAGAGAGAGAGAGAGAGAGAGAGAGAGAGAGAGAGAGAGAGAGAGAGGAAATCAAATTAGTCAAACACTAATCCCTAAAATCAGAATTCTGTGTTATTCAATGGTATGGAGCAGATACTGGAAATGGCATGTCTCTTGTGAGCGAGTCTCTCAAAGAAGGATGGAGGTAGAAAGTATGTACAATACAGTACATATGGTGATGTGGAAAAACATTTAACTTGAGTATTGGCTGGAGATAATATGCAACACGCTCGGCTCACCAGGGTGCCATCACAAACGTACGTCATGTTATTGCGTTTTTCTGCATATGGTTTGTTGTATTGCTCAGCATTGTGCCAATCAATTATCTCAATCAATCATATTCAGTGACAAGTTAAGGCTGGTTCTTGTTTTGGCGTAAATGATGCACGTTTTATTTTTGCCGACAGAGAAATGGATTGATGGTATTTTTTTCGTTGAGTAATAATGCCACAATGTAGTGTGATGAAATTCCAGACCTTTCCAAGGGCTATGAATAGCCAAAGTGTGGATGGCAGTCATTAAAGTTGCATGAGCTTTTGGGAAAATGCAATAATTGTTCAAGCTTCCAACACTCTTTAGGCATTTTGTAGTTTCTGAACAAACAGGGAATTCTTTGCTTGGCTGATGTGACCCCAAGAGAGCCTTTCAGTGGCGTGTATTGGATAGATCAGAGGCCAAATAAGCTTTGGCCAATGCATGCACACACACACACACGCACACACGCACACACACACACACACACACACACACACACACACACACACACACACACACACACACACACGCGCTCTTTTACAGCCTGCATAGTCATTGAGCGCTAGTCGCTAATCGTAACCTTCACCCTTGTTGTATGTTGAAGGTGAGGACTGTAATTCATTACAAGAGCATCAATTTTAAAACACGCTCCGTCAGGATCTTGTTTTTTGGCCAAGCCGGGTGCGTAAAGAATTATTGTCCCATGACGACCCATGAACACAGTCCCACATGCACAAAAAAAAAAAAGAACTGTGGAAACAACCATATAAATTTATCTAAAATCGTGTTTCTGCAGCTCGTTTTTTTAGCCTAAAAATCAAACACAGCTGTGGACCGTCGTGTCAAGAAAAATATGCACGGGCGACAAGAAGCCGACTGTTGTTGTGTGCGTGTCTGCGGTACGGGGCCAAGCTACCATTTTTTAATGCTAAAATATCATAAAGTCATTGTGTTGTTACATTTCCAGAGGCACGGTAACAAGCTTTAAAAGCTGGGACTCTATGAAATATCTTGACATGCTATTTGCTTCCAAAACACACAGTTTGTCTCTGAAATGTAGCAGCGGAGCGTTAAAAGTGATTAATCCCCTGAAGAACCAAAAGTTTTACCTCAACTATTTTATTTGCAGGTTTCTCTCAGAACTGCCACCAAATGTCATTTTGATGTAGCGCTAGCGGAGCACATGTTCAATTACTAGAACCGTCGATGGCTGAATTTATGAAGCGGTATTAGCCTCGCTGATGTCGTAAATCAGACCTGTACTTTCCCTTGTAGTGATGAGTTCTATGCGGATGCTCTTGAAATGGAAGGGGGGAATATTAATCATATTTCATCTCTCACTGGGGTCAGGTTACCAAGGTTCATGCAAGCTCTCTAATGTTATATGTTATGATTCTTTTCCCTAAAACTAAACCAGATAAATGCTGACTCGGGGTAAAGCATTTCATCAAAAATCAACAGGCACACCTTGGACTTAACGGATTTGTTTAGTTCAATACGACACTCTTGCAAGGTATTTCAGCCAAGCTACGTGCTCCTAGGTGCAATATTTGTACAGATTCTTTAGCTTTTTTTTTTTTTTTTTACTTTTGAGTGAATGGAAAAATTAATGGCAAAGTTCTCACTAAATGTAACCTTCTTTATCAGCTCAAAACATTTATCATAGGTTCTGCACACTACATAAAGTATTAACAATTAGATCATGCCTTAGTGTGATAAGATGAGCTAACGACTAGTTTAGGAGGAGCCAATCATTAAAAACGTTTTCATTGCTCCGTTATGTTTGACCGGAGCATGGAGAATATTGAGAATGTCAGAACTGTGCCGTGAGAGATATCAAGGAGGCTTTCCACCTGATATTTTGTCTCACGCCTACGCAGCATTGCAGTAACATTAATTCAGTTGCATACTTCTTGATTTTTCCGCATGAAGATGGAAAAAAAAAAAAAGTTCTCTCAGGGATGCATACCATCAGATCAATCTCTATGGAGCTCATTCCACTGACATGGTTGACAGCTGGAAGTCAGGGTTGATATGTAGAGCCTCACATGAAGGTCGTCCCGCTCTTATGTTCATGTCAACATGACTGCTTGCACTTTGATAATTTACCCATAAATGATTGCAGTATGTGGCCTTCATCACTATATGCCTCTCGCCTGTAATCTTGGTTTGAATGACTTCATTCTTTTGCTATTGTGCTTGAATCCCCTGATTGAAGAGCCATTACTATTGTCCTCCACACAAGTCCCAGCAGATTGTTGAGGTCTTGGTGTTTACCCTCAGCGCGCCAAGATGAAAATTTACAGGCTTAGACGGCCATCAAAATGGTGATGAAATAATCCCGTCGGGCAATCCCCTTTCACGAAATGGAAAGTCGGGTTTCCCAGCATTAAGTGTCAAAAGTAATCATAATGGTCCTTAGGCATGACCGTTGAGTCTCACCGAGGAGCTTTTTAATAAGATGCAGGCGTCTCGTTCCTTTGTTTGGTGCTTTAAGAGGGTGTGGCGCAGCAAGTGACTCACGTTCACTTTTTATCAGGAGTACAACGGAAAACAGGTCAAGACTGCTGAGTCACAAGAGGATTAGGCGCTAATTGATTTTAAGTACAATAACATTTAGAAAAAATGTTATCTTGATTGTTTCATAAATACATTCTCTACACCAACAACTTCTACAAGCTTTAATTAGAAGCCTGCAGAAAATAATTTCCGGAGTAGGAAAAGCAAGACCTGAAATAACCGAACACATAGTAGCAAAGGTATTCCTGAATATCAGAGTGAAACTCAAACAGTCTTTTGATTCTCCTTTTTCGCAGTTCTGACTTGTAACTGGAGGACAATTTAGCTCATGGGAAACAGATCAGAAATCAATCAGAACGAAGCAAAAAAAAAAAAAAAAAGACACCAATGGCGCATGTACACCAACCACAAAAATATAAAGACATGCCAAACCTTTTCATTATACTGAAACTCAAACTTGGATAATTTTGCGATGTGTTTTGGAGAAGTAACAAATAGTAACAAAAATAATAATTGCACCCTTATAAGATATTTTTTATAGCAAGTTAACAAAACACCAAACCAGTTTTTCAACATACACAACGCTGAAACCTGACACTCAGAAAATCTGGCCCCAGTTTTCCTAAGAAAAAGTTATTAGTGACCTCAGCATGTGGACAAAAAGCCAAATACAAAAGACAAAGGCATGGACAGTTTCAAACATACGATTGTCCGTCCAAGAAGGTTTCAACTTTTGTACCCAATATTTTAATGTAGTAACATTAAAAATCATCTAGGCCAGGGTTCCAATTAGGAGCTTTGGTAACAGAAAGTGGTTCAACACTGCCAAAGCAGCCAATGCGCTCTTTGTTTGAGGTCCACCCTAAGCTCCAGCTGTGCATCGTGATGCTCGTCGCTTACTCGAGGCCACCGGCCCACCCAAGAAAAGGAATCACGGCGTCCAGAAGTTGTCCCCGTTCCTCAATAAAAGTTTATTGTTGTCGGGTTTGAGGAAGGCTCCAGATGTAGAAATCAGACAGGGTGTGCTTTATGTAAAAGTCATACACTGTGGTAGTTTATCAGAGGTTACGTATCCTGTTCGAAATGTACACAAGTGGGATGGCCAATTTCAAGTGTGAGAGAACCCATCAATGAGGTTATGCCTCTAAATGTAAATTGGCTTACTATGTGCTGAGTCACAAATATAGTCAGGTTATCCTCAGTTGATTTAACTCGACTAAACTTTGCCTGCAACCACATGTACAGTGTGCGTATGGCTTTGCATGGTGATGAAAAACACATTTCAAGTAGATTCAAAAAATGTTAATGTTGATAAACCAACTATTTATGGCTATGTTCACTTGATGTCATGCCACAAAATTGCTTTTGTAAGAAAAGTATTCAGTCTCTGACAAGGGGAAATATATACATAAATATAATAAAAAATATATTAATATATAAATATATAATTTCTGAATACAATAAATGCATTTAACAGTGTATTTATTATATTGATTAATTCATTAATTCATTATAATTACATAATGATATTATAATTTCTTTATTATTAACATTTTTACATATTTTCCTCAAAAACTGTCATTTTTTTGAAGACCCACTAAAACTGACACGAGTAACAACACAAGAATGTCCAGTATCATAAACTTGTTTTTTTGTAATTTATCGCAGGTTAGAAACCTCATATCAACATGTTAGCAATCTTTAAAAGCTAAACATTTTTTCAAGGAGTGTTGAAGACTGACACGGTCAACATGACTCCAGAGGAGCCTCACTTGAACGTCTCGCCACATAAAAGCCGAGTGAGCGTTTCCTATCACACATTTGAGGGGCTCTCTTATGAGTAAATGAAGCTGCAGACGCCATCGCCGACAAGCTTTCCGCGGAGTCGTAAAAAAAGGCGGCAAAATGTAATCCCTGCCACACCACAGCGCTTGCTGCACCCACGCACGCTTCCTCGTCATTACTGTCGGGCTGGTGCGCTTCCTCTCCTGGTGCCTCGTGGGTACATCTGGAGAACTACTGGACCAAGTGTGGAAACACAGAGGACAAGGAGGTGGGGGATTTGCTGACAGGTTCAGGAGTTCAGTTCAAGGAAAACAGCGAATGAATTATGACGACCTCACAGAGTTGCACTTTGAGAAACTGTGAGGAAATATAACTAGCTCGCTAGCACATAGGGCACATTTAGAAATAGACACCCTGAGTGAGCACTGGTTCCCTCAGACTGTTTGGAAATTAAAAGCTTTGTCCAAATCTGCCGCTCTGTTACTCAACGATTTCCCCAAAACAGTGTCGGTAAAGGTGGAAACAGTTCAAGCAAAAGCTGCTGATGGGTCAGGCTGTACAAGAGGTGAATTTAGTCCGCCTCTTCAAACACACAAACACTCAAAATAGTGCACGAGCGTCAAAGGGAAATTTCCGAACGACTGAGCAACAAACTAAATTTCTGAATGGTCACACTTGAACCAGTGCACGTGAATTTCTCAACGCGCCCTGAATACCTTGGAAGCCATTTATGTGAATATTGATATCTATAAATTGATAATGGACCAACTGCTATATTACACTAAATACATATTGATCTACAGCTATGTAGGACTCACTGAACAAATTACCCTTTGAAAGAAAACATTATAGAATAAGCGCAAACACCAGAAACACAATTTCATCCAAGCAATTGTTTCTCTTTCTTCTTGGTCGAGTTGCTTTCCAACGAGGATGCCCAGTACTCGAAATGTCTTCCAGCTGTGTGCCTCCCCCAACCTCCCACCGCCCCCCGAGCTTCACCATCCCCTCCCTCTTTCTTATCTTTGCATTAGGTGAAGTTTCCACTGGTGGGAAAGAGCAAGCAAAAAAAGTGTGGAGTGGAAATTCCTTCATTTGGATTTGGTCCGCAGGAGCCATCCGGCACATTAGAGAATAATTCATCAGGATTCCTGTATCCAACCCTGACATATGCAGTCGAATCTTCGTCTCTCCAGGTCCGGATATCCCATATATGAAGATGTGTCCCACTTAATGCAAGCACTGATCCGCCATAAATAATTGGTCACTGAGGCCAGTTGACACGAACCAGCTGCTTTTGACATGCTCTCCATCCTAGAGGAATGCGTACCATAGCCCGCGTCAACTGTCATGTGCTTGACTGAAACTAATGTTGATGTTTTATGGTCTGCTCGAGAGACGTCAACAACTAACCTAGTTAGCTTGTTAGCCACTAGCAGCCACAGCTTCTCTCTAATTTGAGGTCTTTCTTCACCTTACTTCTCTCTACCAATGGATGGGTGAACAAATTGTGCCAGAATGAGGCATGTGTATGCCTCAGCACTGTGACCAGTCATTTCACCGAGTCATCCTCTTTATTTTCTACGCCACTGTGACGTGGCGTTCGCCATCCTTCGTTTCCAACTGCAAGTTCTTCATGCTGTCAACCCACTTGTGATCGGTAAGAATTCATAAACAGCAACTGACAAGTATCACAGAAAGGTCAGACTCAAGGTCTCCTAGCGAGATAATAAAACATGCTTTTCGATTCCATCTAAGTCATATTGCCAGGAAAGTTCCATCAATCACTTGAGAGGCTGGATGGCGCTGATTTGCTCACCTTTCCGCCAATGCATTTTACGCATCATGGCTATGTGTTTGGATTGGATAGACCTCCAAAAGTTGAGCGTTAGGGTACATGGGCACGTGTTAAGAAAATTGATGAAGCTGCTGCCCCCGCGATCCCACACTGGATTAGCGGTAGAAATTATGGATGGATGGATGGATGGATGGATGGATGGATGGATGGATGGATGGATGGATGGATGGATGGATGGATGGATGGATGGACGGACGGACGGACGGACGGACGGACGGACGGACGGACGGACAGAGGGAGGGACGAATGAACGAACGGACGGACAAAGTACTCCAAGCATACAAAAAACATTTCATTATGTCACCAACTATATGATGTTCTCATCACGACTGACTGTAGTCAGTTAGCAAGTTCATTTGCCACTAGCTGCCACAGCCACTCGCCATTTTGCTTCCCATCACCAACCCTTCACTATTTCTATTAGAAACTTTTTTCTTAGTTATGATCTTCTCAGTATCCCATGTGGAAAAATGATAGAGCAGTTCAGACTTGATCTTTCCACTGCTCATAGGAGTACACACAGAGGAATATTCTAGATTGAAGCAATATGGATGTTGCCATTTGCCAGAACGTCTGCGAAAAATCTGTGCGCAACAAGCTGTGGCAACAGGAGCAACAAAGTCTTTCCACACGCCGCATCACGGTGCCACGAAGGAGTCACAAAGCCAAAGCCAAAGGCGCGCCGTGGACTCACATTTGGCTGAGGGTCTGCAGTAAAAGGGAGAGGTTACGCAGTAACGTGGAAAATGCGCTGAGTCCCGTATATGTTTTGGCACGGCAATGACACAAAAAAAAACGAAAAAAATGAAACGCCGTCAGGTTACAGTGTTGATAATTGTCATTCCTGAAAAAAGCTGATGAATGTCACTGAATGATCCAAGCCACAACATCCCGCTAATCCATCAAACGCCGAGATGAAATAAATGAAGAACACCCAACAAGAATTATAAATATAAATCATTTTATCGTCAGCTAAACCTACAAATAGCCATTTGTCCTATTTCCAACGTTCTTTCTCTCTGCATGTACAATATATTGCCAAGTATCCAACTAGCTAAAAAAATCCACTCTGTAACTAAATACAGTAATTATACTACTTAGTTATCTAGCTAGTTACCATATATCTCACTAAACACCTGTTTTCCACTAACCACTTTACCATGTATCATACACTGATTGATTGACTGACTGAATACAAAGGTAGACATTTACATCTGCCCATCAGTACTGACGGAAGGTCCGTCTATCCAGCACTGTAAAAAAAAAAATCAAAAAATAAAACTTGAACAAATAATGCAGCCTCCAAAGATGCAATATAAGTGTTCATTATGAACCAAAACACTCACAAGGCAATGATGACAATCCATCATAATGGCAGGCTTCTGAGGTGGTCACGTTTCACACGTTGCTTGACAAAAGGGAAAAGAAAGAAGAAACGAAAGAACGATGATTTATTTTTTTGCTGGCAGGAAGGGATGGCAGATGTATAGATCACGTTCAATGTGATCTCCCCCTTGTCGACATTTGCTTCGTGTTACTAAAAAGGAGAATTGATGCGGGCTTGAAGTTGGGCACTCATCTGAGTGTCAAGAAGTAGGATGATAAAAAATCAAACCCTCAACACCAAAACTGCTGTATTATTTCAATTGATGAAATGTGATTAAATTGCACATTTCAATGGCTGGCTTCATCTTCTGTTTGCTTTTGAAGTCTGTACACGTCAGTTTGATTGGAAGACAAGGGGAAAAAATTGAACACACGCAGCTTGGATGATGTCATTGTTATTCGCGACAAGAAGCCGTCCGGGTAGTTTTTGAGAAACGGGCTGACACTTCAGCTGGGAAAAAAAAAAAAAAAAAAAACTTTGTTTGATGTTGTTAACAGACTCAGCTGCGAGAACCCCGCAGAGAATCGCGCCTATAAAAGCAGAACGCGACTCCTGTTATCTAATGACCTCAAGTGTCTTTCACTAGCTTATAATCACTCTTTGGTTTGCTTTACTTCCTTTTAGTGAGAAGAAGAAGTCAAAACGTGGAAGTAATTTGGAGACCGTCAACAAACGCCGTGAGGCACTGACACGTTGCACATCCGACATTTCCTATTCGCGTCAATTACTGTATGTTGCTAACAACAGCCTAAATAACTTTCGTCGCAAGTCTCCAACAATAATTATTTTGTTTGTATATTTTTCATTCGTAAAACATCAGAATGTTATAAAAAATGTGAAATAAACTCAGATTTCATTCATTCACATTTGTTTTTTTGTTAATTTTTTTGTTGCATTTTTTGCACACATTTCACATTTTTATTGCTTTTTGCTTAATTTTCACAATTAATACTGATTGTTGATTTAAACTAAGTTTTTGCAGGAAAAAAGAACACGAGGTTCTTTTAAAAGTCACGGTTAAAAAAAAAACTACTTTCTTGATGTGATAAACTGCAAGACTACAGACTGTGAGGTGTATTGAAAAATCTCCTCCAAAGAGCAGCTTTATATAACCAGGCATCCCACAGAAGTAAAACTTTTGACTTTAATCTTAAAAAGTTGTCAGCTTAAAAAAAAGATTTCTTTCACCTGGCCATCATTTAGAGTAGCGGTCCAGACTGTCACCCATCTATTTTCAAACGTCTGCAGTGAGGAGATAAATGAGTGACACACTTTCATAGAAAAGTCTGGATTTGGATTTACACCTGGCAATTTTCAAGGGATGGGAAAAAATGAGAATTAACTCTTAAGTTCAGAGATGAAATATCCGTTTTGGGACATAATCACATTTGACTGTCAAATTATGCAAAGCCTCCACAAGAAATGGAATGAAAAATGAGAACTTACTCTCTCTTGCCAGTAGTTATGTTTAGCGTGCTGCACAATGTTAGGAAATAAACATGATCTGTACTTACATGCCAAAACCGAATGAAAACAAGTTTATTATTTGAGTACCCGCTTAATAAAAAGACACGCAAACTATTGTTTTGTGTATCTTTGTGTGGCTTTTTGTGTCTTACTGGTTTATTTTTGCTTTGTTTAGATGACATCCGTAACTGGAAATGACTGTTGCCCAAAACGAATGAAGACTGGGAGAGTGTGGATAAGAACACATTGCAACACTTTACAACAAAACAAACAACAATCGATATTGATCCAAATATTTCAAACTAATTTTGCAGCATTTTCTTCTTTGTCCTCAGCAAAGAATGGTTCTTTTGACTATTTTAGTTGTCCCATTTCGATCTAGTTGTGAATATTGCTGGAGTGAAATTTCAAATTTCACCCGAGGGCAGAGTTGAGTACCTGTGTGATATTACTGCTGCTTACTAAGGCTCGGTGACTGTCACTTTCTAAATATATGTAATTATTATGCCTTCAGGTGGCTAAAAATTCGAGTGTCCTGTTTTTTCAAGACTTTTGGGGTTTATTGATATATTATTTTGTGATGGAAGCCATTTGTGCTAAATCAATGCACAGCCCAAGCTGAATGTACAATGGGAAGATATGGCAAAAAAAAAAATGGAAGTGGCGCGGCTGTTCTTTTACTTGAAATGTGGTCGTAGATACGCACTTCCTCTTCAGCACACACAGCGCGTCACGTTTGAATCGGAGCCGATGTCAAGTGTGATGTGAGGCCGCAAAGGATTTTCCTGAGGGAGATGATTGGGTTACGACGAGGTGGAGTGTTGTTGTGCTGCGATTTTGCTCAATGCTGACTGAGCTCCTCTGAGAATTGCTACTTGCTTTCAGGAGAAAAACTTAACAAAAAATTGGGTAATTCCTTTTCCACATAAGTTCAACATCTTTGGGGCGGTTTTCTGGTTTTTTTGCCAATTCGTTTTTGTTTTTTGCTTTAGGGAGCCTTTTTTTTTAAGCTGCGACTGGCAGGCAACCAGTTCAGGGTGTCCCCTGCCTACTGGCCGATGACCACTGGGATATGATGTGGGGACAAGTGGGACAGATAATATATGGATTCTTTGAGTTTTTATGGCAGGTTTTCTTTTTTGTTGGATGGGTGGACGGACGGACGGACGGACGGACGGATGGATGGATGGATGGATGGATGGACGAACCTACTGATTTTTTTTTTTTAGTGGGATTTTTTTTAATTTTTGTAGTTATTGTGGCAGTTTTTCTTTTTTGTTGGATGAACAAATAGAGGGTAGATAGATGGATGGAGGATAGATTTCATGTTCATTCGATTGTTTTGCTGTTTATTGCCTTATTTATTACAGGTTTCTTTTTTATCATGTTATATGGTTATTTATTTATTTATTTGTTTGTTTATTTATTTGGGATTTATTTATTTGTTTATTTTATTTTCACTTTTGGAAGATTTTTTTCTTTTTTGTGATTTGTCAATTTGCATTGTCCAAAATATGTTTTTGTCATTTTAATGGGATGTTTTATTTTTGTAATTTTGGGGGGTGGGGTGTATATGTGGGTTTTTTTTTTTCCCAATTTTTTTGTTTCATTGGTTTTTGTTGCATATTTGTATTATTGCATTGCATATTTTTTCATTTTTGGATCTTTTTGTGTCGAGAACGTTTCTTTTTGTTGCTGTTTTTTCAATCAAACATTTTTTTGCATTCGTCTAGTGAGGGTTCACTCTATTCAAAACAGCACTCAATATATACACTGTTCCATTTTATGCTTAACATCCTGCTATGTTACAGCTCTCTTCGTAGCAAGAAATGTGCAGAACAGGATCCTCACATTCACAGCTAAAAAGGTGCTGCGCGGCCTTGGAGCCGTGACATGCATCCGACGTATAATCAGGCAAGGGCGGAAAACAAGACATGTTTTTTAATGTCCTCTATGACAGGAAGAAAAAATATGCTGTCTGCTCTGCAGGTGTTTTTATTTTGCATGTGTCTATACATCAAAACCACTTAGCTTCTTGAGGTAAAGAAGGAAGTAACACGAAAATAGAGAGATTTCTCAAAAGTATATAAAATAAAACTACAGGTGCAAAAACTAAAATGGCTGATTCAGACTGATTGACCTCTGCAAGGGAGGTTGAGCGTGACAGCTTGTTTTTGAATCAAGACGTGTGTGAACGCGTGTGTGTGAAAACAGCTCATGTTCATCCCATTACGAAACATCATTTAAAAGCAGACATACAGACATTCATAATGTGATTCTTGCCTTTCTTTTTACTGCTGCCATTTTTCTGCTTTATGACAGCACCTGTGCACATTGCATTGCGATTATCATTAAGAAACAAAGATCACAGTGACCCCAAAGATGACTATTCATCACTAGTACAGGGAATCCCTGCAGATTTGCAGATTGACATCCGCTAGTTTTTCACTCAAATCCAACAACAACCACACTAAAAATGCATAATGATGCAAGATTCCAATAGAATTGATTTCAAAATAATGCAGAGAAAGATCCAAATCATTCTTGACAGTGGTTAAAGTTAACAAACGCTAATAGCTAGCAGCTACGAGTCATTTTCAGCAGAATAGGACAATGTGGCATCTTGAAGTCATGTGACTCCAGTCCCCAGCAAAGTGATTTCGGAATAATGTCCTCTTTCAGACCAAGCACTTTTTATAGCGAAAGGAAGCAATAACTTCATCATCATCATCATCATCAAATGATTGAACATGTGCTGATGCTGTAAACAGGTTGTCATCAACGCAACGGAAAGCGATCCTCACGGAGCGCCGCGTGTATCCAAATCCAGTGGTGTCGCTTTCAAATTGGATTGGCTTTCTGGCATGGGGAGGACATGATGTTGTGATGGAAGTAACACGCAGCGGCAGGTCTGCTTCTCAGAGCGTGACGCATATTGGTTTTGTGTCTACTAGTCATATTGAAAATTAAAAATCACAAATAAATCATTTTTGGGATGATTAGTATGGGAAGATTTCTTGAATCAACATCTGTTTGGAAATTAATCGTCAGCATGAGGTCAGGATTTTTGTTTATAACCAATGAGCACTAATTTGGATTTGAGGTCAGTGGTGGTAAGATTAAGCGTTTGCTATTGCATTGTGAAATCATTTAGTTATTGTTCCATTTTTCCGCTTTGTTGTCTTTGCTGCATTTTCATGTTTTTCTGTCGAATTTTCTTCCATGCATATTGATTTATTGTCGAGAATAATTGTCAACTATGTGCATCCCTGTGAGACATTTCTGTGATTGAGGCCTATATAAATAAAATTGATCTGACTTTCTTTTCTGATCCATTTTTTGTCATATTTTTTTACTTTTTACCTAACTTTCGAATGCATAAGCCCATCTTGTATGATCAGCAAACAAAAGTTAAACTTACAGCATGTCCTTCACTGCATATTATGAAGCATGGACGCTAATGTTACTTGGCATGTTTGTAGCAAACGTTGGAAGTGTTGCCTTCTTCAGCTGTTGCACATATTTCACATTCAACATGAAAGCCTGACTTCAGGTGTTGCTGAAACACATGTGCAACACACATATAGCACGCTTTAGTGTCGCCTTTTGTTGAAGCATCTTTTGAATGATGTGGTGCAGATGGGTTGAAACCCAAAGGTGTTTTTATTTCAAAGCTGACACTTGACGGGGCTTAATGCCACGCTATAAGTATGTGCACTTGACACCTGCTTAATCCAATTTTTAATCCCAGTGCTCTCTTGGAGTTTGTCAACAGCTCAGAAAGACGAACAAAAAGACTGGTTGAATCCCGTAAACCGGTGCTGACACTACCCATCAAGCTAAAAACTTCAATCGTAAAGCCTATTTTACTGAGCAACAAAGAATTTGGTAGGCTTAAGTAGACCCACAAAAAAAGGCACAAGAAACCATGATAAAAAAATATATGACAAGCATTTTGTGTCATTTTGGGTGTTTCCAGGGAACCGTCAAAGAAAATCCAATCCCTAAAGTCATTTTCACCAAGCAACATGAAATCAGCAAGCAAGTCTATCATGAGGACAAAAAAGTTAAGAACCCTCGCCCAAATATCTGAGGGTCATTTCAGCAATTTCCAGGCAAACAGTCAAAACAATAAATTACCCAAAGACAGTTTTACTTAGCGACTTGAAATTTTGTATGAATGTTGCCATACGTAGACCCACAAGAGTTTCGAGAATCCAGGGAAGAAAAGGCACAGGGATTCTGCCATTTTGGTTTGAAGTCACCAATTGAGGGTCATTTTAGTCATTTCTAGAGATCCTTCAGAGTTCTTGTCCATTTATGTCCAAACTTGAAATGTTTATGCTAGACAAAAGGGCAACACCAAAGTGTAGTCATTGCATGACCTTGCATGTTTTCCTTAATTTTGCCCAATTTATCCGTAGATAACCAAATGAACATGCCAGTAATTGAAAAAGCAGATGGTGTTTTGATTGATAATGAATGCCTCATCTGGGACTACTGACTCTCACAATGAAAGCTGTTTGGTTTGCTGGCTTCCTGACAATATAAACATATTCCTTTTATCTGCGTGCGTGCCAAGAGTTGCGGCCACTTCCACAACACAGGTCCGTGTAACGCTGAATTTATTTCTGTTTACGGAGCAGCCCAGAGACACTCCATCACGCGGTCGTATCTGTGGGTCGACGTTTGAGGCCAGGCTGGTTTTTCGCTAAGGGGCGCGTCATCTCACATGTTGGTTTAAGCGCATGACATCTTAAGAAGTCTGGAGTGCAGACCAGTCTTCCGAATGTGGTGTGACTTTGGGTCTGAGCCAAACAAAAAAGATCAATAGTAGAAGTTTTCAAAACTATGAACTCTTGATCATTCATTTTTTGCTATGCCAGACAAGCACATTCCGGGTATATCGGAAAATTTTGTCCGTTTTTGTTCACGAAATAGTCCCAAGATGTTATTCTGGTCCAGACATGAATAAAAAATATGGCCACTTTCCAGGAAGCTCACACTGAGCCTTTTCATTTTACATTCAGCAGTAAAAAACAGCTAAGCATGTAATTAACAAATGTTTCTGCACTTAAACCATAATTAAATAGCATCTTTTTTAATTATAATAGGACACAGCAGAGGGGTTAAAAGTTGAAATTGCTCAAAAGGAGTAAAATGTACGTACATGAATTATTTACTTTCACGCTCTACGTACGAAACAATAAACCGTCAGTCAGAGCACATCTGTTCGCAAGTTTTGGCACAAGAGCCACACTTTTACCGACCCGGAAACACTTGCGTGGAGTAGACAGATGTGGCCGCTTGTGTGCAGTGGTTTCTCCAGCCAGAATAGTTAAATATAATTTCTAAAATTCAGAAATACAGCCAACCGCCATCATTCGTAAAGTTACGGACCAAGAATAATACTAGATAACCCTAACCCTTAGAAATAGTAGATATTCTTACACCCCACAAACTCCTTACTTTCCAATTTATGTTAGTTACCCTTTGGAAAAAAATGCCTACAGTTTAGCACCTACAATATACTACAAGAATTCTCACAATTACAAAGACAGAGCTCATTCGTTGTACAGTAGATTGAGTTTACAGATGAAAATGCTTGACTACAATCAAATACTGATACAATCGCACGACCAACCAACATAATCAAAAGTTGTCTTTCCATAATAATAAGAACCTAAGATACCTGCTGCCAATTGGTGCTAATTTGGGATGATTTCCATTTTAGGAGTATCTAGGACTTTAAGACAAATGGCCGACTTCCTGTTTAACACCAGTCCTAGGGTCTGCGCTGTGCATTCTGTTAAGATAGACTGTCCACCCAATGTTCTCAACATCCATCTAACTGGTATCTGGGGCTAATTTTTTCCAACTTTCCACAAGCCCTACAAAGTGAGATTTGATGGGTCATGCTCAGGACCCTAAAATATATTCTAATGCGGATTCATGCAACTGCTGAAAAGTTTCTCGGCATGATGTGGCCTCCAAATGACGAAGGAACAAACTGCAATTGGAAGACGACCTTGATATTCCCATACACTGTCTACAGTTTTTTCAAAATTTCAACACATGAAGTTCACACAGACTGATGAAGCAGATGTCTTACTGAAGATTACCACGGTTTGAAAAATAAGCCAATTACCAATCCCCCACTGGGTTATCTGGATTCGTTTTATATAAAGTGTTACTCATATATGTTTACTGCATCATCAAAAGAAGCTGATGGGCCTGTGGAAGTCATTTAATAACAATCCCGCTGTTTTTTCTCTCCTTCCACCAAGCAAGGCTGATTAGAAACTTCCATAGAAACCTCAAAGTTTTTTTGCTACATTCAAAATGTGACCTGCTGTATGTTTGTGTATTCAAATGAACGGTGGGTGTGAGATTGAATGGAATTGCGTTTGTTATTTTTACTTTATAAATTAGACAGGTCCTGTAACTATACAAATTTTTTGTCATGTTCAGGCAAACAACAGCTCGAAACTCAAAAATAAGTTGGCGCACCACCGATTTGGATTTCTGCTGTTGAGCTCCTTTTTGACTCAATTGCTTCAAGACACAATTAATCAACAGTCAACTTCATAAGATTGAACTCCAATTAATGAATTATCATGGCCATCACTTGGATGAAAGTGGCTTGTATCATTAGGAATCAGATGTGCCCACAACAAGGCCTTTCCAAAAACGCTTTCATCCTGTTACAAGTTGGCTCGCGTTCACACTGGCAGCAGCAGCAGCTGGCAGCAGGTGAAGGTTTAAATATTCTTTGCTCGCAACATGAGGATGTGTTTATTCTCCGCTGCATCTGGGGAAACAAAATGTCTGCCTCTCTTGTTCCTGTCGGCTCTCACGTAATGGGCTTGGTTACATTTGGCAGCGCTTGAAAGTGGAGCGAGGGGGATACACCTGTTTGTTTCATTAAGCCGCGTGACTTTTTCATAGGCTTTAGTGCTTCATTGGACGTTTTTCTCTCGACTCAACCTGTCCACTCACTGCCAGCTGTAGCTCTATGATGTCATGTGCCCTCACAAGACACTTCATTAGGTACACTTGCAAAATCTAATGATGTATGATCTGAGAAATTCTGCATCTACACTGAAAAAACTAATCTTAGAATAAATAATGCCAACAAAAGAACTCAGATTGGTAATGCATTCCTCAATTTTAGCAAGTAGTAGTAAATTTTTTTGTCAAATTCCAAAGTCACATAAACAAAGCTTGCCTCAAAAACAACTTAAAATTATCTTAATGCATTATAATATGTATGTGTATTACCTGCACCTATGGTACATCTTAATTTATAACAATCCTACTCATAACCAGTAATGAGATCTCAATAACAAATTGTGATATATTTTGGGAATTTTGAAGAGAAAAAATGTTTGAAGCAAGACAACAAAAAATGCCCATTAAGAAGAACTACCGTATTTTCCGCACTATAAGGTGCACCTAGAAACCTCCAATTTTCTCAAAAGCCAACAGTGCGCCTTATAATCAGGTACGCCTTGTATATGGACCAATATTGAGCCACTGCAGAAGGCGTGTCCAAAGTCCGGCCTGCGGGCCAAATGTATATATCTTATATATGGACAAAGTTTTAAAATGGACCATTCATTGAAGGTGCGCCTTGTAATCGGGTACGCCTTATAGTGCGGAAAATACAGTATCTTGAAATACTGGACACAGGGTTTATTTATTGTTTTGGAAGACCCATGAGCTGCCACTGGGACAAATCTTTGTGACATTTTCCATCGGAATGTCTAGATATTTTTAAGATATTGGAAACTGTTCAGATTCACGACACCCAATGAAAAACGTGGCCAAGCAGCCCCGATTCGTAACTGACAATCTGTCAGACATCGGGCAATCTTATTTCGTTTCAAAATGACTTGATAGTCTTGGGATACACTGCACAGATTCAAGACACCCATTGCTGGAAGTAGCAAAGTTGCCCCGGACTATAACGGACAATCACTCTGACACTGCACAGCACATTTTACTCCAGTAAGGCCAAAGATTTCACTGTACCCTTTTACGTTCAACCTTGGCAGAAGTAGTAATGCTCGTGACAAATGTGACACTTGCTGAGTAATTTCGGGTCAAGCTCACCGAAATGTCCACATGGTTCCAATCAGTCATTTTTGCCATTAGCCCAGTTAGCATTGGAGCGTGCTACCATGACTCATCACTGGGAAAAGATGGATAAAACAGTTAATTTGCGCAGACATTTACTGACTCCGTAGGATACCTCATCGTGGACACTCGTAAAATTTTTAAGAGTCTGACCCGTATCACATGGACATACCTCAGGAGTGTGCTCAGTGGGCTCAATGATCACAAGATGAGTCAAGGCTTCTCTATAATCTATTAATCACTCATGAGTTGAGCTGTAAATGCGCAGTCAAATGAAATATGATACAAGGGCTGTGTTCAAGTGTGGCACTTTGAAGGCAAGTAGAAAAGCACTGAGACAATCCATCTCAATGGACAACTCGTGGATTTTCCCACAGGTGAGGACGTAATGCTTCTACATTTTACACTGATAATGTCATGCTTTGCACAGATATGAACACGTAGCTAGATTGATGATTTTACGTCGTAGGATTTGGTTTGTTTTGGTTTTAGATTGTAAAATTGGAAAAGTACATTCTACTTTGGACTTGAGTAGGTGTTTCAGTTTCACGAGGAACCTTTAGTCAAACTGCAAATAGAGCAATAATCATCATCATAATAGATAAATGATAATTGCTGTGCTTGGCTGGCGACCAATTTAATGTCTACCCAGCCTATTTCCCAAAGGCTACTGGGAGAGACTCCAACATGCCCATGACTCTCGAGAGGATGAAGCAGTTCGTAAGATGAATGATAAATGATAATTGTGAAATATATTTTTGAATGATACAATTTTCAGACCTAACATGCACTCAGAGTAAGCTTATGTTTATTTAAAGTCATTTAATTGCTTTGAAGACGATTACATGTTGCTACTAGGAAAACATTGAAAAACAGTGAAAAATAGAATACTGTGGCTAATTTACATAAAATATATAAAATACAAATTTAAATCTGAAATTTCTAAAATAAACGGAACAAGTAAATGACAGTTAAACTTAAAACCAGATTTCTATGTTGTGAATGTCTATCTGTCCATGTTGATTTTGTACCCACAATATTACCAATGAAATAAAGTTAAGAAAACACTGCAAACTTACTACAAACTACTTAATATACATTGAATTATAAATCTTGGCTTGGGATTTAAATCCTGCAATGGCACCACAGAAATGTAACGACAGTCAACGAGTCTGAGCTTCACTAAGGCTTTCACAGCATTTGTTAAAGCGCCGATGGCTGACCTTGTCCATGTAATGTAAATATACAATGGTCATTATTAAAGAGAAGCAAACGCGACACGTTTAAGGTCTCGCTCGGTTCAGCGTCGGCCGTCTGGCACGTTCGCCTTCAGAGGGCGATTAGTGACTTTAAACTTGAGCGCGAGAGGTCACCTCTGTCAAAGGCGGGGCCGTGATTAATGGACGAGGCCTTGGTGGGTTCCCTCTGGCGGCCCATGTGGCATTCGCCGCAAATACTCGGCTTGATCTACCCGGCTGGGTCTGACCTGCCCTGGAGGTTCAGAGGTCAACAGCGGTGTGAAATATAGCCAGAGCCTCAATGAACAGCGCCAAAAGACAAGAAAGACTGAGTTGTAAGAAGATCTTTATGTAACGGCACAAGTACTCGTAGGTACTAGCCAACAATGAGCGAATTCAGGAGTTCATTTTTTAGGTGATGGCCTTATTTATTTAGTTTTATTAAAACTTTAAATACACCGCAAGCTATTACACAGAAATAGTCCATCATTTTGTTCTCACTAACCTTACAACATTATTGCAAAAAAAGCTTATTAACGATTTAATTCAGAAAGAAATCCCGATTGAATTGTGCCCGAACATGCTAAATTTAGCTCCGAAGTCGTGTCTGTGACACAGTGTCAGAAGCGGGACAGGACGATCAAATGTGACACAATCTGATATATTTGGTAAAGGGGACGAGGGAAGTGGGAGACCGAACGCCAGCAGACCAGGGGCAGCAAAGAAGCTACGCAGGCACCGGCCGGAACACGAAGGGTTGCTTACAGACTGGGGACACAAAGGCTGGCAGATCGACGGGCAGATGTGCAGGAGCTGTGACAGCGTGCGTCATCGAGGCAAGCTCGTGATCGTGGCAGGCAGAAGGTCGGGCCAAACAGAGTCCAGAACAGACCGTGCAAACAGGCAGACAGGACGTGAGGCAGAGACGTGGTAAGGAAAAGGCCAGGGAGCGATCAGGAATGGACGAGCAAACGAACGGGCAAAGTGGGCAACGGGAGTCGGTTGGAGAGCGGACAGTGAGCGTACGGGTTTAAGTAGAGAAGTTAACAAGTCAGGAGCAGGTGACGGTGATGATTGTTGTTGACGGTGGGGCGTGGCTGCGGACGTGAGTGACTTTTTAGTGGAGAGCTGCGATTAGGTTCCACAGGAAAAAAAAAAAAGTGGATTATTGTACTCCGGCCAACACTTGGGTAGTTTATCTGACATGTCATGGGCGGAGGACCTTGCCTAAGGGGTTCATTAGCATAAAACAATGTAACAAAAAGCAAAACACTTCCCTCACACACATTTTCAGGCCCAGCAATTTGTAGTTATAGTAGTATTTGTATTTATATCGTATTTAAACATTTCATTTTCATAATGTCAGCTTTTAATATGGTGAAAAAAAGGCTTTTGGATTTTCTTCACTACTTTGGCGAGGTCATCCCCTTGGGCAGAATTTACGACGACTTTAAAGTGTGCTACTCATCATATTTTTTTCCACCCCTCAGTGTCCCGCTGTCTTGTGTTAAAAGCCTCAGGCTCAAGTCGGACCGGCTCCCTCTCCGACTGCGGGCTCGTGATGAAAGCCAGACCGAAGGTGACGTCCCGCTTATCTTTCTGCGTGTTTCCACTCCAAACATGTAAAAAGATAGACACTAACCATCTCTCTCGTCGTTCCTTTCCCCAGGATGTGAGTCACGTCAGAAAAAGTTGCCGGCCGACAGGTAGAATTTTTCTCACACGGCCGGAGCCAAGAACCTTTAATTGCTTTACCTTCTCTCTTTATTAGTGTTAGAGCTCATTTTTCATGCAGCTGGAGGCAGCCCCGTTGTGGCTTTGAGTGCAGAGTGTGCGCTACTGCCACCTGGTGGTTTACTGATTAGATTAACTTCTGAAAACCTATGAAAATAAAAGGAATTCCCTATTTCCCTTGAGGAACGTCATGATATTTCAACACAAAATCAACACTTGATGTGTAAAATTTGTTGTTCTGGCAAAGCTGATATATTTGATGAGAATTCAATTAAACAACACAAACTAGGTGTCGACTGATGTCAACATTTGGGGGTATTTACACAACTGACCCTCACGTAATCGGCAAGTGGCAGCTGAATTATGTCCTTCATGTAAGACTTTGATTTACTCCTATACTGAGGCAGAAGCCAAATTGAATGAATGGGAAAAATGTGTCTGAAGTTTCAAAGTAACAAACTAAAACGTAGCTATATCTAATTTGACATTGCTTCCTGTTGTCGTTTGTGTCACAACTGATGTCAAAGAGCAGTAATCAGCCTACAAATTCTTCTCCTCTGGTGGTGTTTTCATTGCAAAGTAAGAGGATGACCACAGAGTTGTTTCTGTTTGACTAACCCTTGTTTTGCAGCTTTGTTTATTTTTCTTGAGGGTTGGCGACCAGAAGCAAAGCAATGCACTGCGTAAACCGACCAACCCCGGAGGCATCTGCGGTTTCTGGACGGACGCTTGCGGTCGGACGCTTGGACCCGAAACGACCTGGGAGGACGTAGTGTGATAACCTTGGACTGAGCCGGCTGGAATCCCAGACCGCGTTTATTTGTTTGTGGCCGGCGATAAAATGCTTATCATTAGGGTTCATTGATTCTTGACGTGAGCGCTGGAGCCGAAAAGGGGGGATTTTTGGAAGTGAAATATGAAACAGATTGCAAAACTGGCAGATAATGACGAGTAGCTATTTGAGATATTGCTATTAGTTGATGACATAAGGATTTTTCCCATCAGTGTTAAGGGAGTGAGACTGAGGGGTCAAACTTGTTTGCAATGTGGGGGCCACATCACTGCTATGGTTGAGTCGCAATTAATGGAACTCCCATTTTCTGTTCAAGCCTTTTTAAAAAATATATATATATATATTTGTAAGTTGATTTTTGAACAAAAATAGCACGGTAGGTTGTTATTTATTGAAAAATCTATCGATTAATCGATCTATCGATCATATAATTATTATACTGTCTACACGTGTTGCTGCACCGTTTGTGTTCAAATATCCATCATAACAAGGCCAGCTTTATTAGCCCATGTTTCTCCTTGTATGTTCGCATAACAGCCAGTTATTAGCCAAGACTAATAACAATGAACACTGGCAGCATGTCATGTTGAAAAACTGTCATATTTAGCATCGCTATTGTCATTTCTTTTGTAAATTACACTCATCTGCCCCAAGACCTTCTCGCTAACTTTAAACTAAATATCATCCCAACACAGACCTGACCATTGAACTCAGGGTAGTAAATTCTCTGCTTGCTAAGGGACCTTGGCGCCACGCTCCCAGAGGACCCCAGCTATGCCTCTAATTACGTATCCTTCTTTAAACAGCAGCTTTTGTGTCGTATAAATTTGTGGGCTTCAAGGGGGGAGCGATGGACTATTTTGGGGGTCTCTTTGGCCCCTTTGTTGCATGGTGTTGAAGAAGGGTGTCTGCTAGCTGTGCTGTGAAACTCAACTGACTATGATGAGTTGTTTTTTGGATGGGACAAAAAACGGTGGTATTTGAAAAAGCAATGTTGCTAACAAAAACAGCAGCACCTATTGAGGCATGTAAAGAGTCTCCAGTAGGCTGAATGTGTGCACTTCACGATAATGTGTGATTTGAATGTTAGATTTAGTGCCGATGAATTTAAAGTTGGTGTTTATTTGAGAGAGGTGTTTGTCTTATGTTGATGTTTGTGTGAGGGTGGTTTTGTTTACATTTTTTAGGCATTTATTATGATTTCTTTTAGGCATTTTGTATGATTGCTTGATTGTTTGAGGCAGGTTTGTCTTCTGGTAATAACTTATCTAAAGTTCATGTTTTTAAAGTTGAATACTTTCAGAGAGATGCTTGTCAGATCCGAAATAAAGTCTTTTTTATTTTTCGTATTTTGATGGTTGATTACCTGAGGATGCCGTTTGTTTCCACCAAAATTTCCGAACTAAAACAAACAAAAGAAAATGTTTTCGGCCATAAAGAAAAGAGGACTGTAGTTAATAAACACCTGGACTCACTGCCGCAGTCCAGGCTGAATAGTTTACTTGTCAAACCGCTGCTTAATAATTCAAAAAATAGCACATACGGGACTGGGAAGTGTATATAATAAAAAGGATATGAATATTACATAGCTACTCGTGATACACATCATCGTGTCTGTGGAAATGGAGCGGGATCTTGAACATAAACCCAGTGCGGCTTTATTTGAATGAGCAAACCTCGTCCGATAAGCAAAACGTCCGGGCTCCTCCAATGGCTTGCCTTTATGAAGCCAAAGTAGTTTAAACGTCAACGCTATTCCACATGACTCTCGCTGGAATTCAGGGTGTTCCCCCCTCCTCTCCCAAACACCATAAAACAATTGTAGGTTGGCAAAGATAAAACACGTTATCTCAGGGAAAATAAGCAGAATTATGGCTGCTGCGGGGATCGGGAACACAAACAATATATCAAATATGTCAGCAGATGTTTTAAAAGAGACATGATGCTTTTCTTCCGTAACTAAAAACACTTCCCAGGTGTCTTAACAACATGTTAGTCAGACTTAGACAGTTTTGAGGGGGTGGTGCTGTGATGACGACAGAAGGCGGAGGTTAGATTTTCATTCTTGGAGAAACCAATTAACTACAACTATACAACACTTTCAAAAGTCCATACGTCCCCTTTAAAGTGGTGTTATGTAGTGATGCTCACTTGACTGCTACCTGCAGCAGTTCTGCTTGTGACCCCCGCCCAACCCTGTAAGAATATTCCTAAAGTGTTGCTTGAGTTGGAAACACTTGGTCTTCTCGCAGGTTTTTATTTTTATTTTTTTTTGCACACCTTTTTGACGAATGAAGCTGGCGAGGACTTTTGGAATGTGTGGTCAGATTTGCGGGCCCCCTTCGCCAAAAAATACCCTGTGTTGATTTTGGTTTGTCTCCTGTCGGGATACAAGTACAATTAAAAATGCAGACGGATTTGGAAAGCATTTGTCCCCATAGGAAATCATGGACTCAGTAATAATCCGTGAAATCAAATCAAGCTCTCAGACACTGGGATGTGGATCAACAGAACTGCTCATATGTTGTCACACACTGACGGAATAACTTCAAATGAACATGCACCAGTTCATTTTGCAAAAATACACATTGAGAAGGGTGCTGTGTGGCAACCTGAGGCAGCAAATTAGAGCTGTAAATATGTAAATGTTTAATATGACAAACAATGCTATTTGCTAGAAGTAGTAATGCAAAATCCACCCAATGTGCTCCACCCAATTGTCGCAGTCCAATGTGTAAATTTTAACACGAGTGTGTATGTGTGTTGGGGGGGGGGGCTAGTCCAACCATGTGTTCTGCATCAGATGATGGAATTAAACTACCAGTGGTTTAATTAACCCTGGTGGTAAGCTAAAAATCATGTTGAATATTTCAAAACGATTGCACGCCCTCCCAAAATGAAGAAAAAAATCAGATGTGGTTCCTTCAGGCTCATTTCACGGCTGTTATAACAAATCAGCACCTGGAGAGAAGACGTGGGAGAAGTGTGCACGCATTTGGATGCCAGTCGGGTTTTCTATCCGCATTGACGCCCAAATAAGGAATGTCAATTTAGTTGGGATTTTGCTGCCTTTACTTGCTGACTGACTGTACAGTCGTAAAGGAATTTTGAGCACAAAAAAGTGGCAAGACCCAGAAGAAAAATAAAGACTCGGTCTTTCAGCTCAGCCTAAACATGGCCGAACACATAAATAATGTGAAGTCGGAGCAATGGCGCACGTTTAAATTTGGCCCTGGTAGCCAAAACATAAATGTGAAACCTTCCGGGACCGCAGCTGGGCTTCGACTGTACTGTACTGTACTGTACTGTACTGTACTGCAAAAGTAATCTACAAAGTAGTGAAATTATTTAATAAAAGTGCATTGATGCTAAGGGTTTTAAAATTAATCATGAATACTATTGATGTCCTCTGTAAAGTAAGTAAGGCAAACAATTTTAACAAAACTATTACATCATTTTCAACAGTTAATATACCTATGTTCACACAAAGTAACAAAAATGCAATAAAAAATACTCAAAAATCCCTAATAAGAAAAACCTATATTGTATATAATATTTTGCTCCCCAAAAGTACACTACACCGTACTTTTTTTTTGCAAGAAGTACGGTGGCCCCAAAGGTTCCAAAAGGCTCCATAATGGGCTGATGAGGGAACAGGTCGAGCTGGCCACTCGCGTTACACAGCTGGCCCAATTTCAAGAGTAAAAGCAGCTTACTTCCATACTTGTCAAACGAATGCATTCTCCTTGTGGTGTTACGCCACTGAAAAGCTGAGCCCAGTCGAGGCCTTCCAGACCTTCATTTCCTGCTATTGACCACAGCTCTGTCGCTTTTAACCGCTCAAACAATAACTTGGCACCAGAACATATGAACGGCGGGCACTGGCATGTACACACAAAGAAACCTGACTGAGATTAATACCAAAAGCACAATATGTAAGAGTACTTTTATACTTTCATTTTTGTGTACGTGCACTCACTGGGGGTCCCCTCAGTTTCATGTACAACTGCCAAATACAGTCCTTTGCAAAATTCATTCATCTATTAAAAAATTGGTGATTGTTTTTCATTGTCAAAATAAGGGTTTTAGTAGCCAGCCGTCAAACGTGGCAACTTTGCACTGTAAGTTTCTACAATTTCTGAATAGTTTGTTGAAGTGCGCAACTTCTTTGCAATAAGAAACAATGGTGTACTTGAAAACTGCACCTCAAGGGACTTTTGGGCAAATAAAGTGGATTGAATCTGCGTATTAATGCCCTTTTTGTTTACAGAGACTCCTGCCAATGAAAATTCCACGAGCCAAAGATGAGGAGGAAGGATTGGAGTTCATCTCCTTGTGAACAATAGCAAATATGGTAACTAGAAGTGAGCTTTGCCAATGTGAATGTGATATTTCCTGAGATTTTAATTAAAAACATCCCAATCTACCCCTGAGTGGGTTCTGTCTTGGCTCATGCTGTATATGCTGAATAAACATTCTAACAAAAAAAACCTTGACGCCGCTATGATTCTGTTTGTTTTTACCCAGCAGTGCCAACCGAATGGCTACATCCTATTACAATTTAATGCTAAATGTGCTATATCAAATGTACGTAGAAAGTAATAGTGACATAATGCGTCAATTTGTTACACTCTCTGCAGAAATCCACGCATTTATTTATTTTCTACCACCTATTGCTGGGCGCAGCAACTGGAAACAGAAAAGTCCAGATTCTCCCTGGCGACTTTTGGGGAATCCCAAGGCGTTCCCAATCCCGCTGGGAGAAATAGTCTCTCCAGCATGCCCTGGGGCCTCCTACCGATTGGGCGCGGCCGGAACACCTTGCCAGAGACGTGTCCAGGAGGTATGCTAACCAGATGCCCTAGCCACCCCATCTGGCTCCTCTCTGCACGGAGCCTCTGAGCCTTTCCCGGTTGACCAAATGTATTTTTCACGATGTGAAACATATTGATGACCCATGTGTATGGAATGCACTTTATAAATAAAACTGCCTTGCCTTGCCTACTGCAACTTAAAAACTATGGATAATTCACCTACATAAAAGACTAGGTTTGTATGTACCGTATTTTCCGCAGTATAAAGCGCACCGGATTATAAGGTGCACATTCAATGAATGGCCCATTTTAAAACTTTGTCCATATATAAGATATATACATTTGGCCCGCGGGCCGGACTTTGGACACGCCTGCTGTAGTGGCTCAATATTGGTCCATATATAAGGCGCAGCTGATTATAAGGCGCACTGTCGGCTTTTGAGAAAGTTTGAGGTTTTTAGGTGCGCCGTATAGTGCGGAAAATACGGTTAATACAGCATTCAAATGGAATAACAAGTTGTGTGTTTCTTTGAGCTGAACATTTATTGAACATGAGCACTTTAGTTTTAGTGCACTTTATTTAGGTGCCTTGTATGGTGAAACAGGCATGAGGGTGTTTATTGTGAAAGATTTGTGATGATTGCATCGGGCGCTCAGCTTTTATTTATGGGCAAAACAATACCGCAGTGAGAACCACAGTGATACGCAAACACATTTGTGGCCTTTTTAAATACGTTAAAAATAATGGCTCGGCGTTTTTAAAAAACCTGGCAACCGGCTGTCGTTTTAATAACCCTTATGTGTGCTTAATTCGAAAATAAGAGCCATTTATGAGTCTTGTTGCTTTACAGCTGGATAATTTGCGGTTCCAGCTGAACTGTTAAGGTTGATTTGTGCACTAATTCTCAACATTGAACATGTCAGAAAAGTGTAGTAATTTGTAATGCAGCAAGGACAGTAAATGAGCATAGTGAGTTTAAAACATGACCTCCAATGAATATTTCATTGTATTGGTGTAGTTTGTCACGTATTAGATACATTTTAAAGGAAGTGCTGTGAAATGGCAGATCTCGGCGTCACCATCCTAGTTTTCTTAAAATGG
Source organism: Syngnathus floridae (assembly GCF_059516105.1). Classification (NCBI taxonomy): domain Eukaryota; kingdom Metazoa; phylum Chordata; class Actinopteri; order Syngnathiformes; family Syngnathidae; genus Syngnathus; species Syngnathus floridae. The sequence goes on along the minus strand of NC_142413.1, from coordinate 8,662,568 downwards.
TTGTCACCTACCTGATCTCAAGCCAACAGAACATGCTTGAAGAAAAAAGTGAAGACAGCAAGGGCAACAAAAAGCAGCACAGAAGAATATTTTAGGGAAATTCGAATCGGCCAAGGCATTAGCTTGACCTGAACCAAAGCATTCGTTTCAATTGCTGAAGATGAAAATGACGGTAGCAAGAGCCACAGAGAAGCGGCAGAGAAAACTTTCTGAAGGCAAAAAATTTGAATAATCAATGGCCAAGTTGTTTGTTTTCACTCCAGTGTAGCTGTTTTCCCCCACTGACCAGAGGCAAGTCAATGAAGCAATAACCACAAACAAGCAGCAAGTTGAGACATTTTGAAGGCAAGGAATAGAATGTTCTTAAATGGTCAGGTCTGAGGCCATATGCTTTTCCCACAAGACATTTTGAAGGCAAAACAAAACCATACGATCAACATCGTCATCGTCGATAGCCATCTATCATCAACAAGTTTTCACTTACCTGGCTTTCCACTTTCATCGACAGGTTTTCACTTACCTGGTTTTCCACTTATCGAAGGATGTATGAAAGCAGGACCTGAAGGTGTCAACCAAGTTCTTCCACAGAGGAACCTTGCGATTCAAGCACTCATTGAACGCATAACATTTCCTTTCAATATTCTGTTGCCTCAGTTTGCCTAAAAACGAAAAAGAACAACAACAAAAAAAGAGATCAGGCAAAGATAATTAGCAAGCAACAGGGGAGACGGGCGTTTTTGCTTGTGTACTTAAAGGTTGCATGGGAGCTGTTTTTTTTTTTTTTTAATTCTATGCCCCCCCCCTCTCCTATTCAAACAGACAACCATGAGAGCACAAGGTCACCCCCCCCCCCAGTCAAGCCTGCATGCCACATGGTCAAGTAGTCAACTGCAGAGCCAAATGTAAATACAGCTCTTGTTAGTTTTTGCCTTTAACAGGAAGTCAAGCTGGGCTACCTTCGTCCATTAGGTTCTGGCAAATGAGAAGACATAATTCACATTATTAAGACGGTCAGGACAGAGGTGAGGGAAGGGACGGGGTGTGCGTGTGGGGGGGGGGTCTGGAATTGCAAAACTCTCACCCTGCCTCCTAATTGAATGTGTCAGTATGTCCTCATCTGCCTATTACAACAATGTTTAAGTCTTTGTAGAAGAAAAAAAATTAAGAAAATAAAGAGTCAGACATGAACTTCAGCTGCTTGTTTTTGCAGATAAATGTTTGCTTTTGTTTCACTGTCACAAAGACCTGCTATTTTTCATTGTATGGCCTTGAAATGTGGAGAATTTCCAAAGTGAAATTGCTGAGCTCATTTGAACTGTTTTGCTAACGAAAAACTGCAGCACATATGTAGAGTGTGAGGAATGATGTAAACAAGTTCCGGTATGAATGATGATCACATTTTAAAATTGTCTCCACAGCACACCACAGAATCTTTAGAACAATTCAGCTTCAAAAGCCTCTTTCACTTAGGATTGTGACTTTCAGTAGGGCATGTCTATCATGAGTGAAACCACAAAAAAAGCTAAATGAACCCAAGCCCAAAGGTACACAGAAGTGGGCATTTTAGAACCATGTGTCTAAAATACTGTTTGCGTTCTACAAAATCTAATGGACAAAAAAATAGGAAAAAACTGTACAAACTAGTAACTGTCTTTCTGACCGACGCTGGCAATTTTCCATTGCGCAACGCTACAACATCGGGCGCATTTCATTCTCGATTATGGTTATAAATTTCACGGCTGCACACAATCCTAAATAACGGTGAGCTGTTACAGCCATGCAGGTGTGGTCAACGTCAGTCGGGAGTTCGCAGTCGGTAGTCAGACTTGGAGCTTTGCCAAAGCATGTTAAACTCTAGCCCATTTGGCAGGCCTAAATTATATGGCTAGCATGGAAAAATTACGGGCGAGACCTGGAGTAATACTGTCGCGGAGAGGAATCGAGGATTGTCTCGAGAAATCAAATATATGGAAAACGGTTGAATAGGACAGAAAGACAGTCATTACAGTGTTGCAAAAAGCCAAAGCAAGTTAAAGTTAATTCTTCGTCTCCTCAGATCTGAGGATTGAACGGGTTTCTCCGACAAGGCATCCAACGAGAATGGCAAAATTCACAGCAAGTGTTTGGTCCATGAATAGAGCAATGTTCACTGGCGCACATGCTCAATGTCAGAGGTCACAAAAGGGCTACTTGGACTTTACTTTATTATTTTAGCCACACATGCTAACCATTTACAGGAAATGGTTCCGAAAAAGGACACTAACTGAATGCACGTCTTTATTCACTCCCATCTCATTAAATATTCGCGGAGTAGACCCCTCCCTTGCATCGCTCCCATCTTCCTCAGTGTTGTACTTGACCTTCAACCCCAATCTAAGATGGTTACATCTAACTGGGCAACAAGAAAAAGTCTTTTTGTTGGGGAGGGTAGTTTGAATGAGAAAATAAGATTTAGCAGCAATGTAGAGGAGAGAAGTGGGAGTAAATGCTCACAAATTGGAAGCAGCATAACCTCAAGATGCTGGACCATCTGTTGGGGTGTCAAGTTGCTTTTGTTAGAGTAACTTCGAATGGTTTTCTGCTAGCTTCAGGTTGTCTGATGATGTACAAATGGATTCAAGAATGGGGAATAGAGTTTCAGCTATTGCCGTTTCCATCATTTATATCGCCAGTATATTACTCAGACTTGACTCATCTTACCCTGCTACCAATCGTTAAAAGTTGGAACCGTTGTTTTTTTATCTATTATTACTCCGACAACGTTCAAGGGCAATCAACAAGCTTCAAAATGTACCAGGTTTTTAAGTGCAGGCATCCCAATTATAGGATTCAAAAGGTGTCCTTTCAAAATGTACTTGAGTCGCACCTCTGTGAGAGACACAAGTTTCACTGAGCAACATGAAATTGGTGGATATTTCTTTGACAACCAGGAAAACAAAATAGTTTCAAGAACCCTTAACATAAATTGAACTTGAATCTGCAAATGTGATGTCTGAATGAGCCCTAATGAGAATCTGATATTGATTCTGTTAAATTTAGGCAGGTTCTTTTAGGACACAATCTAATGTTGGAGCTTGGAGTTTTTTTTATGGATGAAAAAGAGAGAAAGTCTCACCCTTTGACAGGGGCAGAAACCCAAGAGATTCAAAAGACGGTCCAATAATTTTCCACTTTTTCTAGCGTAACACAAATCAAATATATGGTTTCTCCCCAACACTTTACACGTTCTAAACCCTACAGACATCAATCATACAATAAGTATTTCACCTGGTAACCCGATAACAACTGCCCAGAAGATTTTTTGCAAAGAAAATGTTGTCAATGGGAAAAAAAAAATCCAAACAGAACCCACACACAGTCTGCGATTGTCATATGCCTCAAAGGAGATACACGAAAGGGTTTTAAGTCTTGGCTCACAGATTCCTTCTGCTTCGTGGCAGTTTTTGCATCCACTTTGATTAAAGATTCCTTTCCCATAGAAAAACTGCCCATCTGTCTTCCAGGTATGTGTTATAACCTACACGAAGCAGCCATTATCGAGCATAGATCATGTTAACTGTCTAAAAACCACATCAAAGTATCAGTCAAGACAACCTTCTCGAAGATAAGGGCTCATTGAAAGCATGCGCTTTTAGTATATCATGTTTTCTGCCTATATTGTCTGCGCCGTACATTTATTCAGGTTAAAGTTGTCACATTAAGAGTGTGATTTCCTTTGACAGCCACATTTTATTTGGCTTTAGAGCCATTCAGTAGACGGGATGGAGGTTCATTGGAAGACAGCTCAGAAATCACGGCAGCCTTTATGTTCATATTGCATCGTGTTGCCTCCTTTGAAATAAGTGGACCATATAGGCATAATTCTGATGAAATATGGGTTTAGACTCCAATGAAATGCTACTGTCCCTTGGATTTTCTTTTCAAAGAACAAGAACAGCAGGCTCCACGAGGAGGAGAGGGTGAAGGTCATCCCCTCACTGCCTTCCAAAAACAGCTCCCAGGAGAGTCAATTTGTCCGTGTCTTAACCCGGTCAGGTTTACTCCTGGTGACTTCCTTGCTTACCATTTGACTGTTTACTCCATCTTGTCTTTTGCCTCTCTGTTAAAGCTGCTTCTTTGCGCGCAGCTATGTGGCCAAACTGCCAGCACGTAGCCTTTTTTATTTGAGCGCAGTACATGTGGTTGAAATCTGAGGCGGCCGGCTGCACTGCCAAGCCACAAGCCTCGTAATGGAGAACTGGCGCAGGAGAATAAGCCATTGTTCTTGATGCTAGTCACTGGATGGATGCTGGATGGAGGAGTCGGGAAGGATGTAGGGAGGGGAGTTGACTCTTGCCTAACGCAGGGCCCGGGGTCAAAGGAGAGCCCCGTAATCTGGTCGTAAATCCAGCGACGGGGAGGAAAACGCTGCCTGGAAATCATTTGTAGGGACAGGATGCAAAGATGTTAGCGAGGCGATCGTGGGGGGGTTGATACCCTGCTGTCAGATAGACTTCAGGCTAAAATAACTGGAACCTGAACCGCTCCGCTTCAAGATTCCCCATTCATTGCGGGAAATGAAGTATGTTCCAGACATGAAAATTCATAATTACAGAGAGATCATATACTAATTTTTTTTGGTTTCCTATTGTTTTCTCCCTCCCAGATACAACGTTCCGCTCTATCTATATCTCGGAAATAATCATTGCTATAGCACCAATTTTTATGCAATCATTTCTGTTACACCTTTTTTTTTTTTTTATAGGAGTACCACGTTACAGCACATTATGCCGAGCAGCATGAGGTAAAAGGTGCCGGGCAATTTACAGCAGGAAGAAGAGACTGTGAAAGTGTAAACTCCAAATTGTTGTTCCCACAGAGCAGAAAGAATACTGCCTTTGAGTATTGTTGCAGCTCCCGCATAGTTGTGCTCAAAGTGTTTATGTTTCACTGTTCTCAAGCAATACAATAAATGTCTGAAAATTGTCTTGGTGACTGTTCAAACGTTTCACCACACAAGGGTATTACAGTAAGACTAAATGACTAGTGTCCCTTTCCCCTCGATGGCTTGCTTTATGGCAATTAATCCTCCCACAATAACCATTCTACCATTTTAACAAACCGCAAATTGGATTTTTTTTTGTGAGACGTACATGGTGTTGCGTTTTAGTGTTTTTGTACTCATTCTTTGAGTTCCCTCCACTAACCTTCATCAATTGTCCTGTGCATCAAGCAGCTGCTTTCAGTTTTCCTAAAGACCAACTGTGAACTCTCTGCCAGTACCCCATAGTTGGTCACTAGCGGGTGAAGACAGTGGAGATGTTTCTCGGAAGTCCAGGCGGACCAAAACAAAAAGAAATTAGCGGATGGGCTCCACTCGACAGCTGGTCTGGGGTACTGATGGAATGCCAAAATAAGCAACTGCTGCCTAACTGAATCCACATGTCAAGCATGTTTGCTTGTTGTGGAACGAACAGGAACGGTAGATTCCTCATCGTCATGATCTGTAGTGCGATTGTTTTGTAGACTGTGTAGTAAAAAGAGGAACTATTCAGTCTGGATCGGCTTCCATACGGGTGATTATAAATACATCTGCTTCTGATTGAACATGCTTTACTGTACAAACCGCAATCTGTTTTCAAGTTCATTCGAAAGTCTGACGGGTGCGAATTCTTGTTGTTAAGCTACAATTTAAACACACTCCTGAGTTAATTATCCCTCGGCCACACATGAAGATTCTGACAATTATAAGGGTTCAATTTGCCTTTACCTTACACTGTAAATTACAAGAATGACAATACCTTGTAAAAAGTTAGAGTCATGAAGCAGGCAAACACTATCAAATAAGAAGAAGAACCCAATTTTGACTGTTAACCGCTATTTTTTTAACAGTTTTTATGCTTTAAGAAACCGTCACAAAATTGCATTTCACTGTTGATGTGTGGATAATCACACTTATTTTTTGTTAGCCGGGTGATCCTACCCCAACAAACCGTACAAAAATCTTAAAACAGCCGAGATCCATCATAACGTATTGGCAGAATCTTGTGACACTTACAGAAAGTGCACAAAACTACTCTGATAGCTACAAAAAGGAGACCTTAGTGATTTAGCATCTAAGGGAAATACTCACTTCAATTTCTGTCAGTCAATAATCACCATAAAATAGTTAATTGCCAATTAAACTCCTTATTCATTGTATTAAATAGACGTGGAGATTTTTTTCAAGGTGACTCAGCGATTTTGATGAGGACACTAAAATTTAGCCATGAGGTGGTGATCTGTGAAGGTGAACAATTTGCTATGGATCTTAACTAAAACTGTTTGGCCTTGGAGAAGATTCAAGCTCTCTAATGGCTGTCAAACACTTCCCCATACCCATTGGTACAAATTCCCATCTGTTTATATGGGACCTCTGCTTTGTTGTTTCTTCAGACGGGCAACCAGTCTCAAGGCTGGAGAGAGAAAGAGAGGGGCTTGTTTTTTTTCTCCATGTTGTCATAGCCGACGGTGCGAGCTTTTCTAACATCACAAGAGAAAGCAGCCACTGTCCGATAGGCCAGCTGTTTCCTACAACTCTGCATTTCCTCGGAAGGTAAACCTGCAGTAGTGTCATCCAACTCAACAAACATAACGAGCCAAGAAAGACTGGCACGACACACTATAGTGGTCCTAGTTCTGGCCAAACGCCAAACTAAAGTAGAAGAAATGGAAGAGGAAGCAAGGCAACTGATGTCAATGTGAGAAGCAGAGTGCGCTCTGAGATTATTTTTTAACACACTCGCTCGTCGCGAACGAGAACCCTCAGTGCAAGTTTTTTGTGAAATAATTTCTTTCTGCATGTTACATTTGCAACTAAACCAAAGTGAAGGCCAGAAATACTTTGATTGTTGACATATCATAGGGTCAATATTGCTGTTTTTTAGTACCGTATTTTCCGGACGATAATGCGCACCTAAATACCTAAAATTTTCTCAAAAGCCGACAGTGCGCCTTATAGTCCGATGCGCCTTATAGTCCGGAAAATACGGTAGTTGTTATTGTTATGTGTTTTGTGTTTAACCTTAGTTTCAGGTGGCAAGTGAGGGATGTATTGGCAGGAGTGACCCTCATGTTGTAGATACTGCCACCTGTTGCCTTATTTTGTAAGGTCACGTGCCTCAGCAGACGAATGAAGTTGCTCTTTTAGAAGATGGGCTCTTCGACTGCTCTTGCTGACTTTTAGCCACCTCTGACATGTTTTGCAGCTACGAACCTGAAAGGGTTTCCCCAAGTGTCTTGTAATGTGCTTGGTCACAGTAGCCGCCGTCGCTATGGTTGGTTGCCCCCCCCCCCATCTGGACCGCCAGCTCCACATGTGCACATGATTAGAGTGGTGTGGCAGATAATCCATTAAGTTCAGAAAACATTTGATGTGATGGATGCCGCCGTGCTGCCCTCTGCGCTCACATCATCATTAGTAGCCATGTTGGTGTGGGTGATCCATCCCCATTGCAACTGGAGATGTCAGCCGGGTGGACATTACCCCCTTTACACTTCTCACTGAGCCACAGTCATGGGGAGTAACAGGGTGCAAATATTTTTGAGGCATACTTGAGTTGACTTTTCAGGTATGTAGTTTAGTGGACTCCAGAGGTGTGATTTATGTTATTTAAACTGCATTTAACATAGCTCAAAGAAGATGCGTAGTTTTTTTAATAAGCTGCCGCATTTGTCTTTTTTTTCCACATATAAATATACCTGTGAGTATCATTGTCTTTCTAAACGTGTTGCTGCCCCATTTGTGTTTCAATATCTGTTGTTAAACACCACAATGTTGATGCTATTCTTTAGCCTTTCAATGGGGTTTAGAATTGTATTTTAGCATCAACCTAGGAGATTATTCTTCAATTAATCAAGGGCAGATTCAGAATCAGCGTAAAAAAATCTAGAATTTTTTTCATCCCTGATGAAAAAAATATTTTAAAAAAATGTACAGGGTAATTTATGATGACTGGATTTTGATATAGAAGCCTCAATAAGTCTGGCCCTAAAAATATAAACATAAAATAAAACATAAAAGTTAATAATTTACCATTTTGTGTTATTCACTTCAGAGAACACAAATTGATAAAAGTCAAACTAATGCTAGCTCACTATTAAATGTGATATGTTGTGTTCTTTGTTTTACAGACCAAATAACTGAACTAATAACAGGGATAATATTTAGTTTGTAAAGGAAGTATCCATACTTCTACACACGTCACAGTTTTTACCACCTTTGCCAAAGCGTGGCTTTTGGAAGTCTCAGCAAAAGTATAGCATGTCTGGGTCACAACGAGGCACTTGACTGATGAGGCAGAGAGGAATGGTTTCAGTTTACCACAGGGCCAGAGGGAATCCCACGTGATTGGGAATGAACACCACATGGGCCCAGTTGGATGCTAAGTGTCTGTTTTGGAGATTCATGACTGGCACGGTGGCAGCTTAACAAACTCCAGGGCAGCAACACGGTGCTGGTAAGCGTCCTCCAAAGCTCTAGCTTGATGTTGGCGCTGACACTGATATATGCAATTATTCGCCAACTTCTACACAGCCTCCCACGCTTGGTCAGTTTTGATTAGCAGGACTTTGCTGTATGACTTTAACGACCAAAACTTTTCATCAAATGCAAGCTCAAACCAAACCAGATTCTCGCTTGTTTTCAATCGATCGTCTGTTGCTTTCACGTAAGAATGCGGCGTTTGACAAAATACTATATCGAGCGCAAACTCGCACATTCCGCGGTCGATTCTGAGGAAGGCGTTGGTTTGATTTTGTGAAGACTATCC